>NW_012115322.1:1104851-1128340 GCF_000951035.1 Colobus angolensis palliatus | reverse complement strand
TCTCTACTAAAAATACAAAAATTAGTGTGGCGGTGTGCAACTGTAATCTCAGCTGCTTGGGAGGCTGAGGCACAAGAATTGCTTGAACCTGGGAGGCGGAAGTTCAGTGAGCTGAGATTGTGCCATTGCACTCCAGCCTGGGCAACAGAGACTGGGTCTAAAAAAAAAAGAAAAAAAGAGGGGAGGGGGGTCAGGGAATTTGGACTTAGGAACAGACACTAGAGGGAAGAGAATGTAAAGAGGCACAGAAAGAACACCATTATGCTGCCACAAGCCAAGAACACCTGGGCTCATTATGCTGCCACAAGCCAAGAATGCCTGGGCTATGAGAAGCTGTAAGAACAAACGCAGGCTCCTTCCCTTGCAGGTTTTAGAAGGAACATGGCCCTGCCAACACCTTGATTTTGGACTTGTAGCTTTCAGAACTGTGAGACAATAAATTTCTGTTTTCAAAACCACCCAGTTCGTGGTACTTTGTTATGGCAGCACCAAGAAACTGATATCTTAGGTTGATGCAAAAGTCATTGCAGATTTTGTCATTAAAAAGAAAAAAGGCAAAAACCATAATTACTTTTGCACCAACCTGATAGTATCCAATAAGGTAAACTAGAAATCTCAGTGTCTCAACATTGGCCTCATTAGATATTTTACATAATTTAGCATGTTATTAACAGGATAATCTCTGCTTGTTCTGTGGATATATGCTATCTCTTCAAAAGACAGTAAGGCATCTTGACCATGTCTCACTTTATAATGAGCTAGTATTTTGATTATTTACTAAACAGTCAACATTGAGCTGCACATGCATTATTTTATATACACCTCACCACTGAGGGTGTTGGTTTTATTGTAACTGTCATCCCCCTCGTGACAGATAGAAAAACTGTGACTCAAAAAGACCAACCAATGTACTCAAGATCACACAACTAGAAGCCTGGACTGAAAGCTGGGTCTGAGCAACATCAGGTCTTCTGAGCGAACTGCCAGACCCTACTGCTTCTACTCAGGCTCCCCCTCACAGGCCTAGAAGGTGGTGCCAAGGTCAGTAAAGCACAGTTTTGCAATGCTTTCATTCTTAAATCAAGTTGTACTGGCACTTGAAATCAAATTCCATATATTTTGAGGGTTTAAAAAGAATTGTAGGGTCACCATTAAAGCAACTATTGAAGTAATTTTTTTAAATGATGGACAAGATTTTCTAAGGCAGCTATTCCTAAGACATAGCAACTCAATATATAAAATTTCAGTGATCAAACTCATTAAAGCAGGAGCTGCTATGGAATATAAAATCTGCAGTCTCATGGCTACAGAATCAGAAGCCTGAGGAGAACAACACACTGACAACACTGCTGTTCTACTCTGAAGAGAGTTATAAGGTGCCTGAGAAGGAAGGAATAGCTGAACTATATAAAGTTTGCAAAATGCAGACAGAAAAGTTTTCTTGGCTCTGAGGGAAAGACCAGCTAGCTGCTTTGTAGGTTGAATAATAAGAACTTGAGGTCACTGTCTCCACCAGTGTGATCACAGGGGACAAAAGAGAAAGGGAGTGTTACCTATGTGAAACCAAGATTATTCTGCTCTCTTCCTATGTCATGTAAACTTTGTAAATTTGGGAAATGTAAAAACGTCCAAGGAAGTGAATGTTGCCGCTTGGTCAGATTTAGAGGCCAGTGAGAGTTCAGGGGAGGCTATGCCTACAGACAGATACACATCCAGTTGGATACACAGGTGAAGTGGGCAAAGTATGGCAGAGTGCTTTATTTTTCAGCCAACCACCTACCAGATACTGTTCTAGGTGCTTAACAGCACTGCCTCATTTGTCTCATTCCACTTTACAAAGGTTCAAAGACATAAGAAACACAGCTAAAGTCCAGAACTGAAGAATGACAGATGTGAGACTCAGTTAAAATCTTTTTTATGGCTGGGCACGGTGGCTCATGCCTGTAATACCAGCACTTTGGGAGGCCGAGGTGGGCAGATCATGAGGTCAAGAGATCAAGACCATCCTGGCCAACATGGTGAAACCCAGTCTCTACTAAAAATACACAAATTAGTTGGGCATAGTGGTGCACACCTGTAGTCCCAGCTACTTGGGAGGCTGAGGCAGGAGAATTACTTGAACCTGGGAGGCAGAAGTTGCAGTGAGCCGAGATAGCGCCATTGCACTCCAGCCTGGCAAGAGAGCGAGACTCCGTCTCAAAAAAAGACAGAAATCTTTATTTACCATTTCTATGATCCACATTCCATATAGAAATTCAATAATATGCATTGATTAACTGTTGATTAATTCATGTTATGACTAAACACACACATCCGCTATGAATATGCCACACATATTTGCTCCATGCTTTCCAAGTAAAGGTAGCAGTGATGCTTTCCTCTGTATAGTTAATACAGAGATCTGTGCACCTTCCTAGAACTCACCTGGAACATCACAAGTGATTGAAAAATAAATGTCTGTTGATTGGCTTGGCTGATTAAGGTAGAACTCTTAGAACCATTAGTACTTCAAAATAATGCCGTCATTTACATAGTATTATACAGCTTGTGCAGATGGAAGGAAGCTTCTTAAACTGAAGAGTGACAGGTTTTGGAATCAGAGACCTTGATTTAAATCCTTGACTGCTACTTACTAACTTTGCCTTTGGATATCTGACTAATTCTCTAAGCCTCAGTTTCTTCATTCGTAACAAGGCAACTCCTACTACACTTACAAACCACAAGGGATTTCTGGAGTAAAAGTGAGACAATGCATCAAAGCCCTTAGCATGAGGCTGAATTAATAGAAACTATCATGCTGTCTCTGAATATGTGAAATTTAGGCTTTGATTTTTAGCCTGTGTAGACTTTCCTATTTTTAACACAAGAACAGCCTAAATACAACCTGGTTATCTGAACCTAGCGAAGCACGCTGTGTTACTATAACTAAACTTTTAGAAACAATCATTACAGTAGTTACAGACAAATCCACATGCAGATGGAAATCCGCTTTACTTGAATGCAGATGCTGAACTCACTCAAGAAAATTTAAGTTTTTCTGTGTTCATATTCTACTACAAATTATCAAAACATGCGGTGTCAATATAAACATGAAACTTCCGATAGCATTTAAAGAAATAGCATTGATAAGGCTATTAGATATTCTTCAAGTAGGATGTGTTCTTTTATTCAACTGAAGTATCAACTTTTCAAAAAGCTTTCCCTTCAAGGAATATGAAATGCCTAGACAAAGGAGATCTGGATTGCTTTCTGCAAGACTGTAAATCCTTTTGTTATAATTTTCCTTATAACTGAATCTACCCAGTTTTCAAATCCCCAGACTATTATAGATTTAGTTTCAGGTGCTGGTGAATGAAGGAAGTCTTAAACCAGCTGTCAAAAACAAAACTAACAAATAAAACAAAACTATATCAACTTTCAGATTCCCAAGATTTGGTCAAGTAAGTAACTCAGTCTATAACAAATTTAACTTGTAAAGTGCAATTCATGGATTTTTCTATGCGGTTTGAAACAGAAATGTAAACAGCTTTTGCAGAATGCAGAGTGCCAGAAAGCCCACCTTAATTTCCCAAGGAGCAGAAGTTCAAACAACCCACATATAGTAATCCTTAACTGGAGAATTCTGGGGAGCAGCCAACTCTGTTTATTACACAGAGAACTGTGACTTTCTTGCAAGAAAAAGCCATGTTTAGGCTCCCAGGAACATTCAGAGATCATAGCACATTCTGCTTCTTCGCCACTTCTTTAGGGAATCTCAGTCAAAGATCTTGGCCAAAGAAGCATGAAATGGTAGTCAGATCTCCAAAGAAATTTTGTACAAATAACTTTGCTTAAATAGTTCCCAACTTACAAAGAATAGTAAAAGGCTGTGTCATGTTGTGAAAATGATTGCTGAAAATGAATCATGTTGTTTAATTTCAGCTCTGTGTATGAACGTGTTCTGTGCCTGGGATGTCCTATGGTATTTAATTCCTTGGTCGTTTGTGTATCATCTGCTTCCTTCAGGGATAAAAGGCAGCCTTGCAGGGAGCAGGTCTGCAAAGGTGAAAGCCTCCTCCTCCTTTCTTGTTTCTCTCCCAGTAATATGTGGTTGGGAATGCCCAAGGGCCTGGATCACCTATCATTAGGAAAACAAAATGCCTATTACATCATCAGTAAAAATGAGATTCTGTCCTTGCAGACCACTGTGATTCTGTCTAATATGAACCAGAACTGCCACTACAAACTTCGAAAAGCCCTCCTATGTTTCAATATTATAAATGCTCTCTGCGCTCTCAAAGCATAAATCACTGAAGATGCTTTAGTTGATTTATGGAGGCCATTTCATGAGAATGTATTTGGTATCTTTATACGTCTCATTGAATAAGTTTTTTTTTTGCAGGACTCAGAGAGGCCTTCTCAGAGGAGACATTCAGTAGTCATGGAAAAGGCACAAGTTACCTTTCAACCCAGTTTCAGCAACAAATACGTACCACTCCACATTCATTGTGTTCTCATTGGAAACCACTGAAATTAACACATTTCAGTGAATTCCTATCCGAGCAGGTCTCGTAAGTGGCTGGGTGTAATAACTATCTATACGCCAGGAAGGCTCTTCTCCTTTCCAATCCCCCTCTCCATCAAATCTCTTTCTGCCAGTCCCAGGGTCAAGCTCTACCATTGGTGAAGTATTCTTTTTAAGTGTTAGAGTTTCATTTAATGCTGCCTTACACTATGAAAATGCAAAGAACTCTGGGAGAGGCATTATATTAAGCTTTTTTTCAGCTATTAATTCAGAGATTACTTCCTGGCTACCTGGAGATAAAGGGAGGGATCTGAGATGCCAAGGCCTCCTGAAAAGAAGGAAGCCCTTCTCAGTTTATTTGTATTTGGCATGTGCTTTTGCGTATTATGGATAAACAGAATATTCTGGAATGGTACCAACTCAGAAATCAGAGAAAAAACTGGCAAGGTTTCTAAGGAACCCGGGCATCATATCTGCATCTACAGTCTGGGGGTTCTGCTGGGGGTCATTCATGCTCCCCTTTTCTGTAGACAGTGGATAAGTGGTGACTTGCAGAATTTGCAATGGAACAATGAAGTCTCATGTCATGGTGCCATATTTGATGGCTGCTAAATGGTCACCAATGTAATGGTCAAATTCCAAAGTCTGACTCCTAATTGACACACATGATCACCAATTTCAAGGTTAGAGGGCACTTTGGAGAGCATGTAGTTCATCTGCCAATTAAAGAACTGAATTCCATCTATGTAATAAATGCCAAGTGCTCTTCCAGCTTTTGCTGGAATATCTGCAGGGCTGGGGAACTCACCTATTCCATCTTCAGAAAGTTCTGAAATTTTATTCTTATATATTTTACAAAACTCTGCCTCCCTAAGACTTCTATCCATTGGTCCTCACCCAATATCTTGAGTTCCCACATAATAAGCTAGACGCCCTTTACATATAACAATTATTCAAAGAGCTGAAGACAGCTATCATGTCTCCTAAGTCTTCCATGTACCAGAAATGGTGAATAATAAACACACTGCTTTTGACTTAAAGAAACTGTAGCACATTCTCAGCAACTGTTAGTTAATAAGGAGAGTAAAAATCTTGCCAGAGGTCTTCTCTCAAAGCGTAATGTGCTAATACAGCCGCCTGGCCAACCATGTCAACTTTGTCTAGCAGACATGGACATATATAGAATGTACCTGCCTATCTGAAAAGTTTGAAGAGGCTATTAAAACCATTCTTAATGACTTATTTCTTCCTTTCTAGCTATTTACATCTGCTATTTAGAATGAGTATGAAATAGAACATCTGAAATCTTAGACCTACTTACTTAGCTTCTGACGAGTTATATGACACCCTCCCCAATCAAAGTTTCCATTGCCAGTCTGTGTCTTTCCAGAGTACTGTTGTATCTGGGTGTAGAGGTTGTGCCAGGAAGGAATGGACCCTGCTGCACTTGCACACAGATGAGCACAGGGTATCATTGGTGCTTGGAAATTCATTCATTTCTACTTTCACCTAGGTTGGATTTCTGTAAGTAAGATCTTTCATGTCATTTCAAAGTTTTACCTGGATGCCAGAATGTCAGTGAGAATAAAATATTTTTTTAAAAAAACCAAATGAGTCATTTGAAATATGAGAAAGGTTGAACTGCTATTCTTCGTCTCCTCACCAACCCTCCTACCCTCAATACACAAAAATCAGAATAATCAGGAATTCTCGTCTTCAGAGCATGGGGGGAAGGGATGGTAACACAGTTGCAAACACAGCATCAGAGGTCAGATTTTGTGGTAAATACAATGGAAAGGTTCAAGGATTAGAACTGGCATGGATTTCTGTTGAAAGGAGAGCTGGATTGGAAATCAGGAAATTTAAGTTCTATCAGTTCTGCCATGTTGGCTCTGGGACCTTTGTCAGATATCACAACTCCTTTCTCCATCTGTAGATATAATACCTTCCCTGTGTACTCCTATGAGAAGCAAAAAGAGCTAGTGGATATTGTTGCAAGATATTAATCTTTTGGCTTTTCTTTTTTGTCCTTCCTTGTTGGAGATGCTCCTCCTCAGTGCCTCAAGTGGAATTATGACTGGTATCCAAAAAGCAGAAAGGCGGGGAGAAGAAAAGAGTCTACCTTCAGTTTTGACTTCCAAAATGATTGTGTTTTTATACAGCATGTGTTTTTGTTCACCATGAACAACAGCTTTGAAAGCCAAAATGCTTGTTTTAAAGCAGTGGGTTTGGTTGAGAGAAGAAAGCACCCTTGAGAATCAACAGGAAGATGTTCAAAGAGCAAAGCAGAGGACAGTCACCTACTGATGAGGGTTGGGGGGAGTGGAGGTGAAACAAGGCTTGACCTTGGAGGAGGTCTGCAGGAGGCCCCAGACAAGGGGATCAGACCTGAGGGTCCATGCAAAATAAATGAAAATGGCCAAGGACTTTCCTTGAACAAATGACAAGTTCTGGAAGTCTCCAGACAAGGCATCACCCGTAACCATTTCTGTGATCTCCCTGTGTCTCAGGGCTGTGCTCTTCTCTCTGGCAGGTGAGGAACTTGCATGCAGTTATGGGCACTGTATGCTGGAATGAGCCCACCGAAGTCAATACCCTTGACCCAACAATTTGCTAAGTGCCCTCCAAACTGTTACATGTGAATACCCCTCTCTTTTCAGTGACCCAAGGCATTTATTTACTAGCACCCCACACTACCCAAAAAACTGATGAGTCTAGACAATGGTGAAATTCACCCTGTTATGAAAGTTCTTGGGAAAGCAAAAACAAAAGCTATAAAATGGAAGGAATTAAGAAACAAATATGGAAAAAATTATTTCATATTTCTTAAAGAAAAAAAAAACTAGCCTCTTTGGCTTTTACAAGAGCCTGGCTGAGATGTATATAAAATTTTATATCCAAAAATCTGCCTAATTTCTAAATTTTACTCATCAGTTTTGAAATCAATCTAAAAACATTGTTCCAGCTTAATAAAATTTGCCCAAATAATGATTCTTAGTTTATCTACATGATTGGCAACTGTTAACATAAATATATGTGCACAACCAAAAAGGAGATTAATAATATTGGAATCAAGTTTTCCTAAGAAGTATGGCTCTTTCTAGTTAATGTGACATTTATAAACAGATCATGTTCTGAGTCCTTACTCTATATACTGGAGACATGAGGTACAAGGTGCTAACTTCAAACCAAACAGCACGACACACGAGCCTTCTTGAATTTCTAGAATCTCCCCCAAAGAGGAACCTCTGAACTTCAGTAGGATTTATGCAGAAAATGGGTAAGGGGTACTAGAAGAGAGAAATGACATGAGCAAAGGTAAAAAGGCAGGAAAGGGTTAAGTGTTGAGGAAATAGAAAATTGTTGCTAAAACTGCTTCTCCAAAATAGTATTCTGGAGAAGGAAGCCATATATCTGACCCCGTATGGCTTGGGCACATCTGAGTGCTAGTAGTTTCTTCAGGACATCCAAAGACTTGTTAGGTTCAGGATTGAATTTAAGTCTCAGGTTCAACATATACTAACAATTGGGCTCTGGGCAAGAAATCTGTCCTATCAGAGCTTCAATTTTTTCATGTATAAAATGGGGGTAATCTTTGAGGTGGAGATCTTTTGTCAACTATAAGGCATTAAGGAATACTGGCCGGGCGCGGTGGCTCAAGCCTGTAATCCCAGCACTTTGGGAGGCCGAGACGGGTGGATCACGAGGTCAGGAGATCGAGACCATCCTGAGCTACATGGTGAAACCCCGTCTCTACTAAAAAAAATACAAAAAACTAGCTGTGGGAGATGGCGGGCGCCTGTAGTCCCAGCTACTCGGGAGGCTGAGGCAGGAGAATGGCGTAAACCCGGGAGGCGGAGCTTGCAGTGAGCCGAGATCAGGCCACTGCACTCCAGCCTGGGCGACAGAGCTAGACTCCGTCTCCAAAAAAAAAAAAACAGGAATACAAGGGAGGGTTATGTGATATTAACTGTCTATGGTGGGGAAAAAATGCCTTTGCCAAATGGTGGTATGATTATAAAGGATCTTGGAATAGAGATGCATGAATATATTGTCACCCGGGCTATAGTGCTCTTCTTTTAGGCAGTCCAAATAGAGTAGGAAAACAGCCGAAACAGAGTATCTCTTGTCCAACTCAGTCCTGGTCTGGCTGGGTTCATTTTTGACATTACCTTGCAGGTAGTAAATGGAAATGTACCTTCTAAGTGCTGCTTCCTCATCCAGAAAAACTTGCTGTCTCTATGGCATGGGAGTGTCTAATACTTTCAGAATAAGGCTTCCTAGAGTCTACAACTTAGAGTTTCCAAAAGTAAAAAACTGGCTATGTTTATAAATCCATTTCAAAGGATCTGGGTAATTAGTTATTAATTAGTCATAGCATGCTATGGAGGAACCATCAGGTAATTGTTAGCAAACGCCTATTTGAGCATCTTCTGTATGCCCAGTTGTCATGCATTGTGTAAAAGTTTAAATTGTAAGCACTGAATTGCTCAGTTTAAAATGGTTAATTTTTTTTTTAAATATAGCCAGAGTCTTGCTCTGTCACCCAGGCTGAAGTGCATTGGCGTGATCTTTGCTCACTGCAACTTCAGCCTCCTGGGTTAAAGCAATTCTCCTGCCTCAGCATCCCAAGTAGCTGGGATTACAGGCACCTGCCACCATGCCTGGCTAATTTTTGTATTTTTAGTAGAGACAGGGTTTCACCATGTTGATCAGGTTGGTCTTGAACTCCTGACCTCAGGTGATCTGCCCACCTCAGCCTCCCAAAGTGCTGGGATTACAGGCATGAGCCACTGTGCCCGGCTTCATCTCAATTTTTAAAAAGGGGGAGAAAAAGAATTGTAAGACTCGCATCTTCCCTCAAGAATCTTATTGCTACAGTCTGATCAAGATGACAAGACTTACCTTCAGTCATCCAACAGGTATTTACCAAGTGTGCATTTCATCCTGGACACACATATAATACCAAGTAATGTACAAACAATGCAAAGCACTTTAAGGTTATGTGCTAAATTACGTTATGTGCCAAAAATTAATGCCTAGAATTAAAGGAAAGGAGTGAGTGCTGGCTTCTTGAAAGAGATACAGCTGTTCTGGCCATGGAAGAGAATGCTATGATTGTAAATAAAAAATGAAAAAAGAGAGCCTGCATACAGAAAGAATGACAAAAGGCCCCAAAGTGACCCTAACATGGAGTGGAGGCTAGACAGCAAGGGTTCCACTATGATTTCAATGCTCTTCTTTTCTAAGTCAGTTATAAGAAATGCTATCTAGAATTCATCAAGACATTTAACAGAGTCATTCGCAAGATGGTAAAACACAAACTGTGTGAACAGATAAATTCTCCAGTGCCTGAACAATCACAGGATGTCTACCACTGTATCAAATACCAGGCTATCTAGGAGGATCTAGATAGATCTAGATTCACAGTTATCTAAAACTGTGCTGCATTGCGGGAAGTCAGGGACCCCAAAGGGAGGGACTGGCTGGAGCTGTGGCAGAGGAACATAAATTGTGAAGACTTCATTTTAATATGGACATTTATCAGTTCCCAAATAATACTTTTATAATTTCTTACGCCTGTCTTACTTTAATCTCTTAATCCTGTTATCTTCGTAAACTGAGGATGTATGTCACCTCAAGACCACTGTGATAATTGTGTTAACTGTACAAATTGATTGTAAAACACATGTGTTTGAACAATATGAAATCAGTGCACCTTGAAAAAGGACAGAATAACAGCAATTTTTAGGGAACGAGGGAAGACAACCATAAGGTTTGACTGCCTTTGGGGTTCGGCAAAAAGAGCCGTATTTTTCTTCTTGCAGAGAGTCTATAAACGAGCGTGCAAGTAGGGAAGATATCACTAAATTCTTTTCCTAGTGAGGAATATTAAGATGAATACCCTGGGAAAGGAATGCATTCCTGGGGGGATGTCTATAAACAGCCGCTCTGGGAATATCTGTCTTATGCAGTTGAGATAAGGATTGAGACATACCCTGGTCTCCTGCAGTACCGTCAGGCTTATTAGGATGGGGAAAAACTCTGCCCTGGTAAATTTGTGATCATACCAGTTCTCTGCTCTCGAACCCTCTTTTCTGTTGTTTAAGATGTTTATCAAGACAATATGTGCACCACTGAACATAGACCCTTATCAGTAGTTCTGCTTTTGCCCTTTGCCTTGTGATCTTTGTTGGACCCTTACCAGTAGTTCAGTAGTTCTGTTTTTGCCCTTTGTCCTGTTCCCTCAGAAGCATGTGATCTTTGTTCTGCTTTTTGCCCTTTGAAGCATGTGACCTGTGTACCTACTCTCTGTTATTATACCCCTTCCCCTTTTGAAACCCTTAATAAAAAACTTGCTGGTTTGAGGCTCAGGTGGACATCACGGTCCTACCGATATGTGATGTCACCCCCGGCGGCCCAGCTGTAAAAGTCCTCTCTTTGTACTCTTTCTCTTTATTTCTCAGCTGACCGACACTTACGGAAAATAGAAAGAACCTACGTTGAAACATTGCGGGTGGGTTCCCCCAGTAGTGCTGCTGGTTCTGAAATGTGTCCTGCCCAAATTGTCATTATCACAAGCTTAGCTGAAAACATAAATGGAATCCATGATCAAATATAGGGTTGACCGAGACACTGGAAGAGAATACTCACACATAAGATGACAGATGGAAAATCTATAAAGAAATCTTCTGGCTAAAATGTTGGCCAGATTGGATAAGATGGAGTAAGTACAGATTAAGGCACTTATTTCTGGAAGAGAAAAAAAAAAAAAACTATCCAAGTACAGTCATGAAAGGCATGGCTTAAAAGTAGTACAAATATTCATTGAGAGGGAATGTGGTTTTAGTTGACTAATATTAATCATGTCATCTCACTTCCAAAGGCTAATAAGGGGTTCGTCCAGTTCTGGGTGCCTCATATTAGGAGGATCCCCATCAACTGGGAAAGCCTCCAGAAAATAACTAGGAGGGTAAAGAATTTTTGATGATCATTTGAAGAAATTGATTATGCATCATTTGGAGAAGATAACACATGATCACCATGTGCAAATATTCAGAGGCTGGCAGATGAAAAAAGGACAGAACAAAGGCTGATGAACAATTATTATAAAGATTCCAATTTTACCTACATTCAAGAAAGAACTTTCTGACAAAATGTGTAAATGAAATGTGTTTCCATTAAGTTGCCTGTCATTGGAGGTGTTAAAAATTGCCCCTGAATGATAGTTTGTATGGAACACTGATTATCGGATACAGGATTATATTTTCTTTCTTTTTTTCTTTCTTTCTTTTTTTTTTTTTTAGAGACAGGGTCTCCTTCTGTTGCCAGGCTGGAGTGCAATGGAGTGATCACAGTTCACTACAGCTTCCAACACCTGGACTCAAGTTATCCTCCTGCCTCAATCTCCCGAGTAGCTGAGATGAGACAACAAGCAAATGCCACCATGCCTGGCTAATTTTGTACAGATGGAGTTTCACTTTGTTGTCCAGGCTTGTCTCAAATTCCTTCCCTCAAGTGCTCCTCCCACCTCAGCCTCCCAAAGCACTGGGATTAAACAGACATAAGCCACCACGTCCAGCCTGGGATTGTACTTTCTAAGGTCCTTTTCAGTGCTGAGCTCCTATGATGAGAAATACAGGAGAATACTGTAGACAGAAAAAATTAGTCTTGAGTTATTTGGGTCTGATCTGGAAGAAAAAGAGAGTATAGGTATTAAACAGGAGAGAGATATGATAAAAGTTACAACTGAAGGCTGGGCACAGTAGCTTATGCCTATAATCCCAGCACCTGGGGAGGCCAAGGCAGGCAGATCACCTGAGCTCAGGAGTTCGAGACCAGCCTGGCCAACATTGCAATAATCCCATCTCAACTTAAAATATAAAAATTAGCCAGCTGTGGTGGCTGGCACCTGTAATCGCAGATACTCAGGAGGGTGAGGTAGAAGAATCACTTGAACCCGGGACATGGAGGTTGTAGTGAGTAGAGATCCTGCCACTGTACTCCAGGCTGAGTGATAGAGCAAGACTCCGTTTCAACAACAAAAAAAGTTACAACAGAAGACAGTTCTAGCAGAAATTGTCTTCTTGGAAAGAAGAGAAAGAGAAGGACTAGAACCCAGGAAGTCAAAAATGAGGCTGTAGCAGTCATCCAGTTGTGAGACAACAGGGTTTAGATTGGGTCAATATTAATAGGAATAGGAAGAAAATGGCATAATACACAACATAACAAAAGATGACAGGATTTCCTCATTAGCTATTCACAGGAGATGGGGTAGGGGTGTAAGCTTTGCTTGCAGTCTGGGTTTCTCTGTTCTCAGTAGAATTTCCAGTAAATATTGAACTTAGTCCCAATAAGTGACTGAGACACTGGGTGTCTCAATGTATTTGTTTGTTAAAATGATTTCCAAACAAACAAAAAGTTCATCAAAAGGAAAGCTATCTGGGATAATGCAAAATACTCGGATTTTGAAGACAGTTTTATTCCAGGACTACCTCTTGCACAGCAGCCTTACACACAGGTAGAACAGGCAGACTCATGCCAACTTTAGAAATTCCAGAAATCCTCCTCTCCTGCCTGTACTTGCCCAGGCGTGTCTCTGTCTCCGTTTCCTCATCTCAACAATGGGGATAGGCCAGGCATGATGGCTCATGCCTGTAATCCCAGCACTTTGAGAGGCTGAGGCGGAAGGACTGCTTGAGCCCAGGAGTTCAGGATGGTGAAACCTTGTTTCTATAAAAATTATAAAGATTAGCTGGGTGTGGTGGTGTATGCCATAGTCATAGCTACTCAGGAGGCTGAGGTGGGAGCATCACCTGGGCCCCAGAAGTAGAGGCTCCAGTGAGCTATGATTGCACCACTGCACTCCAGCCTAGGCAACAGAGTGAGACCCTGTCTTGAATAAATACATTATAATTAAAATTAAAAATGGGGAAAATGTTAGTACATAGCTCACAGGGTTGTTGAGAGGAACAAATGAGTTAATATATGTAATGTAGCAATAGTACGCGCCTGTTGTCCTAGCTACTTAGGAGGCTAAGGCGGAAGCTGAGCCCAGGAGTTCAAGGCTGCAGTGAGCTAAGATCATTGCACTTCAGCTTGTGTGATGGAGCAAGATGACCCTGTTTTAAAAAAAAAAAAAAAAAAAATTACATGTGTGTGTGTGTGTGTGTGCGTGTGTGTGCATATACGAAGAAGTTAGAACAGCACTGGCACAAAGCACCACATAAATGTTAGCTATTATTATTACTACTGCTGCTGCTGCTATTGCTGTTACTGTTATTATTATTGTTATAATAAAATGGCTCCCAAGGCCAGGTGCGGTGGCTCATGGCTGTAATCCCAGCACTTTGGGAGACCGAGGTGGATAGATTACTTGAGGTCAGGAGTTCAAGACCAGTCTGGACAACATGGTGAAGCCCTGTCTCTACTAAAAATACAAAAATTAGCCGGGCATGGTGGTGGGTGCCTGCAATCCCAGCTATTCAGGAGGCTGAGGCAGGAGAATCACTTGAACTCGGGAGGTGGAGGTTGCAGTGAGCCAAGATTGCACCACTGCACTCCAGCCTGGGCAACAAGAGTAAAACTTTATCTCAAAAGAAAAAGAAAAAAAAAAGGCTCCCAATGAGGCTTCAGTGACCATACTTCCTTGTTTGCCTGAGACTTCAGTGTTTCCTAGGACACAGGACAGTCCCAGGCAAACCCTGATGGCTGGTCACCCTAAGGGGCCTCAAAATCCCACATTACTCACTCCACTAAAGGTTGTTACTGAGATGCAAATGTTATCAGAAGGCTGTTGGATGCCCTTTAAACCATTAGCATTCCTTAACAATATATAATGAGATCATCAATTTAGCAAAACTCTGAGAACGTGAGCTACACGACAGATACATTCTGATGGACAACCAACAGTCAGAAAAAGATCAGAGCTTCAGGGTGTGTCCTGAGCACCCAAGGGCTCCAGCAGGGCGTGAGGCATCTGGCATAATGGGGTGGGAAGTGGGGCCAGCATGTCCCATGGGGAGGAAAGAAAGAAAAGAGAAAACACCGTCCAAGGGATATAAGCTGTTTCTCTCTTACAATTTCATTAAATTTCATACAAATTTCTTTGATGAAATTTCATCAATACAGTTTCATCAATCTCTTCAGTATTTCCTTATGGAAGGAATATTATGACTCTGAAGGACAGCAATTCTGAGTCCTTTAGAAAACAAAACCTGAGCAAATTCGGGTGTCCTGTGCCATAAATCCTGGTGTGACATGTGCTCACAGCCTGAAATTTGATTTCAGTCCAGTCCCCTAAGGAGAGATACCGGATGAAAAACATTCTGTGTATGGTCAATGTGGAAAAAAAAAAAAAAAAAAGAGCTGTCCTCAGGAAAAGCAACCCCATGAAAAGAATGGATTAAACCGGATCCCCAGAAGGAGAGCCCTCCACAGCCTGCAGAAGGCACTTCATGGTTGGTAGTGTCATCCTGTAACACAAGGTCACCCAGGTGAAACAACAGGGACGAGGCTACGCAGGCAACAGAAGATGGAAATAGAAGATGTCCAGGGCTTGCTTGCCTTTCAAGATCTGCTACTCTGTAAACCTGCAAAGCAGTAGTTCTGGAACTTCAGAGTGCAAAGAAGAAGCACGTGGGGTACTTATTAAAGATACTGCTCCCTGCTGCCCCTAGTGGATC
Source organism: Colobus angolensis palliatus (assembly GCF_000951035.1). NCBI lineage: Eukaryota > Metazoa > Chordata > Mammalia > Primates > Cercopithecidae > Colobus > Colobus angolensis. The sequence goes on along the minus strand of NW_012115322.1, from coordinate 1,113,151 downwards.
CTGAGCGGAGTTCTAGAAACTGCATTCCTAACCAATTTCCCTGGGCGGGGGAAGTGGGGGGGCGGGATTCTACTGCAGAGTAGCCTGTGGACCACACTTTACGAGTCGCTGCTATAGGAATTCTGCATCACACACAGACTAAGTAACTTCAGAAACAGATCCCAAGTGGCCTGAGAATGTCTATGCACTTTTTCAAAAGTGCTGCTGGAAACGTTTACTGCAGGGCTCCCTTGGTAAGGAGAAGGTTCTTTCATTTGCAAAAAGCTGTGAGGTCTTCTCGGTCTGGCAGCAAGGCTTCTATTTGGGAGTGGACACTGCCAATTCCACTTGCTTCTTCTGAGCCCACCCAGCACTTCCTGCAGGCACCTGCCCTGGAGCCCAGCAGAGAGACAGATAAGATCAGATTTCACTCACTATTATGAAAATGTCTATTTGTTGGCTGATAAGTCCCTGGTTTATAAAAACAAGCAACAGTAGCTTAAAAAGGGAGGAAAAGGCAAACCAGAGTGCAGAAATGGCATACTGAGGAATCTTGGCTGAGGCTGCCAGAGGTAGGTGAGGGCATTCTGGTGTTCCACTGAGGAGATCAGGCCTTCAGGAGACCAATGACTCACTTGGCGGCTTTCTTGGGTTTTCAGTTTTTGGCACGCATAAGGCAATGTGGGTATGGATGATAGTGTCATTAGTGTATTTATTGCATTTGGACTGGTTGCCTTAAAATCTCCCATGAGAAACTAGGAACAAACCAGGTGTCATTTTTTTCTTAGAGATCTACATTTAAAAAGCTTTCCTACCCCAAAGCCAGCATTTCCTAAATGAGCCTTGCAGTTTAGCTGCAGTCAAAAGGCAGTGGCATCACTAACAAAGGTGTAAATTATATAACCTGGGACAGGTAAGCAAAAGGCAGAAGACAGCCACTCCCACTTCAGTCTTGAATGTCCCTTTCTGTGGTCTGACCTGACGGTCCTAAAAACAGTTCAGACCAGGCACAGTGGTTCATGCCCGTAATCCCAGCACTTTGGAGGCCAAAGAGGGTGGATCGCTTGAGCCCAGGAGTTTGAGACCAGCTTGGGCAACACAGGGAGACCCCCATCTCTATTAAAAAAAAATACAAAATAGCCAGGCATAGTGATGCGTGCCTGTAGTCCCAGGTACTCAGGAAGCTGAGGTGGGAGAATCATCTGAGCCAAGATTGCGCCACTGCACTGCAGCCTGGGCGACCGAGTGAGACCCTGTCAAAAAAAAAAAAAAGTCTAAAATGACAGATATAATGGAAGCAGCAATTTCTGCCAAGGACCAGGTACCCTTGGGGATTTGGAAACAACTAGCTCCCCTGCCCCTGGCTACAGTACGGCGTGTAAGTGGAATGAGGTGTGACTGGGAAGCATTCGTTCTCGGGATTTAAGTCCTCCACTTCTCCAGCTTCTCTCCTCCACCCTTCTACTCTGCAAGCACACAGTTTAAAGTAATAATTATGAGTTCTAGAGAATAAATGGAAAGATAGTACATTTGTTTAAAGGTAGGTGTCATTGGTATCTACTTCCTGTCTTTCCTGGTTTCATTCATTCCCCTACCTCTTTCTGCTTGCTCTCTTTTTTGGTTTTTGGTCTTTTTCTTTACCTGACCTGCTTTCTTCTTTCCTCTTCTTCTCCTCTTATCTTTTCTCCCTGCCTTCCTCCTTCTTTGCCCCTTCCTCTTTCCTTCCATACTTTAATTCAGTTAACACGTATGATACCTGTTGCTTTCAAATAGGTATCAAAATAAATAGGTAACAAAAAAAAGAAAAGTGCTATCCTGACCTAAGAGGACTGACACTCAATTCAGTCAACACCTATTTTGTGAGCTTCTTTTTGCCAAGCAAGGCTACAGGTATTTCAGACATGTCATGGACTAAACGGAGTAAGCATCCCTGCCCTTACGGAGCCTAGTAAAAGATACAGAGAAGCAAACAAGGAGTTAAAATGCAGAGGAAAGCACCAAAAGTTCAGACTAGGGAATTATGAGAGGCTTCTGGCAGGATGTGATGTTGAGTCAAGCCTTGAAGGAGATGGAACAGTTAGTTCTGTAGGCAAAAGAGGACACATATGCAAAGGCAAGAAGGTATATATAAAAGAGCACAGTCCATTCAGAGACCCAGCAAGTGGGTGATGTGGCTGACGTGCAAGGATGGCTGTGAGAAACAGGAAGAAGCCGAGGCTAAGGTCCCAGCAAGGGCCATGGTGTCAAGGTCCTGATGTGCCAAGGAAAGGCATCCGCAATGGGTTCTGAAGGCCATAGAGGACTACTGAAGGGTTTCATATAGGTAAATAACATGATCAGATTTGCATTTTAAAGAGTATTCTGGCCAGGCGCGGTAGCTCACATCTGTAATCCTGGCACTTTAGGAGACTGAGGCAGTGGATCACTTGAGGTCAGGAGTTCGAGACCAGCATGGCCAACATGAAGAAACCCTGGCTCTACTAAAAATATAAAAATTAGCCGGGCATGGTGGTACACGCCTGTAGCCCCAGCTACCTGGGAGGCTGAGGCAAGAATCGCTTGAACCAGGGAGGTGGAGGTTGCAGTGAGCCAAGATGGCACTCTAGCCTGGGCAACAGAGCAAGACTCCATCTCAAAAATAAAAAATAAAATAAATTAAAAATAAAAATAAAAATGGAAAATAGTCTTCTGAGAGGAAACCACTCCAAGAGAAGGACTGGAAAGAAAGGGACAAGGCCAGAGAGACAGACCTGAAAGAAGAAGTTATTTCCATCATCCTAGTGGGAGATGAACCTGGGAAGATATTAAAAAAAACCTCTGCCCCTATACATAGAGCCATTATTTTTATTTCTCAATAAAGGCATCCTAATGTACATTTTTAGCCTTGTTCCAAGATGCACAGTTTCTATAGAGACAGTCATATGTCCTTTCCTGACTTCATGGATGCCTGCTCTAAAGATCTCTATCAAAACTAATGGCCCATGCCTCAGGCCCTATGGAAAATCTTTTGGCAGTTTCACAAAAAGTTAAACAGAGAATAACCATATGACCCCGCCACTTGACTCCTAGTTATATCCCCCAAATAACTGCAAACAGGAACTCAAACGAATACTTGTCCATGATGCACTATTCACAATCACCAAAAGGTGGAACAAAACTAGATGCACATCAGCAGATGAATGTGCGCTATCCATCCATAAATGGAATATTATTCAGTCATAAAAAAAGGAATGAAGTACTAATACATACTATGACATGGATGAACCTTGAAACATTATGCTACATGAATGTTTGACTAAAAGGTCACATACTGTATGCTTTCATTTATGTGAAATATCCAAAATAAGTAAATCTACAGAAACAGAAAGCAAATTGGTGATTGCCAACAGTAGAATGAGAAGGGAGTGGGCAGTAACTGCCTAATGGGTACCAGGTTTTATTTTAGAGTGATGAAAATGCTTCAGAACTAGATAGAGGTGGTGGTTAGACAATATTCTGAATGTACCAAATGTCACTGAATTGTTCATTTATTTATTTAGTTTTTTGAGATGGAGTCTTGTTCTGTCACCCCGGCTGGAGGCTGGAGTACAGTGGCACAATTTCACCTCCCTGAAGCCTCCATCACCTGGATTCAAGCAATTCTCCTGCCTCAGCCTCCCGAGTAGCTGGGACTACAGGCTAATTTTCGTATTTTCAGTAGAGACGGTTTTGCGATGTTGGTCAGACTGATCTTGTACTGACCTCAAGTGATCCACCCACCTCAGCCTCCCAAAGTGCTAGGATTACAAGCATGGGCCACTGCATCCTGCCTGAATTGTTCATTTTAAAATGGTTAATTGCGTGGTTTGTGAATCTCACCTCAATTTCTAAAAATTAAAAACCAAAACTAATAACCAAATGCCACCCTCTTCTTTCCCCTAACCAATTCCCCCTCCAATCAATCTCTGATGACTGAAGTGCTAGAAGGCTGGCATTGACTGAGGAAGCCCTCCAGAGCTGGCACACAGTCCCAGATGACCACATCTTCCAATTTCTCTTAAGGATGCTAAGAATTTAAAGGAGCCAGAGGCATCAGAAAGGTCAGTGAGAATAAGTTTCAGTGTGCTCCTTTGAGTGATGGAACTTGATAGGTTAAGGAAATGAGATATATCATAAGTCAGGGCAATAAGATGAGGTCCAGGCAAGGGGAGACATGGGAAGAAAGCTTAGCTCCCACCGCAGCTTAGCTCCCACAGCAGAAGCCAGCCCACAGACTTCAAGGAAAGGAGCTTGAAAGATGCCTGCAAACTGCAGCAGTTGGCTTCTGCCACGATGCACCTCTGTTTCTTCCTAACATAAAAGACTAATGAGGAAGCTGGAGTCCTGGACAAGGAAGCTGATTAAACCTCCTTCCTCTGGTCTTCGAGAAGGAGGCTTTCTGAGAGAACCTGTCTAGTAAACAAAGCTGCAAAAAAATTCCTTAGGCATCCTGAGAACTGCAAAAGGGCTTTGTAGGGCTTGGAAAGCAGCAAGGCATAATTGCACAGCCTGGAAGCTCTGGGTATGAACATCAATTCTGCCACAGACTGTGTGTCATTTACCTTCTCTGTGCCTCAGTTTCCTCAACTGTCAAATAGGGATAATAACACCTACCTCAACTGCTCTTTTGAGAATTAAATGATATATGTATATATGCCATCTAGGGTATTCAGAACAGTGAAGGGCACTATTCAAATTATTTAATAACTACTGTGATACAAATGTCAACTAATCAGAGTAAACAATGATCTAAACCATCCACTCAGAATGGAATCAGCCACATCCTACCTATGAGATGTATAAATAACATACAAAGCAGCCCTGAAACAGTCCATGGCTCATAGAAAGCCTACAACGGGGAGTAATGATTTGGAAGAGACAGCTAGAAATAGGATTCTGAAGGTTATTATTTCTGCAAAATACAGACTACTCTTTGATAGCTCTAAGACAGACAGACAGAGCCATGCACAGTCTAGAAAAGACTCCAAAGGTCCCCCTTACTTAGGGTCTCCTCTTTCTCTGTCACTTTACCACACTCTGCCTCTGTAGAGAGGTGATCTCCAGAAAGGGTGGCAGAATGGATCCTGTTTCCCAGATGGTTAAAAGGAATGCACAAAGAAAATGTAAATATGATTAAGGTATATTTAAAACTGGCTAATAATATGCCTTAGAATACCAGAAGCTCCAAATAACGGGACCCGAGAAGCAGCTAGTCCAGAACTTAATGGGCTGCCCCAGAAGGAAACAGGAGCAAATGCACCAGAATGCAAATCAGTGCCCTGATTCCTTCATCAAAAAAGGATTGTGACAGGGGCAAAATGTCAGCTGAACTAAAAGCCTGTTTTATGATGTAATTGATTCACGTTCTGGCACTGTTACTCAAAAACATCTGAAACATTTATATTCCTGGGAAGAAGGGTGAATTTCAGGGAATCGTGTGAGAAGGATGAAAAACGGTTTCTAGATTTCTTTGCTCATTGTTTTGCTAGCACGGTCTTCAACCGTTCAGACTGGGCTTAACGAATAGATGAATAAGTCAGAGAATGGCTTGTGGAGAAAAGAAGACTGGGTATATATTTACGGAGAGGAAACTGAATACTAGGTGGGGTATTAGGAGCACTTTCTGTCATAAACCTAAGAAAATTAGGGATGACTGAGCTGAGATGAGTGATTTTGTCCTGACACAGAAAATGAATATGAAGTGGCTCAGTCATCAACAGTAGGAATTCAAAAAGGAAACGGAGGCATAAATGTGAGACCAACATGTTCTCAGGATTCTTCCAGTGCAAAGGAAGCTCCCTCTTGGGAGGCAATGGCTCCCTCCTGCCTACGGAATCTGTCCAACACCTGCTGGTGTGAATCCCATGGCCATGCCCAACACCAGCAGGTCCCCATCCTTACTCGTGTGCCAGTACCTCGCTTACTCCTTCTCTTGTTCTGTTTCTTCATTCAGCCTGCCATGCTCTCCTTTTGAGCCCTCCAACCCCTCCCTTTCCCGTTTTAGGATGAGAGTCTAGAGTAGGACACTTGGGTTCAAATCCTGGCTCCACTGTCTCCTAGCTGCGTGACCCTAGACAAATCACTTGACCTTTTTTTTATGCCTAGAAAATGTGTGATAAAAATATCTATATCAGAAGGTCATTGTGAAAATTAAGGGAAAGAATTTGTGTGGAGCACTTAGAACCATTTTGGCCCTGATGGTGAAACAGACTCAGGGAGGTAAACAATTGTCCAAATCCAAACAGTTAGTAAATGGAAAGCATTGTAAGTCCAGTTCTTTTTACAGACATAAAGCCCATCCTCTTACTCTATGCTCCCTCCTGGTGGTTTCAAATGCATGGATCTCCTCTTGATTTCACTCTAAGAATTTTTCTACTAGTAATGTCTTCTATTTCTATGACTTTTATAAGAGCTGTCATCTCTAGCACAGTACTGGAAATTCCATAGGTACTTGTGAACTTTTCATTTAGATGCTCAGAAAAGAATGCATCCGTAAACAGTCCTTTGGTAACACACTGACGAATGTGTTCACCCCGTATGAAGGCCATCAATAGATACACCCAGGATTGATTTACAAAGCTCAGATGTCTTTACAACAAATTCAATCTGTCTGTTGAACAAATATGTCAATATTTTTTCCCAGTAAGAACTTAAGGAAGTTACCCAGATGCCTCCCATCTTAACATGAATGACCGTGGGGATACAAGGATACATTTCTGTGGAAGGGATCAGCCATCTACCTCTTGCAACTGTGACCAGGGTCATCAGTGTGGCCCTGAAGCAACAACCACAGCTTCACTATAATCTACACTCTGCCTCTACAACCTTCAGCAAGCCCCTCGTTCTAAACCAGGGTGGAATGGTTTATTACTACCAACGGAGACCATCCTGGTCCTTCGTTCTTTTCAACATCACACAAAAATTAAGGTTATGAATTAATAGAGCAATTTTATTTAGGCAGAATTATGTCCAAGGAACGTTTCATAAGCAGCTCATGAAGAACAAACTGGGATGATTTGCTTAATTTTGTCATCCACGGGGAAATGTCTGAAGAGCAGATTTTATAGAGAAATTTTCATTGCCAAGAGTGAGAAAAACTAAAATATCTTTGTTCTGTTTCAAATTATTGTACCTTTATGTGTCTGATTTCCTGTAATTTGTTGTTTGTTTGTTTGTTTCCATTTGGCTTTAGAGATTAACATGAGAAGGTTCGTTTGCAGGGTTCATTCAAATAACTAACCTTGCCTGCAAAGTCACAGAGATTTCAGATATGGCCATCACAGACAAATGTGTTCACCCCGTATGAAGGCCATCAATAGATACACATATATGACTCTATTATATAGACATATATATATGTCTATATAATAGATAGACATAATGACTCTGATAATAATACAGTCGCTAAATTATGATCTGAACTTGGAAATAAAAGAGAAGAAGTTGAAAGAATCCGATTTTCAAGACAGCATCTCTGAATATGTCCTTGCAAATGAGAACAAGAAGAAACAAAGACACTATATGATACACAGACAAGATTATTTCTAAATAGAATGCCTTTTGGCATTTTCTGTGACAAGTCAGCAACTTTTAAATAAGCCCCTCACAATTTCAGAGCTGCACCTGGTTTAATTACACTCGACATTGGCTCACTGGTTGGTGCAAACCATTCCCATTTTACTATGCACTGAGAACATCAATATCATAGAGCTATAGCATTCATTCCCTCATTCGATATTAACTTTCTGTGTATCACTGTGCCACATGTCTTTTTAAATTCATTCTCTACCCTTGCGTAGTTGGGGTTGAGGGAAGGAAGGCGAAAAAGAGTGGTAAGACTTGATCCTTGCCCTCTAGAGTCCTATGTTTGCAGAAATAAGATGCAGACACATGAAATGGTGAAGAAGCCATCCAAGGCTACAGGTGGCTAATGCCCAAGTGAATGGAGCAAATGCTGCTATGGGAAGAAGAGGTTGGAAAAGCTCAGGAACCTCATAGAAGAAGCGGAATAAGAGTTGGACTTTGGCTGGGTGCAGTGGCTCACACTTGTAATCCCAGCACTTTGGGACTGAGGCGGGAGGCTTGCTGGAGCCCAGGAGTTTGAATCAGCCTCAGCAGCATAGTGAGACTCCATCTCCACAAAATAAAAAATTAGCCAGGTGTGGTGGTACACGCCTGCAGTCTCAGTTACCCAGGAATTTAATGTGGGAGGATTGCTTGAGCCCAGGAAGTCAAGGCTGCAGTGAGCCATGATTGCACTACTGCCCTCCATCCTGGGTCACCTCCATCCTGGGCCAACAGAG
>NW_012115322.1:1103316-1104256 GCF_000951035.1 Colobus angolensis palliatus | reverse complement strand
TACTTGGCAATAAAAAGAAATGAAATGCTGATACAAGTTGCAACATGGATGGATCCTGAAAACATTATGCTAAATGAAAGAAGTCAATCACAAAAGGCTGTCTATTGTGTGGTTCCCTATGTACAAAATATCCAGAAGAGGCAAATGCACACACACACACCCTAGGACTGAGAGAGCTGGAAGGAAATGGGCAGTGGCTGCTAATAGGTATGAGTTTTCTTTTTGGGGTGATTAAAATGTTATAAATTGGTCATGGTGATGGCTGTAGTTTACCACTCTGAATACAGTAAAACCCTTGAATCGTACACTTTAAACGGCTGAATTCTATGGTATGTGAATTATATGCAGTGAAGCTGTTATTAAAGAAACAAACTATCAAGTGTTTAGGGAATAGGGTCCAGGATTGCAGGGGAGGAGGGAGACTAACGCTACCACCAATTTTTTTACAATCAATATAGCTGAGTGTCTCATCATATCCTGGCTCCTTTAAGAATACAGGCCTTTTAATTTCCAGCCGGGTGCAGTGGCTCACGCCTGTAATCCTAACACTTTGGGAAACCAAGACAGTGGATCACCTGAGGTCAGGAGTTCAAGACCAGCCTGACCAACATGGTGAAGCCCAGTCTCTACTAAAAATACAAAAATTAGCCGTCAGCCGGGCGTGGTGAAGCATGCTTGTAATCCCAGCTACTTGGGAGGCTGAGGCAGGAGAATCGCTTGAACCTGGGAGGTGGAGGTTGCCGTGAGCCAAGATCGTGCCACTGCACTCCAGCCTGGGCAACAGAGTCAGACTCCGTCTCAAAAAAAAAAAAAGAATATAGGCCTTTTAATTTCCTAAACCTGCTAACCCCCAATTTTAAATTCACTTTGATTTAAAAAAAAAAAAAGTAGAGTGGCTGGGCATGGGTGTGTGGGTGTATGTGTGGTGTGTGTGTGTGTG
>NW_012115322.1:1066850-1103210 GCF_000951035.1 Colobus angolensis palliatus | reverse complement strand
GTGGGTGTATGTGTGTGTGTGGTGTGTGGGTGTATGTGTGGTGTGTGTGGGTGTATGTGTGGTGTGTGTGTGTGTGTGTGTCGGTGTATGTGTGGTGTGTGGGGGTGTGGGGGTGTGTGTGTGTGTGTGTGCATGTCCCTTGGGAATCCCTGATAAATATATTGTGTTCAATCATTTCTGACCATTCCCTAGATTCCTCTTGATTCCTGGAGGAATTAAAGTCATTGAATTTCAATTCATTCCAACAACCATTTATTGAGTGCCTGTCTTGAGGCAAGCACACAAGGCAAGCAAGGGTAGAGTAAGGATAGGGAGATGAATAAACCAATTACATTTTATTTAAAGAAAGACATTCATACTTCAAAGTGCTTACCACCCCAAATAAGTGGACAGGAACCTCAAAGAACAGGGAAACTAAGTGCTGTGCACTGTCACAAACTCTCGAGCTGACCAAGACAATAATTTGACCCAGTATTTCTCAAAGAATTTACATGAAAGTGATTTGGGGAGCGTTTGCCAAAAATATGAATCCTCAGCCTTACTCCAAACTAACTGAATCAAAGTCTCCTAAGAGGGAGGTCCCAGAAATATATATACTGTATTTATTTAACGTTAACTTCACTCAATCCCACAAAATCCTTTCCCACTGAGATGGTCTGCAGTGATTATTAGGCCTGGTGTAAATAACTAAACCAGCATTTCCCTAATTGTATTCTGCAGTATACTAGTTATTCAAGTACTTAATAGGTATTCTTTAAGGAAAAAAATGGGTTCTGAGATCAAGTAAGTTTGGGATATCTTTGGGTTAAATAAAATTTAATTGGTTTATTTATTGCAGAATGCTAAGAGATATTAGTGGGTTATTGGGTGCTGTGAATCTTTTGAGAAAGGGACAGAGTATGGTGATTATCAAGCTTATTTGACTAGGAACCTGTTTTTTTCACATGTATCAACAGGCACACTAAATTAATGGCTAGAAACTCATCTACCACATATAGGAAGTATGAGAGACTCTGGGAAATGTTACAATCTACTTCTAAATAGAAAAAGAAACATTTAATGGAAAAGTATAATACATGGCAAGCTTCCTCTGTAGTTTCCAAACAGGGCATAATAGGGTATATAAGGATGGGTACAGGCCCAGAACGGATAGAGCCATAACCCGATTATTCAGCAGCAAGTTCCTGGTCACTGGGAGTCCCAGCTGTCCAGAACGAAACTATTTCATGATCTTGGGATGAAGTCAGTAACTTTCTTAGCCAGAAACCAATGGCTAAAGGATTGAGGACTTCAATCCTGGACCTGGCTTCTAACCTGAGATCCCCAGGGTCAGCGGAAAAGATACCAGAAAAAATGGCCTAGTTTCCCAATCTCAGTGGCATCACTGTCCAACCAGTCAGTCACCTAAGCCAAAAGTGGGAGTTCCTCTTCCTTTGTAAGCTAATTAGTCATTAAACCTGATGCATTTATGACTTAAATATTTTTTCAGTTCACCTCCTCCTCTCTATCCCCACTACTACTGCCCTAGTTCAGGCTTCCATCAGCTCACACGTGTACTATTTCCACAGCTTTCTATTTGGACTCCCTACCTGAATTCTTTCTCTCCTCAAATCCATCTTCCACCCTGACCAATGCACAGCTGATCAAACCAGTTTAAAAATCTGTCAATGGCTCCCAATTACCTACTGCAAATAATTTCTGTCACAGTATGTTCTGCAAAACATCCATACAATGTGTGATCACAGAAAAGGGGCTCCTTTCAAATAGGACGCTAGGTATTTTTAAGTGTAGGTACAATGAAAAGAACTACCTATCAGTGTCTGATCTGTTCCCAGTATAGCAGACAGGTCCAATAATTGCTTGGAGTCTAAGGACCTCGAGGAAGGCCCAATCAGTAAACTGGGAAATGCTTCCAAAGTCTATCAACATCCTTGATTAGAGCATCTCAGAAGTCATTTAACACAAATGCTGGTAGGATCATGGACACTTTTTACACTTCTAAAGAAATGATATAGTTTATAGCCACAGCCTGCTGAATGTTCTCATTTTCTGCAGGAAGGCAATCTGGAACTTCAAAACTATACATCTTCCATTAAATACATGGAGGTGAGGCTTTGTGTTCACAGTATCTTTGCAAGCTCTAAATTAAGAACTGGAAATTCGAATACCCTAAGAATCAGATGAATCACAGCTGACAAAATTCTGGCTGAGTTTCCAGAACAAGGTGTCCCATGCATACCCTTCCCCCAACTTCCTCAAGACATCTTACAAAACTAGTCACTAAGTTAGACTCAAATCTTCCACATTTGAATTGGCTGCTGGCTGGCATTTTGAAAGCCAGCTTCTCTATGTAAATGCAGCACTCAAATGAAAAATCTAACAACTAGTTGTACATCTTACAGCCAGAACATATTTTAGTTAAAAGCAATATAAATCAAAACATTCATAGAATCTAGATTATGCATTTCTCATTCTTTTTCTATCTTATTTGTATCCTACTCTTCTTTTTTGCTTTTAAATTTTGGGGGTAAATTTACCTACCTTGTATTTGGAATGTGGGATGAACAATTTTTTTTTTAGCTACTTTTATGCCTGTGTAATTTCAAAACCAAAGCAGAACAATATCATATTTACCAACATACTATTCAATCTTAATAAAATCCTATTATAATATCTTGCATAATTTGCATAGTTCTTTATATTGTAGCTCTGATTCAAGGAGTTTAACACACACACATTTATTCAAAATATTACAGCTGATGAAAAGCACCCATAACAAATGGTAACAGTGTACTTCAGTTATAAGATCTGCCTCACCCTTCTTATAACGCTGCACTCTACACTAGGAATAATTTAAGAATTTGAGTTATAAAAATTAGAAATCAATTTTAAGTAGATTATTTTATGTCCTGAAACTGTGAAAATGAAACAATACAAGCAGTGTTCATATAATATGTATGCTAGCTTAGCTTTCATAAAACCCCTTACATATAAAGACTCATGCAGTATCTCTCCAGTGAGTGTCTCTGTATACCATATGCCAAGCACACACCCTCCCAGGAGTAAACATCTGAACCTTAGAATCTTATCAAAATAAAACACAACTGAAACTCATGGCAATGATTTTATTCCTTATTACTGGAATTGACTGCTGTGGCCATTGGCACAGTTCCGTAAGCATAAGGACCAGCTCTCACCACTGAGAACAGCCTGGCTCTGACCCTGCAGACACTGCTAAAAGCAAGGAGAAAATCTACTTCCCCTTAGTTCGCCTTACCTTAAGAATCCTGGCTATTCAGAGAGGTGAGGCATCTGCTGGCTTGGGCACATGACCACCACTACTGCGATCGGTCCCAGGGAGGGCAGTGAAGCAAAAGGCCATCATGAGCATCACCAATGAGAGCACCTTCTGTTTCAGAGACTGGAGGCGCATGCTCTTCCCACGTCCCAGTGATGGGTCACGTGTCCCAATCCTTGGCTAACTGGTCCACCAGTCAAGGGTTAGCGCTCTTTCTGCACTCAGGATTCCAGCATCTAGTGAGTGCATGAATCTCCTCCCTTCTACATTGTGCAAGTCTTAGCAATGGAAAGAAAGGGCCTTGATTATATCCATCTTAATCCTGATCACAGCTTTCAGAATTCCACTAGTTTCACTTGTTTCCCCAAAAGATACTCCCCAAATTTCTAATTAAAGTATAACACATATATAGAAATGTGCAGATATCATACATGTACATCAATGGATTTTCACACATTTTACACACTGTGAAACCAGTAGCCAGAGTTGATTTTTAAATAGAGACACGTGGGGTCTGTTTTAGCTTGACTAAAAATGGCAAGACTTGGCCTCCAAGCTACTATCATCCATGTAAAGGAAATGCTCCTCTCAGCACTCCTACCCCTGCCCAGTCAATATATCTTTTAATAAGGAGGCGTCATCAGAACTGTAAAATCTCACATTGCTAATCCCTGTTCCCCCCACTCCTCTCACTGTTATATGTGGTGGGAATCACAATGTGATGACATTTAGAGAGATCCTGAAAATTATTCTGGCCTGGCCATGGCAATGGAGCACATCTAAGCCACAAGTTGGTCTCATTCACACGCTCCTTTATCTTCTCATTCTCCGCAGAGGCCTCTGGGTATTTGAAGGCAATCATGGAAGCCCTTTTAGCTTAGCTTCTCAAGCTTTCTCCACAAAACTAACATTTAAATCTTTTATTTGCTCCCATTGCTGGACATTTTGTTGAAGTGCTCAAGGTCTTCATCAAAGCAACAGTACAGGAATGAAAACCCAGGAGATAGATTGCAGTGAAACTATTCCCACACATGAAAGCCAACACACATCTCCAGTGGAAGATGACCAACAACAGCTCCTTTAGAGCTTCACCTGCATCTTCAGAGGTGTGCTTTAAGAGTGGCTTCAGGCTGAGCGTAGTGGCTCATGGCTATAGTCTTAGCACTGTGGGAAGCCGAGGCAGGAGGATTGCTTGAACCCAGGAGTACGAGATCAGTCTGGGCAACACAGTGAGACCCTTCCTCTACAAAAAAATTAAAAACCAGCCAGGTGTGATGGCATGCACCTGTAGTCCCAGCTACTCAAAAGAATGAGGTGGGAGGATCACTTCAGCCCAGGAGGTCCGAGGCTGCAGTGCGCCGTGATTGCACCACTGCACTCTAGACTGGGCAACAGAGGAAGACTCTGTCTCAAAAAAAAAGAATGTCTTCAAATTGTATGATTTCATCAACTTATGTGAATATACACTCAGACAATACAGTAATACAGATGGAACCAAATCACCTCTCTAAACCACCCTTCATCCTTCCCCACTCTGCTGTTGCACTGCGTGTCTAACCTGTAAGCTCTGCTCTTTGGTTTCTGGTTGAGTTTGGCCAAAAGGCACCCTAGCAGGGATCAGAGTAAGGGAGAATAAGATTGGGGTATTTATTCTCTGGCTTCCCCCTTGTGGGATGCTTCAAAGTTGGCTGTATCCATCTACAGGGAAAGCTGTGTCCTTCTCAAGGTAGCTTTCTGGACATAATTCAGTCTTCCCAGGTGCCTATAACCACACCCTTTCTAGGAGTGCTCACAACTCTGCACTTACTAGCCATGGGGGTACAGCACTGGTTTCCTTCACCCTACCAATACCTTTTGATTTTTTTAAATCCTCTCAATTTATCCTGATTTGAACATGTTGTAGGGGACACTCTCCACCCCCACCCCCAGAACTTACAGTTCCTCGTACCTTTTACAAATACTGCTATTCCTTTTACCTTTTAAAAAATATTGCTACTGAATCATGCAAATGTTTCTTTGAATTGGAAGCTCATGGAGATGAATCGTAAATGAGAAAGGCAGAGAATAAAAATGAAATTCGGATGCTCATGGCTAAGGCCAAATGTAGCAGTAACTTGCAAATGTCATCAAGACCTGCATACAAATCATGAGAACGCTAACATTTTCCTAAAACACAAAACCTCTTTGTGACATTCTCTAGCATTGCAATTTTATGTTCATTTAAGTTTTATGGGTGTATTATCATTCTAATCCATCAACAACTTGGGACTTCAAACCACATCATAAAGCAACATCAACAAAAGCTTGAAAGAAATTGGGAAGCAAATCTGGTCTCCAAGTAGATAAAGTTCTCACCATTTGGGTCAGAGAGCAATCTGATCTCTGTTTTGGAGATTCTCCCAACTCCCAGCTGTTTTGTAAGCTGTCAGGCACCATACATATAATATGATTATACCACTCTTCAGGTTTATTCCAGTTTTTTTATAGTACTAACCCTTGGAATTTGGCATCATAAAAAGAATATTGCTCTAGAAAGAAATGTGGGCCGGGGGCAATGGCTCACACCTGTAATCCCAGCACTTTGGGAGGCCGAGGCGGGCAGATCACTTGGTCAGGAGATTGAGACCATCCTGCCTAACACAGCGAAATCCCGTCTCTACTAAAAATACAAAAAATTAGCCGGGCGTGGTGGCGGGCGCCTGTAGTCCCAGCTACTTGGGAGGCTGAGGCAGGAGAATGGCGTGAACCGGGAGGCGGAGCTTGCAGTGAGCTGAGATCCAGCCACTGCACTCCAGCCTAGGTGACAGAGCAAGACTCTGTCTCAAAAAAATAAAAAGAAATGTGAGGAAGGCCCTAGGTCCAGTTCTACTACAGACTGCGTCATTCTAAACAAGTGGCCTAATCTCTCTGGGCCTCAGCTGTTTCATCTTTGATACGATGAGGGCATGTGAAACTTCCCACATTTTTGTGTGTTATTTTTAAACCAAATTATTACAACAGACAGTAAATAAATTCTTCCTACAGAATCTGGAGGTCATATCCTAAAGTTGCTCTCCACAATCAAGAAACTTCTTTGAAGTCTTGTATGTCAAGTTAAAAAGGCTGAACTAAATTGGTTTTTTTCTGAACCAAAAAAGAATGTATAATGGAAAAATGTTTTACAAAGCTCACCAATATATATACATCTTAAAATGTGTTAATCCTTTGATCCAGTAATTTTACTTCTAAGAAGCTGTTTTGGAGAAATGCTCCAAGTGTACACAAAGATTCATGTAAAAGAATGTTGGGCCAGGCACAGTGGTTTATGCCTGTAATCCCAGAACTTTGGGAGGCCAAGGCGGGTGGATTACCTGAGGTCAGGAGTTCGAGACCAGCCTAGCCGACATGGTGAAATTCCCGTCTCCGCTAAAAATACAAAAACTAGCTGGGCATGGTGGCACACGCCTGTAATCCCAGCTACTCGGGAGGCTGAGGCAGGAGAACTGCTTGAGCACGGGAGACAGAGGTTGCAGTGAGCCGAGATTGCGCCACTGCACTCCAACCTGGGCAACAGAGCAAGACTCTGTCTTAAAAAAAAGGGGGGGGGGTGTGGGGAATGTTAACTGTAGCATTTATCTGTAGGACTGAAAAACAAGAAACAGTCTAAACCTCTATCAGTGGGAAAAATTCATCATGGCTAAACCACACTGCACAGCAATTATTTAACTTTTTATTAAAAAGAATCAATTAATATGAAAAAAATATCCACAGTACATTTTTAGGTAAAGAAAGCAAGTCAGAATAATAATATTTATTATGATCTTATTTGCATTTTTAAAGATTACAAATATGACAAGGTTGCTTGTAAGTACATTTTTCTAAATATTCCTGTTTGTCAATGCATAGAAATGGATATCCACTGAATTGTTAAGAATGGCTACCAGTGGGGAGGAGAGCAGATTAGGAAGTCATCAAGGAAGACTAATTTTTTACACCCTATAGTTTTGTATTGTTTAAAGATTTTCACCCAAATACTCCCATGTCACTGAATTTGAGATATCAATATTTTTAAGATTCAACATTAGATTATGTACCACTAACGGGAAAAAGCTGCCAATAAAACTGCAAGACAACATTAGTTTTAAGATGTAGCCCTGTGTTAGACATGTTAAATATGGGAGGAAAAGTGTGCCTTTGGATCAATAAAGTACAAAATATGGCTTTAGGGATTTTTACAATACAGAAGAACACTGTCATTGGCACTCTAAGAATATGTATTATGTTTTATGTACCAAATTTTTGATTTTTAGGTAATTAAATATGAAACATGACTATCATGTGGTCTTTTCTTTCTGAAATCTAATGTCTACTCAGCGTTCCTTGATCTGTGTGCTTTCATTACTTACCCTGCTCTGCAATATCCTAGCACTTCACAAAGGGCCCTGTGCATCATAATTAAATGTTCTGTGCTCCCCTACCTTATCAACTTCACCTTGGTTCCGTTTCTATATTCGAAGCATTAACAACATGATCAAGTGAGATGATTTGAAAATTTGATAAATAGGTTCTTAATTCTATCACTTGGATCAATAGAACCACTGAATCAAGTAAACCCTAAGACATTAATCTCCAGGATATCATCTGAAATTAGATATTAAATTATCAATAATAACTCTTTGGAAATAAGCTAGGGAACTAATCTGTTTATGTACTAACCACTTTAGCATGACATTCGCCATAGTTTTCTAGCTTGATAAATATTTGCCTCCTACCCTTACTTCATGCAAACATTATTTAAAGGCATGTTTGAGAGATTGGGCTCAAGTCAAGACTGATGTTTTCTCTCTCATCTTTGCATCCTTTCACCTTATCATAGAGGGAACTTAACCAGGTGAGGCACAATTATTCCTTTTAAAAGTAATGAATGACTTTTAAAATTAATGAATGTCTCCTAGAATTGATTATATTCCCAGGGTTTTTTCAACTGATGAATTATTGGTTTTAAGACATCCCAAAGGATAATCATAATGAGCTGAGGAAAATTCTGTAAAGCAAGAAAACACTGAACAACAAATATTCTTGATTATTAGGCAGGATAATCACAAAACAATAATTTTAAATATTTTTATATCAATACTCTTGGTAGTATAGAGCTCAGATACCTTAGCCAAGAAGGAAAAATAATTTAAAGCAGAATTACCTTTCCTCAATCATCAGTAAGAGTTAGGAGAAATTTACTTCTCAGAAAGCTTTTGCTTTTGATTTTTTTTTCTTAGAGATGAGACTCAAGTGTTTCCAAGCTCAAATCACTGTGGGCTGGAAGTGCACCGTGGGTATTGGCAAGCGAACGAGCAATAGACAAAGCATCCTTTTTGGCTTCTAGAATGAAAAGTCTTAAATAAAACATTTTCCTTTTCAAACATCTACTCCACTCAAAGATATGCACCACACATACCTGCTTCCATCAAAGAAACTGAAAAGGCCAAACATCCAGACTCAAGGTCCAAACACTGACACCTTACCCAGTATGTACAAAACACCATGGTAATTGATCACTTCAAAAAGCAAATGGCATATGGTGACATTTTTATCTTAACTGAAGAAACTGCTTATCAGCAAAAAGTACAAAATTTTGCATGTGAAGAAACCTTAGAAAATGATCTACTCAAACGTCTTCATTTTATACGAGGGAAAAACTGAGGACTACAGTCGAGATTAAGTGACTAGACCACGATCACTGTTAAGAAGTGGCAAAGACCAAGATTTCCAACTCCCAGCGTTCTTTCTTTTTATTTTTATTTTTTTCTTTTATTTATTTATTTTTAAAGATGGTGTTTCGCTTTTGTCGCCCAGGCTGAAGTGTAATGTCGTGATCTTGGCTCACTGCAACCTCCGCCTCCCGGGGTTCAGGCGATTCTCCTGCTTCAGCCTCCCGGGTACCTGGGATTACAGGCGCACACCACCATGCCCAGCTAATTTTTATATTTTTAGTAGAGACGGAGTTTCACCATCTTGGCCAGGCTAGTCTCGGACTCCTGACATCGTGATCCACCCACTTCAGCCTCCCAAAGTGCTGGGATTACAGGCCTGAGCCATTGTGCCTGGCCTCGCAGTGTTCTTTCAATTACACTTTACCACCTGCTTTTCTAAAACAAAATACAACGAACTAATCATAAGGTCTTTGGGGATTACTGAATTCTTTTACCTGTCTACCACTATAAGATTTTTGGAAATCACTGTCTAAAATCATGCAAGGGCTCTGAAAATAAACCAAAAAATTTGGTGGGACTAACAGAACCTATAGAGGAAGGAGCATATTTAGTTACTGAAACTGTAAGTATTTTCATTATATGTATAACAATAATGGCAGATAATATTTATCTGATTTTAAGGGCTTTATACACATTAACTAACTTAATCTTCAAAACCACCCAAAAAGTAAGTTCAATTATTATTGACAGGCATGAGGAAACAACAGCACAGAAAGTTGAAAAAATATACCCACAGCCACAAAGTAGGAAAGGGAAAGTCAGGATTCAATCCCTGGCAATACGGCACTGACTCCACCTTTTTTTTTTTTTTTTTTTTTTTTTTGAGACAGGGTCTCATTCTGTCACAAAGCTTGAAGTGTAGTGGCAAGATCACACCTCACTGAAGCCTCAACTTCCTGGGCTCAAGCGATCCTCCCGCATCAGCTTTCTGAGTAGCTTGGACTACAAGCACACGCCACCATGCCCCACTAATTTTTTTAGTTTTATTTTTTTTGTAAAGATGGGGTTTTGCCATGTTGCCCCGACAGGTCTCAAACTCCTGAGCTCAAGCAGTCTGCCCACCTGTGTCTCCTAAAGTGCTGAGATTACAGGTATGAGCCACCACACCTGGTCTGTCTCCACTTTTTATCATGACACTATTATACTACACCATTTTTTCATAATACAAAGTACAAAAAGTAAACCTGAAATTTTCCTGGCTGATAGATATGCCCAATAGAAGACAAAAAATTTTAAGTTTTATGGAGATTTAAAAAGATCTAGAAACAATTTCAACTACAACCTTATCACTCACCAAACTTTTCAACAAAGCTGCCAATAGAGTAGTGACACTGAAGGTCAGAATCTTTTTCCTATATGATGCTCAGGCTAAAAAGAAGAGAGAGATTAAGGAATAACAGGCATAAGAAAGGCAAAATAAGAGAACTGGTTTTTTTTTACAAACTACACAGACAAGCTCCTGAGTAATTTGACAGTCGCCAATCTCCATGTCCGAGTGGATCCCTTGGATCAACTCCTCTAAATGAAAAGGGTAAAAGCAAATTCAGAACATCCTGTTTTAAATATAAGATTTTTCAGTATTTCTGATGCCAGACACAAAAGAAAAAAAAAGGACACAGGAAGTACTAACAATGTGGCACTATTTAAAAAGAGAGGAAAATATTTATAACTAAAACTATACAGTTATGTTATAAAATATAAAATGTAGAGCAAGAGCAAGTATTGGTCTATTTAGACCTCAAAAATTGTCACGTGAGCTATCTGGGCTACCTTCTTTTGGCATACCAATACGTACTGTAAAAATAGCCACACAATTTTATCTTAGACTCACGCCCTTCAAAGTCTTAAAAAGCTCAAAGTTGTCATTATTTTATAGGAACTGTAAGCTCCCTTAGGTTTTACACACTAAGTTGTTCTGAGGACAGGGCACTAGCTTTACACAGCAGTGCCCCAGCCTCCTGTGAGAACTCAGGGATTCACCTAATGAATTTATTTTTTTCTAGTGTGGCAGGTTACAGCTGTTGCTGTTTTCACAGCCGCCAGAGCCTGATGCAACCACATGAAAGGCCCCTAAATCAGCCGATGTAGATGAGAACACAGAGCCTGTATCTATAGCGCTTCCTTGGTACAATTTTCAACTTAACATCATGGATATCTGAGTTCATGGCTTGATGATTATTTTAAAGGACTAGTGGGAGAGGGAAGAGAAGAGAATGAAAAATGATAACCCATCCAGTTATATCCTCTTGTCCAGTTATATCCTCTTGTCCTCCTTAGGTGGCCTTGTTCATCTGGGTAAGAGACAGTAAAGGGGAGATAGTGACCAGAATGGGAGAACTGTCCACATAGAAATAAGGTCCAAGCTGAACCCCATAGAAAGAGAAGAGTTAAGGCAATGGGAACCTCCTCACCTTCACCCTAAAAGAATGGTTTTTCACAGTTATTGCTGACCCTCATACAGAATGTCTTGCACCACAGAATAATGGAATGTTCATTGAGTATATACAAAGGGAGTCACAGGACCTTATTCTAAAATCCTGGATTGACTCATCATAATCTAATAATAATAATAATAACAGCAGCAGAAAAAGAGACATGGAAGTACCTGGTGAGGATTAATCCAAATTCTTGCCTCTGTGACTCAAAAACAGAAAATTAACAAGAAAGCAGCAAGATTGACAAGCTGGAACAGCAAATTCATGGGATCTGATCGATTCAAGGAATTTCTCTCTTTGGCTCCATGCCAGTTATATCTAGAAATAATTTCAATCTATATTTTAGAAAACCATCACTGCTGATTGAAGAGAAAGCCCTGGTCATCATTTACTTAACACATCCTAGCCAAACACCAACACAGCTCAGCTGAGTAAAGCAAGTTGATTTTCTGAGTCAAATTCCTTACACAAACCAGGAGCAACGTTTGGTTTTCTTCTCTGGTCAGAGATGCCAACATCCAGCCCTTGGATTCTCAGTCCTCATTCTCTATAAATAGGCCAGAAAGACTTTTTGACCCCAGAAGGGATGCTCTGATCCACCAAACCACAGAGACCTCTGGCCTTCTTGTTTCCAAAAGAAATCTAATCCTTAAATCCCTAAAGTGTCTTCCGAATGCCCCTAAACATATAAATCCTTCTGTCTGAAGTTTATCCGCCTCCCTAGCAAGCACAAGGACATATCTTCATATTTAAAATAACTTTACTATATCTTTGAAAGGAGCAATTCTTTATTCTCTGTGGCTGCGCTGTCTTTCAACTCTCTTGGGTATCTTTGTTCATATCAAAAGCAGCTAATTTTCCTTCTCCAAAAGCTCCACAGTAGAAATCTCCCACTTAGCATTAACCATCAATTAGTGATGCATGGAACATATCTGTATATGAATGTAGGTGAAGGTACGAGGATGAACAGTACATATGCATGCAGAGGTGCACAGACATTGAGACAAACATACATAGTTCCACAGCTTATAGAAAATAAATAGTTTAAATAACTAACACAAAGCTGTCCTTACAATGTGTAGGTATATGTAAATTTAAACATGTGCTTTTATATATATACTCACATATTGTTATATATACATATTAAGTTTGTAAAATTTACTTTTGCTGTAACTTTTATATACATTAAATTTCTAACAGTATTAATCAATATATTATGATTCCTTTCTATTACTGAAAACACTTAAAGACTACATTTTCCTCTCTGGAAATTGCCCTGAATGATGATCTGATCATCTTTTTCACAGGAAAAGATCAGGTCTCTCCTTCTAAATGCTTTAGAATTTAAGCACTTGGAAACGGAAGCAATTGTGTCAGAGAAATGAACTATTAATTCTATGTGCAACTAACCCCGGCATCACTTTACAATATACCCTAAGAATCTATATTTCAAGCTGCTCACAATTCCAGAAGGTCCATGTAGGAGCTTTCAGTTTTGCAAAGCATCTCCTGTGCAGGCCAGGTCTAGTCCTAGCATGCTCAACATTTTTCTCAAGTGAGAACAGCATTTAACAGAATAGGATGCAACACACAGTAGCAGGTTGAGACTGACCTATTTACATATATGTGGATTGATCATCTGAAAGGGTGTGTAGCAATATATTAACAGTGACTATTTCTGGATGGTAGGTTTTTGGTAACTTTCTCTTGTGCTTCCATGGATCCCCATAAGAACATCCCTCGGTTTGTGTAATACACCTGATGAACGAAAAATAAATCTATTCCCAGAATAATTCCACTAACATCAAAATACACAATGAATCCATTTATGAAATATGTGTACACATTAAAGAGCAGGTCTAATGAAATCTACTGCAAATCAGATGAAAACACATAGTATAGTGTACATGGGGGGCTCAGTCCATGAAAAAACTCTTGGTAGCCAGGACTTTTATTAAGACACAGTGGGGGACAGTGAAAGTAGAAGAGGCAGCTCTTAAATAGCAGCCAATGTAGGAAGAGTCGATGTACACGATCCACTGGAACAAGCCTGGGCTAGGTATGGGCTCACCTGGAAGCACACACTCCATCTTCCATGTCAAGGTAACACAAGAAGTAAGGTGATGCTCTGTGTGAAATCTCCTATTTGGAAGCAGGGCCCTGCTGTGAGGCACCGAATGAATGATCTTTTGCACTTCCTTCTAATCCAGATTCTTAACTATCCTCCTGGACACCAAAGCAGAAGTTAATGGACTTGCCCAAAAAGGCTCCACAGGACTCAAGAATCTAAAATGCCAGACTCGAGTGTGCTTCGGCATGTTTCTTTTTCCTCTCTCTTCATATAGAGAGTATGTGAAACACGGAGGTTACAAACTAAAATCTAGGGCACTGGGAGCATAATATCTACTTTTGGACCAAACTCTTAAGAAAGGCCTTGCATCACAGTACCAAAATCTCTCTCCCACTGTGGGGAAGTGAGGTGCTAACAGTGTATAATAATGTTTTATTCTTGTTCGGAATAAAATAGCCCCTAGGCAAGATGATCTTATTACAAGCTTACTGTGTGAAAACATTGAAAATAATCGCTTATCACAGGTGAACCCCCACACACCCCACAAAGACATTTTCAACAGCACAGAGTGGTAGGACATATGCGGATGGTTCCCCAGCCCCCACCCCCCACCGAAGTGCCGTACTCAGCTTTTAGTGCCTGTATATTCTCGGACTGCAGCTGGCCATCTGAGAAAAGCCTTTCCACGCCTATCCACCAGACCTGTTCCGAGAGCTCTGCTTCCATCTGGACAACCCCCCACACTTACAGCCATAAATGCATTGGCACTGAGAAAGACTGCTGAGGAGGTGGCACTCCAGGTGTGGCTTTATGTGTCACTTCACCAGGTCAGCTATTTAGGCCTAGTCTTCTCCATTGGCTTGAAGCTCTGTTCACACCATCTTGGGTAACACATCACATTATTCTTCCTTATAAAAACAAATAAACTCAAATGAGCATTCAGAGTCAGTTCACCCCTCCGAACATCTCTGTCTTCCCCTCTGATTTATGTGACACGGTTTCAATCCCGCCCACCTGAAAGCCTCCTATACTCTCAGCTGAGGATTTGCCAGATGCCCATCTCCACTCCTCACGTTTCCCACCTTCCTCACCTCCACGGATGTGCACAGCCCGGAGGATCTCAGCCTGCTGGTCACCACTGAGTCACCAGGAGTACAGCACTGCAGTACCTAGCACTACCCGCCATCAACTACCGCCACCGAGTCAAGTCACTGCACTCTTCACTTCCCATCCTACAGAAAAACTCAGCTGTCCTGTGAGACTGGACCCAAAGGCAAAAAATAATAATAAAATAAAATGTTTTCATACTTATAATGGCTCCCCCTCTGAACCAGTGCATCTGAAATTTATACAGTTCTGGAGAACAAGGAGCTGGATATATTAGTTCCTAGCCAACTCTTCCCAGCAGCCAGTTTCTACAGGCATTTCTAAAATGACTCCAGTCCACTTCGGTGCAACACACTGCCTGCTCAAGTTTAACATCAATGGCCGAAAATAAAACTTATCATTCACAAGGCATCACAGGTTTCATAACTGAGTGAGCAGAGAAGCGTAGAAGAAGTGATCAGGCCTTCTGGAGAACCCAGCCCAAGAAGCTGGCTTACTGAACTCCTATAATTGCCTTTACCATTCCCCCACCCCACCTGCAAGTGTTGACCTTCTTGATTTCAGCCGCCAATGTTTTAGACTATGGTCCCTTGCAATACACTGACAGTCTGATCATTTATGAGCACGTTGGGCAACATGCAGAGAGACTTTGCAGAAACAGAGTTAGAGTTAGAGCAAACACACAGACAGGAAGGAAAAACAGAATGCCTTTACAGAACTGAGGATTCCTATCTTTCATGGATAGCACATCATTAGACATATATGTCTGCATTGACGTATACCACAGGGTTTTTTTTTTTCTTTTGTTATAACCTGTTTATTTGGTGGTTTAGCCAGAGAATCTTATATAACACACTCCTGTTTCAAATGTAGCAACATGTATGGCACTGCACTCCCATAAAATTCAGACTCCTCACAGCACTTCCCATTAACCACCCTCAACCATTCTACCTCGCGAGGTTTCTGTGAATTGATGAAAAACATAGGAACTACCACCAGCAAGAGTCAAAAGACTCAATTATCAGCTTTACCCTATATTCAAAAGCTAGCAGTCTGTGGTATGATTTTAGGGATTTCAGGAAATTATTTCAACCTGATTTTAATAGATTGCATGAACCTGACCTAGGGGGGAGAAGGAGTCCAGTTCTCTATCCCAAAACACATGTGAGTCTACTTCACTCTTCCAAGGTAGAGTATAGGAACACTGCCCACTGCCTCTGCACTGGGGTGCTGTATGGCCACAATCCTTGCATCTGATTTCCTTAACAAAGAAGCAGTAGATCTGCACTGCTTATTTGGCCAGAAAGCACATAATAATACAGCTACAGCTTAGGAACTTCCATTCATGCTAGCTCAACAAACAATGTATATTATATAATGAATGAGGCTTTTCTATGAACCCTGCTATTGAAAAACATAGGCACTTTCTGCATAGTTTAAACCAGTCTACAAGGAGCAGTTAACCCTGGAGAGATCAAATGTAGACCCGGTAATGTATAAATTCAAACAGCCTACACTCTTAAGATGCTTTGCCATCACCCTAATTTGTTTTTTGCTTGACAATAAATAATTTCAGTTACCTACAAACTACACAGAGAACATTTACATAGCAGCCAGCAAGCCCCAGAATGATGTTAGCTTTCTGCTCCATGTTCCCTGCGTTGCCTAAGAAATAAGAAGGGGGGGGGGTGCGGTGAAGGGGATAGTGGGAGGAGGAAGAGGAGGGGAGAGGGAATTAGCTATCTATGAAAATACTTACAGCCTCCGAGTCTTCAATTCCATGCAGGTACAAATTGTCATACATGGAGGTCTGATAATCCAGAGCACCTCTTTCAAGGCAAAAACAAAATTGCTGCAGAAACCACAGCTAGAGCTTAAAGAGAAAAGGCCTGTTTGGGAGAACTGCGCCTGCCTTATCAATTCCTGTGGATTTACCAGGCAAGATGCTATTCATTCACATCCCACAGGGTGAGGTTATCCCCAGAGGCAGTCCAGACCTGGCATTTTATCTGCCTTCCCAATACAGAGCACAAAAAGCAAAACCCTTCCTCAACCACAGACTGGTGACTGAGCTAGGAAAGCGGCCTCTGATTGGCTCGGCTTCCCTGCTTCAGTCAGCTGAAGAGCGTTCCCTCCGAGAGTGGAGGGCGCCTCGGAGCATCCTACCCAGCAAAGAGCTGCTTCCTGTTTCGCCCGTATTGTTAGTTCTACAATAAACACTTATCAATATCCAAAAGGCTGCGTGGAATGTTTGGAAAGGCAGACTATTGAATACTCCAAACACAACTGCTCATCTTCTTAATTAAATTCACAATTGGAGAGGGGAGCAAAGGAAAGATTTTATTTTCAGAGAGTATCATGCAAAGACAGGTAAACAGATACTAATCTCATCCAACATCTGTACTTAGCAGATGCGTTTAAGTCAAAAGGGCAATGAGTCATAAAAAAAATCTTTAAACCCAAGGTGAAGAAAAAAATCACTAGAATAAACAGATGGTAAGATTTCTTGTGGGAATTTCTATAGTAAAAGTTTTCAATATTCTCGATGAAGTCTCTCTGCCTCACTGGCAAGAAAAGAGCTCTGTGTCCCAACTGGTGAAGTTCGAAAAGGAAGCCAAAAACCTCTCAACTTTTAGACGCAAAATGTTTAATGCTCTTTAGTTGAATTTTTTTAATCAACTTTAAGCAACAGCCAATGTTTTCATGTAAATTCTTCATCCCCTTCCCATGCATAAATCTTTAATAATCCTGAAATGGCATTGGTCTTTCCCCCAAAACCTAAATAGAAACGTCAGACTCCGTCCGCCTGCTGTGGCCACACCACAACTCAAGTTGACCTAGGACAGGTCCCACATTGCAGCAGCCTGGGATGGAGTTTCTGTAGGTACTCAGAACTTTCTGATCAACCAATAAAAAACAAAAAAAAGCTGCAGCTTTGAAACAGGAGAGCTTTACGGCCCACTCTAAAAGAAGCCAGCTAAAGTCAGGGGACAAAGGAGCTGGTGAGGGGCACAGAACATATTTTAGAGCAACTGCATGACTGACTGGGTAAGTAATGACCCAGAAACTCAGAGGCTCTGAGTCCCCTGTATCAGCTTTGCCACTAATTGGTCAGATGACTCTGGACCAGTCAGTTACCACCTCGATGGGCTCTGGTTTCCTCACCCGCCAAAATGAGGTAAGAAATAACTTAGGGAAAGGACTCTGCAAATCTAAAGTGCAACATAAACACTTACC
This sequence comes from Colobus angolensis palliatus, assembly GCF_000951035.1. Taxonomy (NCBI): domain Eukaryota; kingdom Metazoa; phylum Chordata; class Mammalia; order Primates; family Cercopithecidae; genus Colobus; species Colobus angolensis. The sequence goes on along the minus strand of NW_012115322.1, from coordinate 1,085,312 downwards.
ATTGAGAAGCTGCTTTGTCAGCTGGGAGGCATTGGCTGCAGTTCATGGGAGCTCAGCACAGGAGTAACTGGCTGGCCCTGGACCTAGGAAAGGAGGCCTGTCCTTCCAGCCAGTATCTCTGAAAAGCGTAATTCTTAAAGGAACAAACCTGAGTCAAAATAATAAACAACACAAGGGCTACAACAGCTGAGCACAGCATAGTTCTCCCATGTCTGTGCTGACCCGTTCATGTCTTTCAATCAGAGTTGCACATCTTGGGAGTGGCATCAATACCTAGTCCACTTTCAAATATAAATGACAGCAAGAAGATGCTGCCGTCCTTCAGAATCCCAAAATGGTAGGGTTTGAACAGACTGCCACCTCTGAGGCTGTGCCCCCATGGAGGGAGGACAGCAGCAGGTGATGAGTGCAGTCAACGGGATTCCATAGAGAGAAACCCAGTGCTGGCTCTACCTGTTGACAAGGATGCATGTTGGAGCAAGTCCCTGGCCAGGTGGAACCTCGGTTCCCTCCCCTATACACCAAGAAGACCGGATCAAAGGGCTGCTGTGCTCAAATTCACGTGTCAGACTCTTATTTTAATTACTAACTCTCTAACTACAGCCATACGGTATTTCAACTAGAATCAACGGAAAACTGAGACAAGACGGTCTTTTTTTCTCTGAAATTCTCCAGATCATTTCCCAACTTTACCACTTCAATTCCAAGTATAGATATTCTCCGATTATGTTAAATGGACACCTAAATTAAGGGGAGAAGACAGAGGCAGCCCACTTTCACAATTCATCAAGATGAGAGAAATTGTTCCCAATTGGATAAACTGTACATAGCTCAGCTCTTCTGTGGATAGCTGCCGTGGAGCACTCCCTATAGCCAGTGTGAGGGCCTAAAGGAATTTTTAAAGAGAAGGGGCGCACTTTACGGTACCCTAATGCATGCAGTCAGCGAGCCTGACCAGGGCAGGATGTCAACAGGGAGGCACTGGATCACGCATAGCAGGCTGTGGTTGCTCCTGCACCCAACCCCTCTAACTAAGAATAGATGTGAAGCAGGGGCAGCCTGGCTCTGCCTGCTTCCCAGGAAGTCAGAAACGTGCTGGACTCAGAATCATAAACTGTAAGAGGTGGGAAAACAACAGGAGTCTCCTTATCTGGCCCTTCTAGTGCCTACAAAGGTTGAATTGTTTTATTCAAAGCCATATGTTCTATACTGGAGTGTTCCTTCCCCCACTTCCTCTTTGATAGAGTTTTCAAGATGAGGGGCAGTAGGCGTGTTCCCAAGAGGAATTTGGTGAAATAGAAAGAAGTCACTTTGTTGGGGAAATTCCTATTTTTCCCACGCCTTCCATTCAAACAAATTATCCCATCAGAGTCATTTTGTTCACCCACAGCTGATAACTAAAAATCAGATCACAGGTTGGGGAGTCTTCCCCTAGGGTCTGTATCTACACAGAATCAGCACCACACCTATGAGTCACCTTAGGGTTTCAACCCAATATTCGGGCTGATCCCAGAGTTCCAGAGGAACCCCAGTGAGACACTCAGCTCTGAACCTCCCCAGAGGAACTCTAAGGAGTTCCAGAAAAGTAAGCTCAGAACTCTAGAAAGATCTTAGAACTGACTATCTCTATCCCAAGATTCTCTAAACTGAGACCAGGCTGAGAAGTAGTGAGAGGTCCCTGGGAGCTTCCCAGGCCTGTTTCAGATCACCTCCAGTCCCTGGCTTTTAGTAAAAGAGTCTATGGATTCCAGCAGGTTCAAGTTCCTAGGGCCAAATTTCACACTTCACTGCAGCAGGTGGTGAAAAGCAACAAAGACACTGGTACCTTGTTGGTTTTGACTTTAACAGTTCTCCAGTTGAATGATGGTCAAGAAGATGAAAGAGAAACCACCCCATTTCTGGCCTACTTCTCCCACCTGCAGTTACAGTGAGAACAAGTTTGAAAACCTTGGGGCTCATCTTGTGCTGGTGCTTCCCAGGAACCCACCTACCTCTCATTACTGAGTAGCCTCCAAAACTACATAGCCTCAAGGAGGCTGCCTCCGATTCTGAGGATGCCCTGCTGAATGTACTTCTGACTCAATTCTTTTCCAGTTATCTCTCATTATGATCAACAGTTCGAAGTCAAAAAAACCCTAAGAAAAAGCATCATCTCTATGATTCTGTTCATAAATGCCACGTGATTCATGATGGGGAAGGTATCCTTGCAATTTGACAAATGCCTCAACTGAGCTCAATTCATTGGAGGAAATGGCATGACCCTCAACAAATTAGGACAGCTCTATTTTGTATCATAAGGAAACATTACTTTCAGTTCGTTTTCATGGGCTTCAAACTTAGGGATATTAAGTCCCTCTTCCTTACCCAGTGCTGGGCTTTTTCATAGAGTGAACCCATGAAATTGACAGTAGAGTACAAAGAACAGGTATTTCTGTTTTCCATTTGTTTGGACAGAGAGAAGGAGAGAAAAGCCAAAAGTGAGAAGATTAGCTATGAGATTTAGATAGCCATGATCAAGACAAACTGGTGCAAATTTAGAAGCAAAAGGCAATTCTGATTCTAATTTTCCACCTAAATTTCTTGGGAATTTAACTGTTCAAAGCCAGTGTAGTTATGTGTTCTATAGCAGAACTGCAAGAGCTCAGAGAAGAGACAAAGGAATAATGTTGGGACTCAGCCAAGGCTAGTTCTCCTGTTGTCTCCACGGGCTAGAACACAAGCCCAAGGTCTCTGTTTGCCAATTCAGTCTTGGGAATTATTTTGTTCTTTGTTTTTGTTTAAATTTTACTAAGTGACTACAGTGTGCTAGATGAATTTTCTCATCTTCTGCAAGTAATATTACTCCACTCATTTGCCTCTAGAAATCTGTGTGGCCACTGCAAGAATGAGTATCATACCCCTGTTTCCTGCCTGGAGCCCATCAGATAGGTGGTAGCAACAGGGCAGACAAGGGAATGAAAACAAAACAAACAAACAAAAAACTACAGACAATAGATCCCACTTCTATTAGTCCTCTGCTGTAGTTCTTTGAGGCTGAACTCAGACCTTACCACCTAGGCAGGCATGTCCAGAGTCTCTCCAGGCCCCATGAATACCACGGAGATAATAGTTTTGAAATTAACGAGTTAAGCTATGAAAGATATACAGGAGGCAGTGTGGAAGAATCGGCCTTTTAAATATTTTTAAGGGAAGTAGTATGGAATCAGGGCAGCCCACACTGCCCAGCTCCAAAGGCCCCATGCACCCCATGTGAGTGGTCCTCCCTGTGATATGTAACAGGAATACCATGAAGCAAGGTGGTTATGAGCAGGGACCCTGGAGCCAGACTGCCTGCATATCCCAGCTGTGCCACTTCCCAGCAGGGTAACACTCGGCAAGCTACTCTACCTTCCTGTGCCTCCATTTCCTCACTTACAAAATGAGGATTCTATCAAGAAGATTGTGCAGATTAAAAGCCTTGGTCTAATAAAATGTTCGGATGGGTACGTGGCACCAACAGTGTTCCACAAGCAAGCACTGGGTTACCATGGTCGTTCTCATCACTCTCTGCCTGGGTTCTGGCCTGAAGCTCTGGTGCCCTTGCCTCTGGGGTGGGATTGCTAACGTTTGCCCCTGATGCCGGCCTGGTCCTCTCAATCCCACCTGAGTCTCAGGTCTCAGCCGCCAGAGCTGAGCCCAGCCTCCTGCCTCCTGCTGCCCTCCTACATTCATGCCAGCTCCTGCCGGCTGCCTACCTGCTCTATCTGGCCAGGCTGACTGCTCCTCGTGCCAAGGCTGTCATGCTTGCCCAGACCTCCTCCACCTCCTGACAGCACCCCCACCCTCAGCCACCCCACTGAACGCTGCGTCTTTCCTCTGTACCTGGGTGTACCCAGCGCTCTCCCACTGGCCTCCTCAATTGCCTGGCCTCTTGCTCCATCATCCCCACCAGCCACTCCTGGATGCCCCACCCTGTCACAAACCACTGCCCAGAAGACCGTCCTCATGAAAATCCCGTAACAAATGCTACTGCTGGTTCATGCCAAGGAGGCAAGAGAAGAGGAAGAACAGCAGAGAGAAACAAGCAGAGACAGGGATAAAGAGGCAGAGACAGAAAACCCTAGAGACGCGCAGAGGAAGAGTGAATATATGGACTAGCTCCCCTCCTCCCTGCCATTCTTGATGGCTTCAAGAAAAATAATACTTCATAACTCCTAAGAGAGCAAGTGTAGGTAAGGTAGAAAAAATTCCCATGGCCTATTCAACTTGCCAGAAAAAGACAGATCCCTCTCTGTGATTGACATATTACTCAGAAAACTCTCACTTTCTAAAATTTCAGTTTACAAAAAAAAAAACAGAGCCAATCTCTTAGAAAAGAACATTCCATAAAGCCACAATTTTCATGAATGCTACACAACTTTACTTTCCACTATTCTCCAAAATGAATCTAGGAGACTAGTTCAGCTGGTCACCTTCCTATTGCCTATATATTGTTTAGCTGATATTATTATCAGTGCTAATCTATCAATTACAGCTTTGAATTGTTGACTGGTCTGCGCTACTGGAGAGACTGGAATGTGAAGATCAACGAGACATGATGGCATCTCCCTGGGGACAGACAGGGATGGCGTGGCAGCAACACTGAAGATCCTGAAGACAGAAATTGAACCAAGGAGATGGTTGCAATCAAAGCTCTCACATTTTGAGAAGCTCTGATGAGAGCCAGAGAGTAATTTGATTCCTTATCTGCAAAGCTTCAGCAGGAGTGGGAGGCAGGAAAGGGGGAAGGAAAGGAACAGTGTCACTCATGGAGCAGGGCAGAAATGAATCAGCCACCAACTTACTACTCAGTCTTGCGCAAACCACCTCCCTAAAAGGTGGGACTCCTTCAGTTCCATGATTCCAGATTTGCTATAAAGAGTAAACAAAACTGTTTAACGTAAAATTAGTAAAACTTTATTTTCTATTTTGTCACTGCTTTTAGGTAACAATTTACGTTTTTGCCTCCCAGGAGTTTTTCTATTTGATTTGATAATATGATTAATAATAAGCATCCAAAAATGCTTCTTTAGTACCTAATATTTCCTCTAAACAAAAATCAGTCAGCTCCAATTCAAAATCTTTCAGTGGCTTCCCACTGAAAAACCCAAATCCTTAAAAAGGTCTAGTGTGTAGTGTGGGCCCAACACTTCTCTTCTCAAAACCCTGATTTTGCATGCCTTTCCCCTTCACTCTCTCCCACCTGGCCTTCTTGGACACATCACACCCCTTCCCACCACTAGGCTTTATTGCTTCTGAGCCCTTTGCCTAGAACCCCACACCTCCTCTCAATCCACCCACATTAGCTTGCATTAGTGCAACTGGTGAATTAATAGCTGTCTTTTAAATGTGAGTTCTGTGGGAAGAGAGAACAGGATACCTTTTTACACACCATTATATCCCCACTGCCTAACACATAGGCTTTACACAAATACCTGAATAATTAATGATGGTCCTGAGCTCCTTGGCTACCTTTGCACTTTGGTTGACAAAACAGTGCAGCGACTGGCAAAAGAGCTCACAAAGTGAAATGTGGGTATTTTTTAGAGCCAAGAAAACCCAGAACATGAGCATCCCTAGAGGGTCCTTACCAAACTGTCTTCATGTCCTGATTGGGACACAATGGTCCTATTCAGATTCAGATTCTTACAAACTAAATAATCTAGGTGTCACATAGAGTTGTTTTAACAGAGTCTTTATTTCAAGGGAAACATCATTTATAATGCATTGATAGAGATTTTGGTTTTGGTTCTTGGTTTTTTAGTGTTGAGGACAAGACCCCATGATATTTCACGCGTCACCCTTTGCACAAGATGTCCCCTCTGTCAGGAAGGCCACCTTCACTCTGTCCCCTACCCCTGACTACTTTTATTTGGTGAATTCATTCCTTCTTTAAGGTCAAATGTAAATGTCACTAACTTCTCCAACCCCCTCAGACATTAGCCAGTCCTTCTCCTATACTTCCATAACACTCTATCTCCCATACCTCTACCAGTGGGCGAATCACATAATAGTGTAATTCTTTCATTACAAGATGAACAGCTCAAGAGCAAGAACCACGTCTTACTCAGCTTCACACCCCACAGGCTTCATTCCATAGAAGAGCCTCAACAAATACCGATTACAGGAACTGAACAGTAAACATGAAAAGAAAACTCACGCTGTGAGCCTTGATGTCCTTGCCTCCATCAGAATGCATGCAGCCTAGTCTAGTAGATATTTGAGGCCTTAGAGTCAGTCAATGAGCCAAGGAATCTGTGAGGTCAATTTCAGAGCCGCTGCAGATTTAGAAAACAAATACAAAATGGAAACTGATGTCAGGAATTCAGGTCTGAGCCGAACTCCTGTCAGTGGTAGGGGCTCTTCTTGGGTGGAATCTATGGGAAGAGGGAATATTGGTAGATAATGGATAGATGGTAGCAATAAGGTCCTGGGGTATTTTCCTCAGAACATAGTTTTGGAGAAACATTTACCTTTGAAAAAGTGTGCCAGAGTATGTATCCCTTAAAGGCAGGAACCAAGTTTTATTCATCTTGTTGATACACCCCTCTCTGATGCAGTGCCTATTACAATTTAAAAACAGTTGAAGTTTAATAACTACATTGCAAAAAGCCAGCTAAGCTGGTATAATATAGATAATCTTCACAGTAGAGCATTCACTGAAAGAACCACATGTCTCAAGCACCAGGCACCGGGCATGCTAGAACCAAAACAAGGGAGTAGAAAATCCAGCTGACTCTAAAATACTGAGCTTAGAGTAGCGACACTCATTCTAGATCCCTCCTGCAAGCAGATCTAAAGCTTTTAAAGTACTGCTAGACATGGATAGAATTATCTCAAGCAATGGATTAGTGTTAGCCCTCAGGTTGCAAACTTTCAGTTTCTGCAACATGGTGTCAGGTATGGAGAAAATGGAGGTTTGGGTGCACACTGCTGAACTTTGACCTCTCTATTATTCTAGGTGGCAGAGATGACTAAAAGCTCCAGTATTCTTTCTCCATTTCTCCCATTTAGCATTAAGCCATTCCACCTTCAATTTTAGCAAGGCTAAAATTCAGCAAAGTTCTTCAACTAGAAACTATGCCTCACAGCCTCCCTTGTAACTAGATATGACTGTGTTCTTGCCAATACAATAGGAGCTAAAGTCATGTGTCCAACTTACACATTACACACTTAAAAAGATACTGACTGCTGGCCAGGCGCAGTGGCTCACACCAGTAATCCCAGCACTTTGGGAGGCCGAGGCGGGTGGATCACGAGGTCAGGAGATCAAGACCATCCTGGCTAACACAGTGAAACCCCGTCTCTACTAAAAATACAAAAAAATTAACCAGGCATGGTGGCGGGCGCCTGTAGTCCCATCAACTCAGGAGGCTGAGGCAGGATAATGGCCTGAACTCAGGAGGCAGAGCTTGCAGTGAGCTGAGATTGCACCACTGCACTCCAGCCTGGGCAACAGAGTGAGACTCAGTTTCAAAAAAAAAGATACTGACTGCCTACCATATACTCTCTTCCCATTCCTTTGGATGTGGTGCTGATGAAACAACTTCCAGCATACAGATGAAGACCTCACCTTAAGGATGAAAAGTTAATAGGATAAAGCAGCTTCTGCATTGTTAGATGAAAGAGAAAGGCATTTCCATCTTATTTAGGCAACTTTATTTAGGGGTCTCTTGTTGCAGCAGCTCAACCTAATACCAGCTGCAAAAGTAAAAATATTGAGGTCATTAGCATAGGAATAAAGACAACCAGAAAAATACATATAGAAGGTAAGAACTGGGCTCAGAAAAAAAGACCTCACTAGGTAATATTGTTTCTTCTAATTCTCCTTTCATGAAATGCTGACAAACCCAAGATGGTGGTCAGTGATGGCAAATCTCCACCTAAACCCATCATCCCCATTAAAAACAGAACAGTGCTATGCACATGTTAGCCTGCTTACCTTCTGAAACCAAAGATTAGGGGCCAAAACAAAATGTTTGTGAGCTAAAAACACATACACAGATAAATTACCAATTTTACACAGTTTTTTCAAATCCCAAATGAATTCAAAGAAAAATCTTCAACTCCATTGAGTTTTTGAGCTTAAGTAGAGCATAACAAAGACAAAAATATCCGCCACCTTTTAGCCAAGTCCATAAGTAATTCCTCACGAAGATTTGGATTTTTTATATAATTTCTCTTAGTTCTCAGTCTGTTTGGTCATTTCCTTTGCAGTATTGGATGGAAAATTAGTTGGAGCACTAAGTCCAAAGCCTTTCCCCAAGAGGCGCAAATGGAAGCAAACTGAATTACTTATCTAAATGCCAGTTCTCAGAAGTGATTCTTGCATCAAATATTCAAGGAAAATGACAATCATCTACATAGAAAACAGTATAAATTCGCAGCCAAATAATAAAAATAATGTACATTGGTACTAATAGAAAATAGAGGAGACTGTAAAAAAAAAACAAGGATCTCTTATATTTGTTAGTATGTCTCATAAATCCAAAAGTATGAAAAAAGCTATAAATTTTGGTCACACACACACACCCCCCACAGGGCTTTGCAAGTTGTTTAGTAATGCATTTTTCTTCATAACAGAAAATGAACTCTCAAATTTTTAAGATAGATTGAAAAACTTAAAATAGCAAGATGCAAATAAATCTTTCACAGCCATGTATCTCACAGCACCCCTATAGTCACTGGATTTCTGAACTTTGCATGGGAGAGTAAGCTATAAATACTACCTGACCCTCTGATCTTGTGTACCTCAGAAATCCATTCTCTTTTAAACTAAGAAAGGCAATAGTATCACAATTTTCAAAAACATTAGTTTTAAAAAAAATATTTCTAACAGTTCCTTTAAGTTACTCTTTCAATATCAAATAAGCTTTAAATAAATGTGCAACACTGCAAGATAGTAAAGTAATAACTAGTCGATCCAGAAGCTCTATCGAGTCACAATGCTCCCTGCATTTCTTGGGCTCCTCTAACCAGCCATTTAAACCTATGAATTGCTTGAATATGGAGCAATTGTTTTAACATGCTTTGCAAATGCTGACATGCAACAAAAGAGATACCAAAAAACACAAATAGTCCATTCCAAAAACCAAAGAGAAATTCATAAATACATTGTTATGGCTCTTAGTAGGTTTTTGGAAAAGGGCTATTGTTAGTAAATGATCAGATTTACCTAACTTAATGAGAAATTATGAGCTTTTCTCTACCAGGTACCTTTAGAGCTTTCCATCAAAGTCTTGACTAAAAAAGACAATGTCAGATAGATTGCCTCAACTAATACAGGTTCACTTTTGGAAGAGATATCTTCTAGAATACTAACATGTTAACCAACACAGCAACTTTGGGAATCATCCTATCCCCAACCAAGCCTATCAACTTCTAAAAGTTTGAGGAGAAGAACAAAAGGCCTGGAAGAAGAAAGTCATTTCCGAAACAATAGAGTCATCCACTTCCTTTCACATTCAGTCTTTGATGGTTGTGTTTACTTCATTTAAACATATACACGACAAACATAAACGAATCATGAAGATTCAAAGGGTTAGGAAAGTTTCCTAACATCGCACAACTCTGAAGCCATAAAAGAAGAGAATGAAATATATTTTTCATTATATCCATCCTCCATCAACTTGCCTCCTGCCATCTCTACAACATACTTGTCATATTTCGTATTTCAGCCACTCATTACACTTTCCTCAGAACACATGCTTATGATCCAGCTTTCTGTTTCTTCTTATGCTTGAAAATAACTTAAGCATTTTTCTGGTCTACTGAAATTTTTCCTCAAATCTCTTCCCTTCACAGATCGATTCCCCAACTTATGAGATCTTCCACAGACAATTCTTCCACAAAATATTTGCCTTTAAAGCATTTCCCATGAGTGTATCTTTTTTGCTGATTATAAAAGTAAAACATGTTTTTTAAAAAGTGGTATTGTAGAAAACTTGGAAAATTCAAAAGAGTACAAAGGCAAGAATTAAAATTTGTAGTCTTACTACTAAAATATGATTACTGTTAATACTTTGGTCTTTTTCTATCTTTGTAGGCATTTTGTTTTACATCTAGAATCTACTATATGTAAACATTTGCATTCTCTTAGCAATAACAACATAAGTGTTCCCCACATTACTAAAAACTCATCATAAACATAATTTATTACAATTATAAACTATTGCACTATATAGATGTACTATGCAGTTCCCATTGTTTTGCTCATATAAATAATGCTGGAATTCTATTAGTCTGCAATTCAGATTATTTTCTCAGGCTAAATTCCCATATATTCTTGGGTCAAAGTCTACGAATGCTTTTAAGCCTCTCGATCACACTGCTAAAAGCCGTACAGAAAAATTCTGCCAATTTACATACCTATTAGCTGAAAGTGAAGTACCAGCTCTCAGCTTTATTACCAACAATATGACAAAGAGGGACCAAAGGGTCTAATTTTTTTAATCTGTTAATTTGATATGCCAAAAGTAGAAATCCACCGCTGCTTTTTCTTTTTTTCTTTTTTTTTTGCCAATGAACAAGAATGTGAATATATATAACACTACATTTTTTCATAAGTATATTTAACCTACTGTCTCTGAGTGAGGAATGTCCATCCACATCTGAAAAACAGAGACTGTGATGTTCATGTCTCTAATCTCTTTTTGGAAAGTCTTAAGACATTAGCACCTAAGGTAATGGCTCTCAACAATGGCAGAAAATCTGAATCACCTGTAGAGCTTTTGAAAAATCCATTTACACTCCAGGAACTCAAGCTCAGTAAAGGTTCTAGTATCTACATTTTCTAAAAATTCCAAAGTCGTTCTATTAGGCAAATGAATGAGACGACTGAGCTAAGACTACCATAGTTAGATACCATATCTGGTGGATGAAAAAGCTACTACATGTACTTCCTTAGGTATATGAAGAAGAGCATCATTCCCTAAACTATCATCTTGTTCTATGGTACTGACCTTACATCCAATACAGCACTTATTTACCTTGTGTGATCTACTTTCTTACAAGGTGGCGCAAGAGTGCCCATTGCTGTTAGTCTCATTTCTAAGAATGCTCTTGTTTCCTATGAAAAGAGAGTAATCTAAACACTGATATGCCTGTTACTTATATACCTACCACTTGATGGAAATATTTATACAGTAGATAGAATAAGCATCTGGTTTGAATTTCCAAAATGGCTCCTTCCAACTCAAGGAGAGCCTCTGTCTGCATTTTATGGGTCAGTGATAAGTGTTCATATTATTTACCGATTTATGGTGAGGTTTACCGAGATGTGAAATCTCAGCTAACCCTTCAACCCACTCCCAATCCCACTCCCATCTCTAAGCCACCAATTATTCTACTCCATATTATTAAGCACCGTACTAGAATCATCTATAGCTATTGATACTGAGGTCACATTTAGCATACTCATCAACCTCATATAACCTGGGCTTAAGAAGTACCCTTGACTCACTGTCAGAGCTAGGTTAGTTAACATTCTAATGAAGAAAAATACATAGAGAAAAACAAAGGGCTGGTATTAGAGAGAAAAGTTCCCTTCTTTCAGACTCTGGTACAATGCCATCTGACAGGGATATGCTAGCATAAGAGCAGCCTGGCCCAATCTGATTCTCCTACTACTGCTTGGACTGAGTGCCACCTCCAGACTAATCCCTTACTGGGGTTGAGGGGAGTCACACATTGAATTATCACAAATCATCAGTATAAGAAGTTCAGCAGGAGTTGCTTCAGAGATTGTTTCTTTCCCTCTCAGGTGCTCAAAGTGGTCATCTCCTACCATCATAAAGAGACCCTTCTGGAAGGAAGAGATGGAAGAACACCAAGTGCTGACAACCAATACACTGTTGGGTCAAATGCAAAGAGGAAACTGAATTCCTCAACAAATCCATTACTGGGAAACTCATTCCAATTTTCCAACAAGAAAAGTAAGGGATGGATTTTCAAAATTAGGTAAAGTATGAATCCAAATGAATTATTGTATTTGCTCTGCAGATAACCTCCACAACATATCAGCACTACCACACCAACCACTTTGAGCTCTTAGTACAAATTAATTGACAGCGATGGATAGATTACTTGAACTTCAAAAATTAAGTCTTAATATGGCAATGATATTCTTTATGGTATACTACCGTAGCTCAGTGGGGGGCAACACTACAATCTCTGGGCTTGGTTGAGTTCAGAGAACACTCTGTTCCATTCTGTTTCTCTCTTTCCAGGGGCTATTTTGCCAGCCTTTGGATTGTCTCTATAACGGACATCATCCTCAAAAAAGCCTCCGGACAGAAAAGCCTGGACATTACTGAGCATAATAAATTGGGATGATGGATCCAAAAGAAAGGCACTTTGTTGATGTTTTGAATTAAGTAAAAGAAAAAAGCATTAACAAGCGTACCAAACTTGGTGACTGGAATTAGCAAACCAGGACATATATCCAAAAGTGTAATCACAAGGTCACACATTCACATCTCAGCATTAGCTCTGTGTCACAGTAAATCGCCATGCCAGCACTTTCCCTCCTCTTCATTTTATTTTATTTTTCTAAATTTAGAGTCATTACAAATGCTGCTAACTCAGATAACTTAGTACCTATGCACAAGGAGAATGAATCACAGTTTCGATGTGACCCACCAATTTAAATGTCTTCCCTTTGCATATTTCCATTTCCAATGACAGTATCTCCATCACCATGTATCATTTTCTGGTGTTCATTCTTGAGGACTTATGCATCTGCATGAATTTGCCTGAAAAATCTCTACATATATTCATTACAAACTGTAACTTTCCTTTTGAAAATGATTCCATTAAATAATTTTTATACTCCCATTTTCTTACCAAGTAATTTATCACCAACAGAAATACTTTTTTTAAAATCTGAAGCTTAAGATGAAAATACATTGTTAAAATGATCTAGAAATCAAAGTAAATTAAAATCGTAATGGGAAGTTGTTACAAGTGATTAGCTGTAAATTACTGTTACTGTATTTTTTTTTTTCCAAAGAAAAGTCAAAGTGGACAACGGTTGCAGCAAAGGGTTAAGACAAACCAGTCTCCCTACCCAAGAACGTGACTTCCGCTACTAATCCCTCTAAATTTATCTCTCAATTATTCATATTCACTTACATTCTGGACCCACTGAGCTCTCTAGGCCCTAAATGCCTCCAATTTTACCTAATACATCTACCTTTCCTGTGCTTACTTCGCCCACATCCTGGCGGACTCTAAAAACCTTCTCCACCCTACACGAGAGGAGGTAATCAAATAATAAATATACGTATCAAAATCATGCAGTGCAGCCTCATAACCTTGGGCCTCTACTTATCTCTCAACACTGCTGTTTTAGTCAGCTCGAGCTGCTATAAAAAAATATCAAGCACTGGGTGGCTTAAACAACAAAGATTTATTTCTCTGAATTTTGGAGGCTGAGAATTCCAAGACCAACACAGCAGTAGAGTCGGGGTCTGGGGAGGGCCCAGTTCCTGGTTTGCAGAAGGCCACCTTCTTGTCATATCCTTGAGTGGTAGAGAAACGAGGTTCTGGTTCCTCCTCTTCTTCTATAAGGACACTAATCCCATCATGGGGGCTCCGCCCTCCTGGCCCAATCACATCCCAAAGGCCCCACCTCCCACTACCAACACCTTGGGCGTTAGGATTTCAACCTATGAACTGGGAGGAGGGAGGCATAAACATGTAGTCGATAGCAACTGCCCAGCACCCCTTTCATATCTATTATGAGTTTTTTTCCCTCAATCCACAAAAGTCTTCACCAATTGCCTCAAGACTGCAATCTCATCTCTCTTCTTTTACCATTAGCAACTTATCTCACCCACAACCCCACAGGAGTTGAATAGAGCAAGTGATAATTCCTCAATATCCTGTCCCACCCCACAAATACCTCTTTTCATTCTATTTCGGTGGAAGAAGTATCCCTTCTTCTTCTAAGATTGATCTTCTCACCTGTGTTCGGAATCCCAATTTCTCTGCCCTCAAGAGAGCATATGAACCTGGTTCCATATGCTCTCTTGACTATAATTTCAACCCACACCTCTCTTTGAGCTGTTAGCCTTAACACACAAACACTTCAAAGAATAACAACGCTTCCCTTGCCTTGCCTCTCCCAGCTATCAACTTATTTCTATCTGTCCTTCATAGCCAACATCCAAAGAGTGCTTCTACACTCTGTCTTCATTTCTTCTGCATTATTCATGTTTCAATAATCTGGCCTTTATCTCTGTCTCTGACTCAGACTATACTTGCCAAGGTTGCCAGTGACCTCTTCGTTGCAATTTCTAATAGTACCTCATCTTATGTGACCCCTGACACTATTGACCTTTCTCCCGTTTGAAGCTCTCCTGCTCCTTGGTTTCTAGGGTACGGCTCTCCATGGTTTCTCTTCTACTTCTCAGGTCATTCTTTCTTGATTTCCTTTGTGGGTTCTTCACCCTCTGGCCACCTCTCAAATTTCACAGTTTCACCTCCTCTCCCTTAGCTTCAACTACATTCCATCTTTTGATGATTCGTAAATAAATAAATCCAGTTCAAATATAGGTCTGAAGTTCTAGAACCACATATTTAACTGCCTACCAGGTAACTCTCCTCAGATGTCCCACGGTCCAGATATATTAGACTCAACATGTCCAGTAGTGAACTCACCTCCATCTCCTTTGAAACCCAGTCCTTATATTCTAAAACAGAGTGACTACCCACCCAGTTGTCTGATTTGGAAATTTGGGAATCATCCTTGACTCCTCCCTTCCCCCTCTCCACTGACTTTATGTTCTGTTGGTATGCCCCCAACCCTAACACCTTTTGAACCTCTCCTCTTTTTTCAGTCTCTACAGTTGAGGCTCTCCCAATCTGTTCCCCACGACAGCCTCCTTACCAGTCTTCCTGCATCCAACTGTGCTCACCTCTCAAGTCCCATATATCTTTCCATTTGAATACCAAAATGTTCTGCAAGTCCAATCAGATGACTCTGTTGACACAACATCCATGACACCTCCCTTTCTTTAAGATAAAATTTGAATTATTTCAGGGATAAAGTACAAGCCACTTCTGGTGTGCCCAGACTCATCTCTTACCATAATTTCCTCACACATACTCTAGTCATACCTCACTGTATCAAATTCTTGCACTTGTTATCCTAGGCTTCGGAGCACATTGAACCTTGTTCCTCAAAAAGGATTTCACTACCTAATTCCCTGTGCCCACCTTTCTCCTACTGGTCATTCAAAAGCCAGTCCAGACATCTCCTCACTTCCCTGCCAAAAGCACAACCCTCTCCAGTTAGAGATTACACATCCCTCCTGTGGGGTCTCTCAGGTACCACCACATCACAGCATTTCCCACACTGCGCCCTCCTCACTCAGGCAACAATGCGAGCTCCAGGAGGAACAGAGGCTGGGTCTTGTGCACTGTTGCTTCCTTAATAACCACCATAGTGTCTGTGACATTGAAAGTGCCCCCAATCTTTTAATAAAGAGTTCTGCAAATTCTGGGATTAATCTCATGATCAGTGAACACATTCTGATCCCTTTTACCTTCTGATTCTATCTAATATCCCACGGGCACAACTCTGACCAGAAGCCACAATTTCAACTGAGTGAGCAAACCGGACAAGGAAGCAGTCAGTTAATTACCTTAGAAAGAAAAAGATGTCTGTAGGCAGAGACTCTCCCAAGGAATGAGAGAATATTCAAAAATTGGTTTAATAAGATGACAGATAAGCCCATTTAAAATCTTGCTAATATCTGCTTGAAAGGTCATTTTAAAATGCTGTCTTCTGATTGGGAGATGGTGAATTGTGTAGCTATATAAAATGGCATTATCCAGCAGGAACAAATTTGCAATGTGTTACATACGGAATACAAATTATACTAAATTTCTTTCAACAAAAACTGCATGTCTAAGTCCTATTCATGTTAGACCTTTGGTTGCATTCGAAAATATCTCCGAGGAGCCTGCTCCTGATAAAGCTGAGTTTCTCTCTAGCATGCTCCCATCAAGCTAGCAGTGATGAACTCTCTTTAGAGAGAGGGCTTGGACTCTGAGCACTGGAGGTGAGCGGCTCATCACCTTCTAACTTCAGAGTTCGGCTCCAGGCTAGCCTTAGGACTCTGAGTATAGTAGTTTCATTTTGGAGATCCAATTTAGTTCTTATTAATCAATAACACTTAATCCAAAATCCAAATTCAGGAACCCATCCTGAAAAACCAGTCTTCCCAGAAGCTGGTCTGAACAGTACTGCTAAGTTCACTGTGAAATCTCTTTACATGTTGTTCTCTAACCTGAGTTCTCCTCTCACCTGAAGATGGAGCATTGAACCAGATGACTTTTCATTGTCTCTTCTTATAATTTTCCATATGTGGTTCTGAACTGGGAGTAGTCATTAGGTGACGAATTCTGAAAATGGGCTAAATGACATGCCAATAACTGAAAAATGGGGTGTGAAGAATGTGCTTCTTGCTTTCTAAAGCATAACCATAGAAATGCAGGGCTTCTGAATGTCTTCTTTTTCTTAACATGACAATGAGAAACAAACAATCCTCTTCTTAATCTGTCCATTTTTTAAAAAAAAATCTTGAAAACCTATCTTTCTCTACAGGGTGTTAAAAGGAGATGCTGAAAGAGATGCTTCTAGTGATTTCTTTATCATTCTGTAATGGCGATTGTCTTAATTTGGCCTCCCTCAAAGCAGAACCTAAAATAACAACTTTCGGAGGGGATCTTATGAAGCAGGAATGAGGGAAACAAAAGAGCGAATCCAGGAGGGAGGAAAAGTCAATGAAGAATATATAACTGATTTCCGATTGCAGAGAGGTAACTGGGACTCAGTCCCACTGAGAACTTCTAAGCAAGAGTAAAATGCTCCTCAGAATGGCCCCCTTGAAGGACAATGGGCTAGGGTACTTAATCATTGACCCCCCTTCACCATTGGTGGAGAGGGCATTAGGTTTCCTATATTTGGAGACAGGCCTGGATGGAGTAAACTCCTTCAAGGGAGAACCCTGAGGCAGAAGAGAGAAGGCAAACAGGCTGGATACATAAGCACTGTCCACCACAGCTGCAGCTGAAGTCTACGGTGGGGCAAGGAGATGTATGCAGCCTGGCACCCAAAAAGTGCCAGCTAGAGTTATGTGTGGGTATAAGACTATGCAGCATGGCAAGCTACACCTACTTTCCAAAAAGCACTATTTCCTTCAGTTTATCCCGTGTCCTGGGGATTTTAATTAATAAATGGTGCTCATTTACTCCCTGCATTATTAGTTTATCTTACAAGAATTAAGAATGAAATACAAGAGCAACTATAGCTTTGGGACATTGTTAGCATGTAACTATGGCGAGAAAAGAAGTATGATAACCACTGGAAGGAACAACTAAGTGTATACCTACTCTGGAGGGCTTTTACTTACCAGCACAAAGTTCTAGCTTTTTCTGTAAACAGCATGGCTGTTGCATGTGTCATTATGACAGTTGCTGAGATGTGTGAATGCAAACCAGCACTCGGGGAGCAGAGCAAATTTAAGTTTCTGGGCTACAAGCTAGCCCCCACTGCAATCAGGAAGCAATGCTTAGTCCCATTTCTCACCTCATTCCAACTGGGACCCATTCAGTCACCCCTAGAGAAAGCTAATGCTATGAGCACTTAGTAAATGTAACCTGAGTATTTCACATCCTTTGACTGACTCTTACTCCTCCAAAGTCAAGGTTAAGCCATGTCACTAAAGATGCTTTGGAAATATTCCACTTCCTAAATTGCAAATAGTTCTGCAAGCAATGCAAACAGAACACTTAAGTTCTCGGGACTGTCAAAATGACACCTTCATCAGCTTCCAAATCCGGTAATTATTGTCTTCCTCACACCCACGAACAGGACTGAAACTAAGTGGATCTCACAAGGTTCTCAACTCTGGTGTCTTTTTTGGTAGGTGTAGGAAGAAGGGAAAAAGAAAACATCTTGAATAAGATCAGGGTCAGAGACAGTAAACCATGCTTTTTTGTTTTGTTTTGTTTTTTGTTTTTTTACCATCTTTTTTACCATCAAGGCTTTTACCCACAAGCTTTCCTTCTTGTTTGGAAGCACATTTTTGATCACTAACTATATCTAGAAATACTCCTTGAGACAAAGTAATTTGTAGATACCATTTTTGTTTGACCCAAGAAGCCCAGACCTACTTTCAGGGACAGGAAATAGGAGCCTGGGGCCCAGGAGAAATGATATTCATGGTAGCCAATGAAAGTGGAATTGGATGAGAAGGTACACAGGGCAAAGTGCCAAAGCAAGGATGAAGCACACAGCAGTGAGAATTCGTAGCCAGATGAGGCACACAAATTACAAGAAGGGCCAGGTAAGGAACCAGAAAAACAGGATAGCGCCAGAGGCTACTTCTCTGAAGAAGGAGGCATAGGTTGGGGACCAGTTTTTTTTTTTTTTTT
>NW_012115322.1:1060030-1065719 GCF_000951035.1 Colobus angolensis palliatus | reverse complement strand
CAGGTTTTCCTTTTAGTCTCCTGATTTCTATTAGCTTTGCAAATGCATTTTTCTTTTCTTTCTTTTTTTTTTTTAGAGACAGAGTCTTTCCCATGCTAGTCTTGAACTCCTGGCCTCAAGTGATCCTTCTGCCTCAGCCTCCCAAAGTACTGAGATTACAGGTCTGAGCCACCACACCTGGCTGCCTTGTCAATTCTTGCAATAATTTTTGTGTCCAAGTGAAAATAGAAAATAAATTTAAACTTGAGGCCCAGTTTGATGCTGATCAAATAAGGAATTAGATAAATTTGCAGAAAGTTTGGTTTTTACATCTCTCAGAAGTTTATACTCAACAAGACATATTCCAAACTATTACAGGCCTACTCAGTTGGCAAACATAAGTGCCAAAAAAGGTTGCAAGCATAAATGCCAAAGTAACTGCCCCCCAACTTCTGCCCCACCAAGGCTATCCCTTAGACACACACCAGGAGTGTTTTGGGTACTTTATATGACAAAAGCAAAAATGTACCTCAAAAACCCTCCCAAACCATAACAATAAACCACAAGGTCAAGGTCATTGTAAGGTAAAATGAGAAAACATCATGGGAATTTTTTGAGTGTAAGATGTACGGCTCATAGCTGTTCAGTCATGTGCTTAGCACAAAAGGAAGCAGAATACATTAGATTTAACAGGTATTAGCCAAAAAAAAAAAAAGGCACTAAATTCATACACAAAATGATTCAAAGCATAATATAACTAACAGACATGCTTTATTAAAGTCTGTCATTTACAAGTCTGCAGAGCCTACCAACATTGCCTAGCAGTTGAGCCTTATTTTGGGAGACGACCTACCAGTACCTGGTAAAGCTATCAGCTTCTCCTGAGACAAGGCAAACCGCTCTTTGGACTGGTTTACTTCAATATTTACTCCAGCTCTCCAGATAGCTTTCATTCTCCTGAACTAGTGAAGGGCTGACCTTGCAAACAAGTTCAAAGCAGTTCAAAGTCTGCAAAGAGAAAATCTACTTTTAGATGAATGGTCGGAGCAAGTCCTTATGAAGAAGAAAGGCTGGCTTCTGTTTGTTGTTATTTTTCTCATATAACTCTACAAACACCAACTCCAGACATGGTAATCCTTCAGACAATTCATCTGGATTCAAGAACAGTATTGCCCATAATAATAAATACTAGTAAGAAATTTTAAAAATCCATTTGCTTACAGACTTCTCACCACTGGCTAGCTTGGAAACAAGCTGAACAATACAACCACGGCATTCTTTTCTTTTACTCATTTATTGAATGAAGATCAAACACAGCAAAGTCAAGGCTTAACCTCTCCTGTGTGCTCATTTGGCTGTGAGTGTCAAGACCCTCATATACCGCTTAGACAATCAAAGATTAATAGAGTGAGACCCCCTTGAGAGTCACTGTGATTCAGAAGCTCAGAACAGAGAACTCATCGGGGCTGCGGTAAGCTGTGATCACGCTGCTGCACTCCAGACTGGGCAACAGAGCAAGACCCTGTCTCTTAAAAAAAGAAAAGAACAGAGAACTCAGAAGCTCTCAGTGTTAACGCTGGGTCAGCCCACAACTTGCCAAGTGACCTTACATAATCCTTCTGGCTTTCAGCTTTTTCCATTTTCAAACTGAAGAATGTGAGTGACTCAAAAATAAATAACCCAATATCCACTCCTGTCCCAAGGTTTTTACCTTTCTTTCCAATCTGGGCTGAGTAAACCTGCCATTCCTTTCCATGACTACAGAAGGCAGAAACCTCAGAATATTTTTCTTATTTTCTGTCACTTGATTTCCTCCCTTTTGAATACCAGTTTCTAAAATCCAAAGGAAACTAAAGAAAAGGAAGGAGAGATGGAGTCACAGGAAATGTCATCGCAGACAGACACAGGAAAGGCTCAAGAGAGGCTCCTGCTTTCTAACTGGCAGCTGTTACCTGTTTGTGTTTAAGAAAAAAATAACACAAACCTAGTCCCCAGGGATGAGGTGTTGCAATGGTTGTATAAATATACACCACAGGGTATAAGGACCAAGGGATTTCACTGTGAAAAAGTAAGAAAATAAAACAAAAACACCCTGTAGTGAGCTGAGTGATGACCCCGCACCAAAAGACACGCCTGCATTCAAATCCCTGGAACCTCTAAATGTGACCTCATTTGGAAAAAGGGTCTTTGCAAATTTAAGTTAAGGATGTTGCAACGAGACCATCCTGGACTACTCAAATGGGTCCTAAATCCAATGTCAAGTGTCCTTATAAGAGACAAAGGGGGCCAGGCGCGGTGGCTCATGCCTGTAATCCCAGCACTTTGGGAGGCCGAGGCAGGCGGATCATGAGGTCAGGAGATTGAGACCATCCTGGCTAACACAGTGAAACCCCATCTCTACTAAAAACACAAAAAATTAGCCGGGCGAGGTGGCGGGCGCCTGTAGTCCCAGTTACTCAGGAGGCTGAGACAGGAGAATGGCGTGAACCCGGGAGGTGGAGCTTGCAGTGAGCCGAGATTGCGCGACTGCACTCCAGCCTGGGTGACAGAGCGAGACTCTGCCTCAAAAAAAAAAAAAAAAAAAGATGAAGGGGACAAAGGGGAGAAGACACACAGGACAAGGTGACATGAAGATGAACGCTGAGACTGGAGCGACATAACCATGAGCCAAGAAGTCACGGAATGCTAATGGCCACCAGAAGAGCAAAGAACGAAGTTCTCCCCAGAGCCTTCTGAGGAAGGCAACCCTGCTAACACCTTCATTTCCAACTTCTGATCCCTAGAACTGTGAGAAAATAAATGTGTGCTATTTTACACCACTGGCTTGGTAGTAATTTGTTGCGGCAACCTCAGGAAACAAGTACATCCTCCACCCAACTACAGTCAAATTCCTAAGTTAACCCCTTCAGCGATTACTATCTTTTTTGCTTTCAAGGGAGCCGTCATTTGAGAATATTTCTCCATGTTTTTCAGCTTCATTAGTCTATTACATTGGCACAAATTTATCTACAGATCCCAAAGTCTACTCTATCTTCCAGAAATGAATGTTTATCAAAAAGTTGAAATAGGCTGGGCACAGTGGCTCATGTCTGTAATCCCAGCACTTTGGCAGACCAAGGTGGGGGGATCACCTAAGTCAGGAGTTCAAGACCAGCCTGGCCTGTCTCTACTAAAAATACAAAAAAAATTAGCCGGGTGTGGTGGTGCACACCTGTAGTCCCAGCTACTCGGGAGGCTGAGATGAGAATCGCTTGAATTCAGGAGGTGTAGGTTGTAGTGAGTGGAGATGGCGCCACTGCACTCCAGCCTGGGCAACTCCATCTCCAAAAAACAACAACGACAACAACAAAAGTTGAAATTAAGTAAATTAAGTAACTGGAAACTATGCGATAAGTAGAAAGAGAACATCATCTGAGGTCGCAAAACCCAGTTTTGATTCCTTACTCTGCCACGTGTTATCTGAATGAACTTGAACAAGTCCCTGAACTTCCTTAACTTCTCAAAACCTCAGCTGTCTTACTGGTAAAATGAACATATAAGTGCCATTTGCCTCAGAAGACTGTTATGAGGCTCAGATGAAAGATGTGGAAATGATAGGGCCTATACAGAAATCCACGGTGCTTATTATCCTTCCTCTCAATATTCTGTCTCCCCTCCACAGGGCACTAAGTCCATCTAGGAGGACCGGCGATGGATACGGCTAATAATGGGCTGCTCAACCCACATCTGCATCACTGGAATGTTGTATTCAGCACACCCCACAGAAAAATCTATTTTCACAGTGGGCCTCTCCCCTGCATTCGAGGGCTGTCTACCCTAGTCTGTGAGAATAGGGACATCGGTGGGCAACCAGGTCTCCCAACGGATGTCTGAGCAGTGAGCAAGAGGGTGACCCGCCTCTCCACCAAAGTGTGAAAAGCTTTCCCCTGGAGCTTGGTGAGCTTCACTCTCATGAAGATGCAAAAGTACCTTCTGCTTCTCTGTCACCTTGGTGCCAATGTAGGGACTCACACCCCGGGGCCGAGCCTGAATTTTATTTGGAGAACACTTCTTGCAGCTTTAGCTGAGAACAAATGCTGCTGTCAGCTGCCTGGCATAAGGCATCAGTGGGAACAGGGTGTCTTTTAATTAATTATCCAGATAATCACTCACTCACTCCATGGCCTACTCATGACCTCCACTAGATGGCGCTGGTGGTGCCTCTTCCCAGCTTCAGAGCCCA
Organism: Colobus angolensis palliatus; assembly: GCF_000951035.1. Lineage (NCBI taxonomy): Eukaryota > Metazoa > Chordata > Mammalia > Primates > Cercopithecidae > Colobus > Colobus angolensis. Next base: position 1,061,518 of record NW_012115322.1, on the reverse strand, counting down.
GAAAGGTGCTCCCCTCGGACAGTTCGTGTCCACTCCTTCTGCGTTTTTTTTTGCTCTATCTCTTAAAATCCAGTGCCCAGTCCCATCTGCTGGTATCTTCGGAACAATCCTCAGAATTTCCTTCCAGTTGATGGTACGTTATCCTGTCTGTCAGCTCTGTTACAGGCTTTTTTTTGTTGTTGTTATACCCTTTGGGGGAATCATTTCAATGAGATTGTGGGATGAAAAGGAAATAAATACTTGTGTCATTCCAGCATCTTGACAAAGGAGCACCTATTTTTAAAATGCACTAACAACAACAACAACAGCCCCAGTCCATTCCTTTACCTCTACCCCAATTTACCCAACTGAAATTTGCAGAGGTGGGGCCTAAGAAAGCACCTTGGGTGATTCTGAGGCACAGCCAGAGCTGAGAGCCACTGTGTTAATCCTCTTCTTGGTATAATTAAGGCAGCTTGTAGAGTAAAAATAAATCATTAGCAGCCACTTCATTTTGTTTAGGTACCAGGCTATGGCACCCTAAAAGTTAATTGAAAATTACTAACCCAACTCCAGGACATAACTAGTACTTTGCAATCTACACCCTCTATCAGTGTGTGCTTTGTTAAATAAAACTCTTGGCGGGGAGTGTCTGGCTAGGATTCTATTCCCCAATTCATTTCTTCCTGTGTACCCTCAGTAATAACACTTCCCACCTACTTACCTCACAACAGTGTTAATCTAAGGAATGTAAAAGCCATCTGAGCAAACCTTGTTGACTGAAATGGGCAGGTAAGTATTGTATCAAAGCATTGTGTCATCAATCCTATAGCCTTTACTTAGAGATATTAACAAGAGTATCATCCTCCGACTTGACCTTTCTTCCCAGTCATACCTTTTATTGATTCTGAATTTTCAACAATGATGCTCACTTGCATCAGCAAATTGAGTTTCTTTCTGCCACCACCCACCTCTGCAGGGGCTTCCGAGCTATGTCCTCCCTGCCAAGGCTTCACCACACCTACAAGTCCAGACCTATCCTCCCCTGAAATGAGATGCAGGGTCTGTGTAGGGACCAGACTACCTGGGTCCCAATCTCTGCACCATCTCTTGTTAGCAGTGTGGTGTTACACAAGTGACTTAAGCACTCTGCATCTAGTCTTCTCATCTGTAAAATGGGAATAAGAATTGTACCTCCTTCATAAGGTTGTTGTGAAAATAAGTGGATTCAGACCTGTGAAGGGCTTGTAACAGAGACTGGAGCATGATATTCTTAACATGTTATCTGTTGTCATTGCAATTGGATGGCTCCATCTAGATGCATCCCGGATCCTGTAAACCCAACATGTCTGTAACTGAACTCATTATGAGCCCTTCTAAACCTGTTCCAACTCTTGGATCCCTTTCTCAGTTAATAGCATCCATGTCAACCCAATTGTCCAAGCTGAAAACCTGAAAGGAATCCTTAACTCCCCATTTACTTTTCTTTTTTTTTTTTTTTTTTTGGAG
>NW_012115322.1:1047426-1058809 GCF_000951035.1 Colobus angolensis palliatus | reverse complement strand
AAAAAAAAAAAAAAAAAAGCTACAAAATTAGCAAGGCATGGTGACACATGGCAATAATCCCAGCTACTCAGGAGGCTGAGGCAAGAGAATCACTTGAACCCCGGAGGTGCTGAGATCGCACCACTGCACTCCAGTCTGGGCGACAAGAGCAAAACTCTGCCTCGAACGAAAAATAAAAGAACGAATCTTACGGGTAATAAGTGCTTCTGGAGGATGATGTTTACATAAGGCTGAGATGTCAGGGAAGGAACTTAGGAAAGGTGGCTCTTACTGGCCGTGGAATAGAATGTAAATAAGTGTAAATGGTCAGCGAGAGCTCTCGTCATCAGGAGGATGCTAACGCAAAGATAGCAGGAAGGTGCAGGAGAGGTAGTCATTTTAGAAAGCTGGCTTCTGCCATTCTGCCAGCAAAATCCTAACCGTGCTAACAATGAGCATTTCTCCAAGAAGTGGTCCACAGCACACCAAAGTCTTCACATGCCACACCCCCCTACAAGAGGGACTGCTCACAACCTTTCCATGTGTGCTTCAGGCAAGATCACGGATGTGAACAGCAATGCTGCACCTCCACAATCTGCAAGTCCCAGGAGATTTTAAAACGAAAGTCGTCTCAGAGTTTCAGCAGTGGCTGACTTGCAGTGCAGCAACATTTTTAAAGAGAAGAGGCTTTTTTGGTTCCTGTCTCCCCTTCCTTCCTCTTACTTGAAACACACACACACATACATACACACACACGTGATGGCACTTCTTGATTCAATGAATTGGGAATATGATTTTTTTAGGAAGACACTTTTTTAAATACCAAATCATGTGGAGCTGACATAAATCAAAGATGTATCTGTGTGGGTCTTTCTCTGTTCACATATACAACAAATACTGCCGAGGTTATATAGCACCCATGGCCTAAATATCTGCAGTGGAACATTTTGCAGTTACTTCCCCAAAGCAAAATGTTTATTAATGGAGTCTATTCATTTTAACAAGAATTCTTCTGAGATCAAATATGCAATGTATCCAACTAACTAATTGTTGCCTTGGTCAAGTTAATTAACCTCTCTGAGACTTGGTTCTATCATCTATCATCTATCAAATATATTTAACAATGTGTACCTTATACCACTCAGAATTGCTGTAAGAATTCAATGTAACCACATGTGACAGTGTGATTCAAATGTGTGGTATGGCTATTACCATTCACACTAAATAGACACAGCAGCATCAAAACGAGCTTGATACCATCCTATGTGGTGTTGGTGATGACCGAGGACTCAGATGGAAGCATCTGTGGTTACATGCAATAAAGAGGTACTAGTGTTAGTAGGATTCCTATTTGAAATAACTTAGTATTTGCATTTTTGTGTTTAGCAGAAAGTCTCCATTTGAATTAATAAGGGTAGAAAATTTGAGAGCCCCAATTCTGTTTCACATTTTTAAAATACATCCCATCAAGCATGCTTTCCACTCTCATGCAAATGAATTTCCATCCCCAGGGCCCATGGAAAATATAAAGTTCTGCCTGATACCATTTTCTTCCTGTAATTTAAAGACATTCATCTATACCATTTGCTTTATTATTCAGATTTATAAAAAATATCTCGGCCGGGCACGATGGCTCATGCCTGTAATCCCAGCACTTTGGGAGGCCGAGGCGGGCGGATTGCCTGAAGTCAGGAGTTCAAGACCAGTCTGGCCAACATGGTGAAACCCTGTGTCTACTAAAAATACAAAAAAAAACTAGCCAGGTTTGGTGGCATACACCTGTAATCCCAGCTACTTGGGAGGCTGAGGCAGGGGAACTTCTTCAACCAGGAAGGTGGAGCTTGCAGTGAGCCAAGATTGTGCCACTGCACTCCAGTCTGGGCGACAGAGCATGACTCCATCTTAAAAAAAAAAAAACTCTCTGCAGCTGTTCTCATAACTCACACAGCCCCATTTTTCAAAACAGCTCTTGATGTGCCTATTATATTTTGACCTCCTCTCCAAAAGAAAGGAGACACATTTCAGTAAAAGCTTTAAGGTTTTTTTACAGCAGTTCCCTCCTCCCGCTTCTCTGCTCTACTTTGGTATGGGTTACCTTTCACCGTGTTCTAGAGAACCCTCTCTTCGTTTTCCAGCCTCAAGTGAACTGGATAAAAATGTAATTCATCATTGTATTGACTATATTTAGATATAAAGAATTCTCGAAATATTTACAGTAAAGAAGGAAGATTTTTAAATTAGTTGAGGATGTTGGGATGGAGGAAAAAGAATTTTTTTAAGGAGAGTTTTTTTAAAAATAACATACCTTACATAAAAAAAAACAAAAAAACAAAAAAAAAACCATGGTCTCTGTCACCCAGGCTGGAGTGCAATGGAGCCATTAAGGCTCACTGCAGCCTTAAACTTCTGGGGTCAAGCAATCCTCTCACCTCAGCCTCCCAAGTACTGGGGCCACAGGCACACGCCACCATGTCTGGTGACAGGATCTTATTGTTACCCAGGCTGGTCTTGAACTCCTGGGCTCAAGTGATCCTCCTGCCTCAGCCTCCAAAAGCACTGGGACTATAGGCGTGAGCCACCGTGCCTGGCTGATTTGCTCAACTCTGACAAATCTTTGTAGGTACCTGAAGAACATGTACATTCTATAGCTATATCCTGAATAAGTCAGGTACCTGTGAGGAGGGCACCATGCCCCTTCCTTTATTTCCCTCTGAATGAGCCCCTGGCACACTCTCCTCTACCTACCCACTGCCCTAGTCCCTTCCAAGATCCTCCTCTTCTTTTCGATGCTCTGTGCAGAAGCCCCATTCCTGCCCTTCTCTGCAACTTAATTCAGCATATATTGGTCACACTTCTATCCTGTGCAAGTCCCATGATAAGGAAGGTCTTAGTTGAAAGCACTAGACCAATGTGCAAGAGCAGGTTCTGAGTTATTCAAAACTGGAAACAACCCCATGTCCCCCCTACTGTACACACACACACACACACACACACACTCCCTAACAACCAAAACCTCCTTTGGTCAATCCTGCCCCTCCTGCCTTCAGTGGAGTGGGCAGCTGGTGTAGGAAGGAGTTGACTTATGAAATGACAGAGTCCCTTCTAGTTTTCCGGAAATCACAAAATCTACCAGCAGAATGGGGCTCCCACAGCACCACTTAGCTGGGCTGGACAATGGGGATAGGAAGGAGTCAGAGGCAGTGTGGCAACCAGGTCACATCAGCATTCTCCAATAGGAAGACCATAAATACCAGTGGTTAAGCAGTTTTTCTGTTTCTTCAAGGCAGAGCCACAGCAGCGTTTCTTGTCTGTTTCTTTCTTAAGGAGCACTGGGTAGTGACATCTAGTGGTCCCTATTTAAATTACTCTTGGATGCAAATCAAAGCCACAATGAGACACTATCTCACACCAGTCAGAATTGCTATTATTAAAAAGTCAAAAAATAAGAGATGCTGGTGAGGGTGTGGCAAAAAAGAAATGCTTATAAACTGTTGGTGGGAATGCAAATTAGTTCAGCCCCTGTGGAAAGCACTTTGGAAATTTTGCAAAGAACTAAAAATAGAACTACCATTCAATCCAGCAGTTCCATTACTAGATATCTACTCAAAGGAAAATGAATCTTTCTACCAAAAAGACACATGCATGTGTATGTTCATCGCAGTACTATTCACAATAGCCAAGACATACACTCAACCTACGTGCCCATCAATGGTGGAATAGACAAAGAAAACGTGGGACATATACATCATGAAATACTAGGCAGTCATAAAAAGAACAAAATCAGGTTCTTTGCAGCAATGGGGATGCAGCCAGAGGCTGTCATCCTAAGAGAACTAACGCAGAAATGGAAAACCAAGAATTACATGTTCTCACTTATAAGTGAGAGCTAAATCTTGGGCTCACACAGACAAAGATGGGAAAAAGAGACAATGGAGACTCCAAAAGGAGGGAGTGAGGGGGGCTGAAAAACTTCCTATTGGGTACTATGTTCACAATCTGGGTGAAGGGATCGATAGAAACACAAACCTCAGCACCACACAATCTTGTCCTTGGAACAAACCTGCACATGTATTTCTAAATCTACAATAAAAACGGAAATTTTTTTAAATTACTCTTGGACTATAGTGCCATTAAAAAATAAAAGAAAAGTAGTTTTCAGGAGACTCAGAGTTAATTCTAAGTGCAAGTGCAACCAGCACTGTATCCCAGATTTCTGTCACAACCATTTTGGGCAAGTTACTTCCCTTTTCTGCACCTCCATTTCCTTATTTGTAAATAGGGGTAACAACGGAACCAAGTACATGGGCTGTTTGGAGGACTGAAGGAGATAATATATGCAAAGTGCTCAGAATGGTGCCTTGCCTGGCACCTAGTGAGCAGTCAATAATGCTCGCTATCGTTAGTATTCTACTCCACCTGTATTTGTCATACCATAAAAATCATTTTTTAATTACTTAGTGAAAGTGCATCAATTTTTACCCATAATCTTCTAGTGCTACTGACACAGCCAGGAAGATATGCCTCATATACCACGTGGTCTTGCATGTGCCCTCAGCGCCACTCCGTATGCCTTCAAAGGGCACAGCCACCTCACCATCAGAAGTTCAATGTCATCCAAGTCCATCAGCGGCCTACACTGCCCAGGATTTATGTTTGAGATCTGAATGTCTCAGGTGGGATGTGCTCTATTCAGCTTGCCACAGTCCATACTACTCTCTGTCACCTGTACGAAGCCAGTTCTCTCACATTTGTGATCTGCTGGCCTCTGAAACCACTTGAGTTTGACGCCCCCATTCCGTATCTCTTTTTTTTTTTTTTTTTTTTTGAGATGGAGTCTCACTCTGTTGTCCAGGCAGGAGTGCAGTGGCACGATCTCGGTTCACTGAAACCTCTGCCTCTTGGGTTCAAGCGATTCATGCCTCAACCTCCAAGTAGCTGAGACGACAGGTGTAAGCCACCACATCTGGCTAATTTTTGTACTTTTAGTAGGGTTTTGACATGTTGACCAGGCTGGTCTCAAACTCCTGACCTCAGGTGATCCAGTTGCCTCAGCCTCCCAAAGTGCTGGGATTACAGACATGAGCCAATGCGCCTGGCCCTATATCTCTTACTCTGGGATTGAAAGCCTTTCATTATCTGCCCTGCTAGTCATGTTTCATTCATACAAACCCTACATACCAGCCACCATCATGGCAGCTGCCAGGGTTTCACTGTCTCTACTAAATATGTTGGCCAAGCTGGTCTCGAACTCCTGGCCTCAAGTGATTCATTCACCTTGGCCTCCCAAAGTGCTGGGATTACAAGCGTAAGCCACCATGCCCAGCCAGTCTTCTTTATTTTTCTGATAGAACCATAAACTTCCTGATGGCAGAAACTGTGATATATAATTTATCTAAATCTTCTCTCATCTCCCACCTGGCCCCGTTGCTCTCACTGCCACTTAATATGGAGCTTGGCCCAAGTCTAGGGTCTTGATCCTCCAAGCATGATCTCTTGCAGCCTGGGTGCAGCGGGGAGCTTGTTGGAAATGCAAAATCTCAGGCCCTGCCCTGGAACTACTGAACAAGAATCTGCATTTTAACAAGATCTCCAGTGACGCACTGGGCAGCACTAGCATGGGGAAAGGCAACTTCCCTTGGCTCTGTCATTAGGTTCAGTGACCTCATCTGGTAAGTACTCTGCAAATGTTTGCTGACTGGAGGATTAATGAAGAAAATGAACAACCCTGTTAACAACTACCATCAGGCCTTTATCAAAAATGTGAAAAAAGGGCCAGGCATGGTGGCTCACACCTTTAATCCCAGCACTTTGGGAGGCTGAGGTGGGAGGATCGCTTGAGCTCAGGAGGTCAAGGCTGCAGTTAGCTGTGTTTGTGCCCCTGCACTCTAGCCTGGGAAACAGAGTAAGACTCTGTCTCAAAAAAAAAAAAAAAAAAAAGTGAAAAAGCATCTTTTTCAAAGTAGCTCAAAGCAGGTTGAAAAATAGGGCACAGAAAACTGTCACAGCCAAGAGGAGCCTAAGGAGACATAATGACAAAATGTCATGTGGTACCCCGGGTGAGACTGTCATGTGGTACCCTGGGTGAGACTGTCGTGTGGTATCCTGGATGAGATCATGGGAGAGAAAAAAGGTCATTAGGCAAAAGGTAGGGAAAGCTGAATAAAGAATGGACTTATTTCATAGGAACATATCAGTATCAGTTTACTGATGGTGACAAATGTACCATACTAGGGTAAGATGTTACTAACGGGGGAAACTCAGTGCAGGCTATACAGGAACTCTCTGTACTGCTATCATGGTTGTACATCTAAAACAACTCTAAAATACAAAATTTATTTAAGAAGGGGAGGCAAAGAAGAGGCAGGCATCAGGATGACCCTCAGCAGCAAATGTGTAGGAAGTAACCTTTGTGCCATTAATTTCTTGCAGTGCAATGCACAGATGCCTCCAGGACCCTATGGAATCAAAAGGACACATTTGTAGCTCTAAGGAAAGGCAGTCCACAGCTGGTTGTCTCTGAATCTGAGGTCGGTTTGGCCTCCCTCTGCGGGGCGTGGGACGGGCCTCTGCTTTCTAACTGGCTACTCATCTTTTTCCCTAGAGGAGGGAGCCACCTGCTAAAAAGGCATCAAGAAACTGAGGCTGGGGACACAGCAACAGTAAGAAATCTTCCAGCACTCTCTTCTCTGCCTTTCTTGTGTTGAAACGTACTTTCTTGAAATTAACATTTGAGTTATATTCGTTCTTAAAAGAAAACACTAATATTGAGTCACAACCAAAGTCAAGGGCCATAGGGAGCTAAGTTTTATTGAGGGGTATTAAGGTAGTGACCTTCCTCCAGATGTTGCACTAACCTTTAAGCTCATTCTAAGTGGGGTGACTTCTTTCTCTCTTAAGTTCTCCAATAAGCTTCTTCGTTGAATATGACACTTTGTTGATATCAAAATACAGATCTTAGGGAAGTGAGCACCATTAAAATCAATCTGCACTAAAACAGGTAGTCATAATAAAGTTTTAGAGCTAGCATTTCTTCTTTGTACCGTGTTCTAGACGAGGCGAGTGTGTTATTATCTCCACGGAATACTTGTTACACTCGCAGGATAGAAGAGACGGGTTTAACGTGGAAGGCTTTGGGACTTGAGGTCATTGCAAGCTCGGTGTGGCACAGGGGAGATGTGGCTAACCAAAAAGCTGACATAATATTATACTGAATTAATAAAAATATAATGACTAGGGCAATGGGAAGGCAAACGTTTACTGAGAAAAGGTTATTTGCCATACACTGATGTTACAGACTTCACACAGGTCATTGCCTTATTGTGTACAGCACCCCTTAAGTGGAGGAATTATTGTCTACAAGATGAATAAACTTGAGACTCGAAGAACAGATAAACGGCACATGGGTCACTCTGCTAGCAAGTGGCAGAGCTGGATCTTGAGCCCAGGTGCATTTGAGGGCAAAGCTTGGGCGCATTCCATGAGGGCCACGCTGCCCAGGCAGGGTCAATGATGGCCCAGCTGTGTTTGGCACTGGGGTCCCGCATCTGTTCCCAGCCCAGCACTGTATAGGGTAGGGGCTGGGGATCTGTGGGAACACACCTCAAGGAGAGCAACCAGGAGGGAGGCAAAGCTAAAACGATTTCCTGTAAGAGATGGTGAGGGAGAAAACGTGGCCCAGAGAGAAGATGTTACAGGGAAATGTGACTGACTGCTCCCCTCATATTTAAGAGCTCCCAAGGTAGAAAAAGGAACAGACACCCTCGGGTGATCAAAGGAAACAGAAGTAGGGTCCAAGAAAACCAAAACTAGAGGGAGACAGAGGTAGGTTCAATACAATGAAGAACACAGAACAATTATTCCAGAAAAGTCACTCTCGTGAGGTGGCAAGGTCTACATCTGTACAGGTGAGAGCCCATCTATCATCGAGATGAAGTCATCTAGAATTCAAGACAAACTTCAGTTCCCTTCTAACTGAAACTCCAGGCTCAGTTATCTGGCGTAGAACCCCCCAGTAACCCCCAGGTCCCTCTATCTTCTTTCTTTGGGGTCCTGACCAAGAAACACGGTGCCTTGATCACTCTGTGACATGGACACCTGCAAGTTTTCTGCTCCGGGCTTGAACCCAAGCTGGGGTCTTGAACATTCCCAGGCACTGATAAAGTTGTTGAGGTTATTGCTTGAAGCACAGAAAAATCAACTGTGTTCCTAACACATAGAAAGTACCCCTGACCCTGAGCCAAATTCCTTGACCCCTCATAGAACGCTGCCGTCCTAGTAGGGACATACTCGGGTCGAATACCTCTTTTCTGTCTGTTGCAAAAATCCTAAAGCTCCCTAAGTTCCCCCGAATAAATGTTTTGGACTGATCACCCTGGTGATTGATGCTTCTTTCTTTGGAATCCCAAACGGTCCCATGTCTGGTCTGAGACGGTCCCTTGCAGGAATTCCCCTGCTGCCACGTTTGAGGAGGCTCCAGGGCAGGTTCAGTGGATAGAACATCCTAATACAGTCATGTGCCACATAATGATGTTTCACATTTTGGTCAACCATGGACCACATATATAACAGTGGTCCCAAAAGACCATAATGGGGCTGAAGAATTCCTGTCACCTAGTGACTCTGTAGCTGTTCTAACTTCATAGCACGAGGCATTACTCGGGTTTTTGTGGCAATGCTGGTGTAAACAAACCCACTGCACTGTCAGTCATATAAAAGTATAGCACAGATAGTTATGTACAGTACATCATATTGACAATAAACCACTGTATTTCTGGTTTATATATTTACTAAACTAGGCTTTTTATTTTTATTTTAGAGTATACTCCTATTTATTAAAAAAAAAAAAAAAGTTAACTGTAAAACAGCCTCTGGCAGGTCCTTCTGGAGGCATCCCAGAAGCAGGCATTGCTGTCATAGCCGATGACAGCTCCATGTGGGTTACTGCCCCTGAGATCCTTCCAGTGGGAAAACACGTGGAGATGGAAGACAGCAAGACTGATGATCCTCACCCTGTGGAGACCTAGGCTAATGTGCATGCTTGTGTGTTAGTTTTTAATTAAAAGGCGCGGTGGCCCACGCCTGTAATCCCAGCACTCTGGGAGGCCGAGGCAGGTGGATCGCCTGAGGTCAGGAGTTCCAGACCAGCCTGACCAATATGGCGAAACCCAGTCTCTACTAAAAATACAAAAATTAGCCGGACGTGGTGGCGGGTGCCTGTAGTCCCAGCTACTCAGGAGGCTGAGGCTGGAGAATTGCTTGAACCCGGGAGGTGGAGGTTGCAGTGAGCTGAGATCGTGCCACTGCACTGCAGCCTGGGAGACAGAGTGACACTGCGTCTCAAAAAAATAAAAAAAAAATTAAAAAAAAGGGTAAAAAGTAAAAGAAAAAAGTTCATATAATAAAGACAAATAGAAAATACATTTGTACAGAAGTACAATGTGTTTGTGTTTTAAGATACATGTTATTCCAAAAGAGTCAAAAAGTTAAAAAGAAGTTAAAGTTTATAAAGTAAAAAAGTTATACTAAGCTAAAGTTAATTTATTATTGAAGAAAAAAATTTTCTTAAAAATGTAGTGTGTCCTAATAGTAGAGGATAAAGGCTACAGGAGTGGACAGTAACGTCCCCGGCATTCACATTCACTTAGGACTCACTCACTGACTCACCCAGAGCAACTTCCAATCCTGCAAGCTCCATTCGTGGTAAGTGCCCTAGACAAGTGTACCACTTTTATCTCTTACACCATACTTTGTACCTCTTCTATGTGTAGATACATTTAGATACACAAACACTATTGTGTTACAATTGGCTACAGCATCCAGCAGCTGCACAGGTTTGTAGCTAGGACCAACAAGCTATACCACATAGCATAGGTGTGTGGTAGGCTACACCATCTAGGTTTGTGTAAGTGCACCTCATGATGTTCACACAATGACCAAGTCACCTACAATGATGTGCTTTTCAGAACGTCTCCCCATCATTAAGTGGTGCATGACTGTACAGAGTTTTACCACATAACTCATTTAGATAGAACATACACAGGCCATATGAGGATTACACATTCTCAAGAGAGCAAATTATAAACATGTCTAATTCACACCAAACATACGGAAGTCTTTGTCAGCACCTCAAGGATATCATTATGAATATGGAGTGCCATCAAGCAGTAGGTACACAGAAATGCCAGTGAAAGAGAGTACTAGGTTGCTCGGAATGAAGGCAGGAGAGGTGCCTTTAGACCTGGTGGAGCCCATTAGCATGTATCCTTGTGAGCCCCATGATGAAATCCTGGGGTTCACATAGCAGAGAGGCTCTGCAGAGGAGACAGGAAGGGGGTCAAATTGAGCACCAGGTCCTGCACAAAAGCATGCCCCATGCAAAGGACCCTTCCCCCAGCATATAGAGAGGTCCACTTTGAACCTCTTCGTGCAACCATTACCAAGGAATCAGCAAGAATGTGAGAGCTGCTGTGTTATAATCACAAAGCCCTGGTGACTCTGGTAAGGAGGCTCACTCTGCTACTGCTCATTATGGGATGGGATGGTGCCTTCCTTCTAAAGAATGCAATCTTCCCAGCATACCTTTTACAGATTTCCCAGCTTTGCTCCATATGGATGAAATGCTTCTAGGTCTCCAGAGCCAATACGGCTCTTCCACTTAGCGGTTCCATCTGTTCTGCAGGTCAGTTCACTGGTTAAGTAAGTCATGCCTTTCCTAGCTGGTTGGGAAAACAATGACAGTACCCTGTTACATGATGGGATGTGGTGAGCAACACTCCATGGTCCATAAGAGTCCTCCTTAGCCTGATGCAGTGGCTCATGCCTATAATCCCAGCACTTTGGGAGACCGAGGTGGGAGGATCACTTACTTGAGCTCAGGAGTTTGAAACCAGCCTGGTCAACATGGTGAAACCCCATCTCTACTTAAATTACAAAAATTAGCTGGGCATTACAAAAATTGCTGGGATTACATGACAGACACCTATAATCCCAGCTACTCCAGAGGTTGAGACACGAGAATCACTCAAACCCAGGGGACAGAGATTGTAGTGAGCCAAGATCGCACCACTGCACTCCAGCCTGGGCAACAAAGCGAGACTCCATCTCAAAAACAAACAAAAACAGAATAGTCCTTTTTGGTCCAGTACAGGCCTCTTTCTAAAGCTTTCTTCTTACGGATAATTTTGGTACAATCTAAAGAATCATAATTTTTCGCCAGGCATGGTGGCTCTCACCTATAATCCTAGCACTTTGGGAGGCCAAGGTGGGCACATCACTTGAGGCCGGGAGTCCAAGACCAGCCTGGCCAACATGGCGAAACCCCCGTCTCTACTAAAAATACAAAAATTAGTTGGGTGTGATGGCAGGCACCTGTAATCCCAGCTACTCAGGAGGCTGAGGCAGGAGA
>NW_012115322.1:1041740-1046915 GCF_000951035.1 Colobus angolensis palliatus | reverse complement strand
TTCTGCAGTCACTGTGTTCCACTATTAGAAATTTAAATGTTTAACTTAATTTAATTATCCAAAGCAATGTTAATCAAAAGGACAAAAACAAATGGAAGGCAAGGCACTGTAAACCAAGGCTGAATGTGCTGTCTTGTACAAAGTGCTCATTTGTCAAAACCACGAAACCAAGCTTCCTAATTCCAGAAAGAAAAGAATGTAAGCCCCAAAACCTTCATGAACCTTTTCCTCCAGCTCTAAAATTCTATGATTTTACCATTACTCCCCCCACCAGCACCTCTAAAACAATTTTTTTTTTGAGACAGAATCTCGCTCTGTTGCCCAGGCTGGAGTGCAGCGGCATGATCTCGGCTCACCACAACCTCCACCTCCTGGGTTCAAGCAATTCTCCTGCCTCAGCCTCCCAAGTAACTGAGATTATGGCACCCGCCACCATGACCAGCTAATTTTTGTACTTTTAGTAAAGACGGGGCTTCACTATGTTGGCCAGACTGGTCTCGAACTCCTGACCTCGTGATGCACCCACCTCGGCCTCCCAGAGTACTGGGATCACAAGTGTCAGCCACCGTGCCCGGCCAAGACAATTCTTTTAATTAAAAATATATTATCTACAAGTTCTAATGTCCCTCTGTGGCAGACCTTCTTAGCACAAGTAGGGACAATAGTCACTGCCTTGCAGAGGGATTCTATTTCCCTAACTAATGGATGCAGGCCAGACATGGGATTGGCTTTGGAAAATGAATTGTGAGCAAAAATGTGTGTTACTTCTGGATGGAAGCTTTAAGGGTCAGTAGTTGCTTCGTTGTACTCTTCTCCCTTTGCCGGGCAATGTTTCAGATAGGGGCTGTTCTGTCAGCTGAGGTCCCAGAGCGAAGATGACAGACAGCAACTACAGCAAACCTGCGTGGGCAGGAGCAACAAATGAGAAATAAACTCTGGTCGTCATAAGCCACTGAGACTTTCCACTGTGTTTGGTACCACAGCCCAACATAGCCTTTATACTTGGAACTGCTTACCCAGTTAGTCAATATCTGCAAAAGACTTTGTCTTCAGGATTATGAGATCCAATTTTAAAATATTTCCAGACAGATATGCGCTAAAATACATCGTTTACAAAAATTAGGTATTTACTCAAAAGCTTTTCTCTAGTTGCCACTAAAAATAGGCTGACTTGCTAACCTAGGAATTCTGTAACAGGTGTTCTCTCCTATTACCAATTGCTATAGTATTAGAAAAGTAAAAACTATATAGTGCATCTGCTATAAATGACAAAGTGAAACATACCTATTCATAGCAAAACAAGCACTTTCGGGTGGCTTGAGATTCTCATTCAGAGATACAGAAAGAATGTAGTACTACAAAATTGTTAAAATTATTAATGGCAAGAAAGTAAAAAGACAAAAGTTCCATTTAGAAAATACTTTGCACAAACTATATGTTCCATAACTACAGAAAGAATGAAACTTGCTCTTTCTACTCTGAAGAGGCTTCTAACATCCTATTTTGAATTCACATTGCCATAGAAACCAGTAGATTTCTGTATGGGATTCCATCAAAATTACTGCATAATTTGATGCACACAGAAGAATGCTGTCTCACTGTCTCAACTTAAAACAAAGCCACTACTCTGGTTTGAATCCTTTGACGAGTCTCATCATTTGAGGCTAAAACAACCGATTAAAGAAAATTAAGGCTCATGACAGTGATATTCCTTTGAATTTAGACATTTTGCTTTCCAAGAGAGAGGAGCAATGTTGACATGACCATGACCCACAGTCACGCCATTTGAAGCCAGGTCATGATACGTCACTCACCATTCCAGGCATGCATGTCTATGTTTGCACACTCAGGCACAAATGTGGCTAGGAGGATATCTTTATGTACAGCCACAATAACTGTGCTTTGGATAAGCCACAAAATGTATGATACAGCCACTATACAAAAATGTAATATTAATAGTAATAACAGCTGCCATTCATTGTGTGCCTACTGTTTTAAATTATTTTTCTATATTAATGCAACAGCCCCATGAACCAGGTTTTATTATCATCTTCCTTGTATACACAGGGGAAATGAGGCAAAATGAGTTTTCATAGATTTCCCAATATCATTTAGTTGTTAAAGGTAGAACTGCAAGTTTAACCCAGGTGTCTCTCTTTAAAGTTTGCATTTTTAACCACTAGGCTTACTTCTCCAGGCATCTCATCTTAATTTACTACTACAAATATGAGACAAGCTTAGCTCAGATTAAGAGCACAGGCATAGTACCCACTCCAATAGTTATCAAGCTCTAGGGCATACATATAACTGAGGCTGTTTAATGAAAATGTATATTCCTGGGTCTTCCATCCAGATATTCTGATTCAACATGTCTGAGAAGGGACCGGTGCACCTGCATTTCAATGGCACCCCTAGTGGCTCTGACACAAGTAGTTCTGCAGACCACCTTTGAAAAATAACAATTTATTCAGACTCAGCTAATGAGTCTTTGCAGATAGATGAATCAACTTCGCCTATCCAGAGAAAAGCTGAGAAACAGAAGAGAGCCTTAAAAAAACGAGATGGGCTGGGCACGGTGGCTCACGCCTGTAATCCCAGCACTTTGGGAGGCCGAGGCGGGCGGATCATGAGGTCAGGAGATCGAGACCATCCTGGCTAACATGGTGAAACCCCGTCTCTTCTAAAAATAAAAAAATCAGCTGGGCATGGTGGCAGGTGCCTGTAGTCCCAGCTACTTGGGAGGCTGAGGCAGGTGAATTGCTTCAACCCAGGAGGTGGAGTTGCAGTGAGCCGAGATCGCGCCACTGCACTCCAGCCTGGGCGACAGAGTGAGACACTGTCTCAGAAAAAAAAAAAAAGAGAGAGATGAGAAAAGCAGAAAATAAAAGTACTAAAACAATAAAACTCTCATAAACTGATACTGTATTCCTTGGAATTTCCTCAGACCTTTGATCAAACACTGTTTCTTCTAATTTTATACACATTTTTTTTTGGACGGAATTTCACTCGTTGCCCAGGCTGAAGTGCAATGGCACAGTCTCGGCTTACTGCAACCTCTGCCTCCTGGGCTCAAGCGACTCTCCTGCCTCAGCCTCCGGAGTAGCCAGGATTACAGGTGCCTGCCACCACACCCAGCTAATTTTTGTAATTTTAGTAGAGACGGGGTTTCACCATGTTAGCCAGGCTGGTCTCGAACTCCTGACCTCTGGTGATCCACCCGCTTCAGTTTCCCAAAGTGCTGGGATTACAAGCGCGAGCCACCACTCCCGGTCTTTTTACACACAATTCTAAGAAGCTATTTAGTTTTCAAAAATCACACAAGATTAGAAGCAAAAATAAATAAAAGGTGAAATGGGCTGGAGGAATTAGGGACCTCAGGCAGAAACACAGCCAGCAATGAATGAAAGCAGGTAGAAAAGGGAAGGCGGAGGCAAGAGAAGAAAGTTTAAAAATACAAACATTCAAAGAAGCACTAAGACCTGAGAGCATCAAGGTTGAGACCCTGAGCCCTCTACACACCTAAAAAGAAGGACTATTTTTCATAATATGGTAAAAAATAATAATAATATTCCATCCAAAAACAAAAAGAAGGGGTAGTCAAATATTTATTACATTTTGCATAGCATTTTTAAAAGACAAATAAAAAGGTCAAGCACAGTGGTTCATGCCTGCAGTTCCAGCACTTTGGGAAGCTGAGGCAGGAGAATTACTTGAGCCCAAGAGTTCGAGACCAGCCCTGGCAACACAGTGAAACCCCATCGCTACAAAAAGTACAAAAATTAGCTGAGCGTGGTGGCAAGCACCTGTAGTCCTAGCTACTTGGGAGGCTGAGACAGGAGAATCACTTTGAGCCCAGGAGATCCAGGCTGCAGTGACCCATAATTGCACCACTGCACTCCAGCCTGGGCAACAGAGTAAGACCCTGTCTCACAAACAAACAAACAAACAAACAAAACACAAAGTATCAAATATGTGAGGATATTTTCCATTTAAATAATTGAAACTACAAAAACTGGAGTGCTGACAAGCTGGTAGGAGGTCATTCTCTCTTGGGCAAGAGAGATGCTAAGAAATTTATTGATGGGGGTGGGTGAAGTCAAGGGGGAAAAGCTTGGTTAGTGATTAGCACCTGGGGGCCAGGAGAGGGGAATCCACACAACACACTGTGTTTTGTCCTCTGCTGCTTGGAAAATACATGTTGCCTTCACAATGGCACAGCGACCAGGCTTTCATGTTGGACAAAGGCCAGTATTGCATCGGTGCTTGCACCTGAGAGTGTTTTTGACTTGAGCACAGGCTTTGCAGGACCGTTACCCAGATGGTAATTTTCAACCACACTTCTTTTCCTTCAGTAAAATTGGATGACAGACGTTATTTCAGACCATTTCTGGTTACCTCTATGCCTCAGGAATATGATCTTATATATAAGCATCTTTTCAATCCCGCTTCTACTTTTGATGGTCAGTTAGCACTAATTCAAAAAGTTAGATGTATATGAGTGTAAGATAGATGAGATAGCAAAATGAAGGGAAATCATTCTCAGATTTTGAGCTCCCTATATCTAGCAGTAATGGCTCATGATATGTTTAATTGGGGAATGGCTCAATACATGTTTAATTGGGGAATGATGGGTGGACGGGTGGGTGGGCAGATGGATGAATGAGTGGGTGGACAGGTGGATGGATGGATAAGTAGATACATGAACAGGTGGATGACTGGAAAGATTAATGGAAAAAATAAGTGAATGAAAATGTTTTCTGATAACATGAAAGATGATATCTCCCCAAAAGATGGAAATAAACGTTAAAAGAGGTTAAATGGCAAGTGGACTGAACAGAGTTAAGATGACCACCAAATATTGTGTGTGCGCATACACATAATTGTATATATAAATTTATACAAAGGATCAGGGACAGAGGTGCTCCTCAATGAAATTAGTTTTCTCTTTCTTTTATTAATTATTCTGGAAATGTCAAACACCTCACACAGCTGAGACAGGCAGGAGGATTGTGCAGTGGGTATACGGGCAAGTCAGCTGTACCTATGGTTGGCCAAAGGCCAAAAGAGCAAGAGGAATCTTTAGACTGTGAGGCAGTCAGAATGAGAGTGAGAGCGCAAAGAGGGCCCAGAAGCAGATGAAGCCCTTAAAAACTTAAGGAAAGGCCGGGCGCGGTG
>NW_012115322.1:1006100-1040509 GCF_000951035.1 Colobus angolensis palliatus | reverse complement strand
AATAACTCTAGCTGGGCGCAGTGGCTCACACCTGGAATCCCAGCACTTTGGGAGGCCAAGGTGGGTGGATCACGAGGTCAGGAGATCGAGACCATCCTGGCCAACATGGTGAAACCCCCTCTCTACTAAAATACAAAAAATTAGCCCAGGTGTGGTGGCGTGCACCTGTAGTCCCAGCTACTCTGGAGGCTGAGGCAGGGGAATCACTTGAACCCGGGAGGCGGAGGCTGCATTGAGCAGAGACTGCATCACTGTACTCCAGCCTGGTGACAGAGCAAGACTCTGTCTCAAAATAAATAAATAATAAATAAATAACTCTGAAACATTAAAACAATTTTTTTCAAACTATATTCTCTACCTTATATTTAAGCAAGCAGAAAAACACATAATCCATTTTAGCATGATTTCAAATTTAAAAAAATTATAGGTCAGATACTCAAAGGATTAAAACTTCAAATAAGGAGCAATGTTACCCTTCTGGCAGCCAAAGTTTGACTTAATAAAAACAGGCATATTCATTGCATCAACCCATAATCTCTTAACATTTGATTTGCCTCAAAATTTCCATAGACTATTGACGAAAACACGGTGAAAAATCTCTTCATATGAAAATATTTTGCTTTTGAAAATACTGTCAAAACTTGCATAAATATTTGACATTCACTCTAAATAATAAAACAGTGACTCTTTTCCCTTCTCATACGTGTATAAATCAATGATGCTTTATCAAGGATAAAAATATCATTAGATTTAGACTTCACAGAATTGGAGACAACTCACAAGGAACTAGACACTGAATCTTAAACATGAAAGGAAGAAAATTGAAAAGCTAAAAGTAATTTGATGTTTCTTTTTTCTTTCTTAATTCAATTCTCCCATCTAACTCTTAAGAAAGGATACAGCTTATTCTTTTATCTTGCTGACCACTGGCTTTTTAGGTTTTATCTTCTTGAAAAGATTTTCTCTACTAGAATAGGTATTTAAAGTCAAGGCTATATACATTCAACAAGTATAAGCTCCTAATCTTTAAACATGTCATTTTGATCCAGCATCCAAAGTTGTATTAAAAAGCACATTTACAGATAAGTTCCTTCACAGTTGTAGTGACTGCACGTGAGCTCATCAAGTCAGTCTTGGGGAAACAAAGAACCTCTCTCCTCCTCTCTTTGGCAATCAGCTTACTGCCTATTACTTGCATCTCTCCCCTTCCACCACCTCTGCACCATCTTCAACCAAAGATACACCACTCAAACTGCTACCCTTAATTTCACTCCTACAAATAAGCCCTGTTTGTTTACTGTTCACCATTCATTATACTCTGAGTGAAGGACAGAGATGAATCATATGCAGCCCATAGCCATCAAGGAGAAGCGGTGCAGGAAATGTGAAACCAGTAACTATTTCACAAAGGACACAATCAATGTCTCAAATGATATAAAAGCGAAGTGCTTCAGAGTGCTTTGCAAAAAGCAACTAATTTAGTCCAAACACAATATAAAAACATGAGCAGTAATTAAGAATAATCCCTATTGCTACAATTTTTCTAATATTCCTTGGTTTCAATTTGGACAAGAAGTGCAATATTCCTTTCCAAAGAGACATCAGCATGTCATAGATCTCTCTTTTTAAAATATACTTGATTTGCATATGTGAAAGTATGGGCTTTATTTTAATGACCTGCAATCTCTACATTTGTTTCAGTCCTCCATGCAATACACATGTTTACCTACTACACTTAGACTCTTGGTACGATTTTTCCTTAATGAAATAACATAAAGCAAAGAATCATAGAAAGCATAATATTCTACTGGGATCCACAGCACCCCCATCACTTACAATGTTGTTGTCACAACTCTCCTATTGGATCATGTACAGGACTCAAAACTGTAACCATTAAGACCCAGATGATCAGGGCAAAGGAATTTAGGGTTGTTTTGAGGTTGTTTGACAACATTTACACTTGGAAAAGTTGAGGAACATATTAGTCTGTTTTCACAGTGCTACAAAGACATACCCAAGACTGGGTAATTTATAAAGAAAAGAGGTGTCATTGACTCACAGTTCCGCAAGACTGGGAAAACCTCAGGAAACTTACAATCATGGTGGAAGGGGAAGAGGCATGTCTTACATGGTGACAGGTGCAGGGGGTCCAGGAGCAGGGGAGAGAAAGGAAGGGGGAAGAGAGAGAGCATGCGCGAGTGCAAACAAGTGAACGGGGAAGAGCCCCTTATCAAACCATCAGATCTCGTGAGAACTCACTATCAGGAGAACAGCATGGGGGATACTGCCCCATGATCCAATCACCTCCCACCAGGTCCTGCCCTCAACACGTGGGGATTATGGGAATTACAATTTGAGATGAGATTTGGGTGGGGACACAGAGCCAAACCGTATCAAGGAGGCCCAAGAAAAATAAAACTGAAGTAAGTTTAGACAAAGAGAATGGGTGCTGGATAAAGGCCACTGTAAAAGTGAGAGGTGCTTTTTTTTTTTTTTCTGACAAAGTCTCACTCTTGTCCCCCAGGCTGGAGTGCAATGGCACTATCTCAGCTCACTGCAACCTCTGTCTCCCGGGTTCAAGTAATTCTCCTGCCTCAGGCTCCTGAGTACCTGGGATTACAAGCACCTGCCACCACGCCTGGCTAATTTTTGTATTTTAAGTAGAGATGGGGTTTCACCATGTTGGCCAGGCTGGTCTCGAACTCCTGACCTCAGGTGATCTGCCTGCCTCGGCCTCCCAAAGTGCTGGGATTACAGGCATGAGCCACCATACCCAGCCAGTAATAGCATTTAATTTGAATTTCTGGGATTAAATTTTAAATAGCTTTCCTCCACCAAAGCAATGTGTAAAAACAACAACAACTTAAGTGTACAACTCAACAAATGGAAAACGTTTACGTTATCACGAAGTCAAAACAAAAAACTCCAGAAGCACAGATCAATTAGAACTGTGTCCTGGAGGCACATATCTGTTTACCATGGTGACAATTTATATTTAAGATGAAGAAGCACAACGAATGGATTGTGGTAGGAGTACCTAAAATATCAGGAGCACCCTAACATGTTTAGTTTAAGAACCAGTGTTGGCTGGGCACAGTGGCTCACATCTGTAAGCCCAACACTTTGGGAGGCTGAAGGAGGATTGCTTGAGGCCAGGAGGTCAAGACCAGCTTGGGTAACATAATAAGACCTGTCTCTACAAAAAATACAAATAAAAATTAGCCAGGTATGGTGTCACGTGCCTGTAGTCCTAGCTACTCAGGAGGCTGAGATGGAAGGGCAGACTGAGCCCAGTTTAAGGTTGCAGGGAGCTATGAACGCATGCCACTGTACGTGTATGCCTGGGCAACAGAGCTGTCTCAAAAAAAGAACAAATTGTTTACCAGTTCAAGGTAAATTGAGAAAAATACAAAGTGGTTAAAAAATGAATATATGCAGACATTGATTTTGTAATTATTTAGCTGACAATGGCTACTTTCGATCATTTCTGTTTGTCTGTTTCTTTTACATTTAAGTAGCTTCCATAAAGCCTTTGCATAGACAACAATGTAATTTTCTTACTGGATAGCCCTAAAAATGGCATTAAAAGATCATATATTACTTTGGCTTCGAATCGTGAAACAAAGCAGGAAGAAATACTTGCCCCAGTAGTTGCTTACTAACATAGCATACCAAATACCATAGGGATTCACAGCATCATTGTATCTTCCCCACAAGCAAATCATTACACAATTGAAGGCTGCTACACCCTTAGGGATTTGCCATTGTTTGCAACAATCTGATGGGCAACACACATTTAAATATTGCAAAACCAGGGCCAGGTGGGGTAGCTCAGCCCTGTAATCCCAGCATTTTGGGAGGCCGAGGCAGGTGGATCACCTGAGGTCAGGAGTTTGAGACCAGCCTGGCCAACATGGTGAAACCCCATCTCTACTAAAAATACAAAAATTAGCCAGGCATGGTAGCACGTGCCTGTAATTCCAGATACTCGGGAGGCAGAGGTTGCAGACAGCCGAGATCACATCACTGCACTCCAACCTGGGCAACAGAGTGAGATTCTGTCTCAAAATAATAAAAATAATAAATAAATAAATTTTGCAAAACCAGAAATCTGAGGCCCAATATTAACTTTCAACTAATTTGTCATTTTGGCTAAATTATTTGCAAATACTAGCTTCTCTATTGCTAGACAGTGAGCAAATTCTATTCTTCTCCTAATTCTATGCTACCTCTGAAATCTCTTCCTTCATGTGTGTAAATTAAGTTTGATAGCTTTCCTGAAAACAGGAAATTGTTCAAAAGACTTAATTTTTTCTTTCCTGTCATAAAAAGTGTAACAGCTCAAGCTTCAGAGGCGAGGGCTGGGGAATGGTGGGATAAGAACCAAGAAAGACAGGGACATTTTCTCTTGAATTGTCTACTTCAGTCATTCAGTGCTTATTCCAGATATGAGCACAAACTGGACTCACTGCTAGCTCACAGACTGTATTGTAAGCATACGAAAGAGCAGAAATGAGAAACATATGCATTGCGCCTTAAGTGCAAAGGAAGTGGCTGTAACATTAAAAGAATGATTGCCCAGGGGTCAGATTAAATTAAACATCTAGGAGTTTGTAGTATCTCAAATCATCTATGAAGTACAGAAAATATTTTGTTATTGTGACATAATAGCTTCTCTTCTAAAAGGAAAATAAACTTCAGGAAACTGAACTTTGAAGATGCCACTGTTTCAATCATCAAAATTGGACACACAGTACTGTGTGTTTTAAAGGAATAGCGCCCCCGTGTGGTTTCTGACAAGATTTCAGAAAATGTTCAGCGTTGACTCAGAAGTCACACTTGTTATACTACAGTGAAGTTTACTTGTGTGGATTTATTTTTAAACGTGATTACAGATGTGTTTGCAGTACAGTAGAAAAATGTCAGAGCTGTGAAGAGCTGTGTTTGCAGCGGGAGAGGTGCTCCATCTATCTCCGTGTTTAGTAAAGAGAACGTGAGGACACGACGTGCACAGGGCGCCCCCTGCAGGTGCTGATGCGGCCGACACCTCTGGAGGGCGAAGGGCTGAGGCCACCACAAGTCACTTGGCGTGAGTGTCCACAGAGCTTCCTAGGAGCTACCAGAAGTGAACCACATCTCCCCTCCCACCTGCAGTGGGTTCACACACTCTGCCTTTTCTCTTGTTGTGAACAAACTGACCAAATCCCTTACAGACTGGCCCTTCCACTCAAGCACTGGATCTTAACTCCAGAACAGGGCCCCAGCAATTCTCCTTCTTCCCTCCTGAATCTTCAGTGTCTTCCTTTCCACAGGACTGTTTCCATCAGTGTCAACATATAAACATGCTATCATATTAATAAAAACCCTCTCTGGGCTCCACTTCTCTAGTCCCTTTTTTCCCCCCCCCCTTTGAGACGGGGTCGCGTTCTGTCACCCAGGCTGGAGTGCAGTGGTGCCATCTCCACTCACTGCAACCTCTGCTTCCTGGGCTCAAGCGATTCTCAGGCCTCAGTCTCCTGAATAGCTGGGATTACAGGTGCACGCCACCACGCAAAGCCAATTTTTGTATTTTTAGTAGAGATGAGGTTTCTCCATGTTGGCCAGGCTTAAACTCCTGACCTCAGGTGATCTGCCTGCCTCGGCCTACCAACGTGCTGAGATTACAGCCATAAGCCACTGCAGCCGGCCTCTACTGCCTTTTACTGCTATACTGCTTAAAAGAATTGTCCATATTAACTGACTCTAACTTCAATCTTTCCATTTCCTCTTGAATCCATTCCAATAAGGCTTTTCTGCTCACTACTCCACCAAAAGTGAGGTCACCAATGGTGTCCATATTGTGAAGTCCATTGGGGAATCTTGGGCTCATCTAACTTGACCCATTGACAGCATTTGACACAATTTTCTTTCTTTCTATTTATTTTTTATTTATTTTTATTTATAGATATATTTTTTTTGATACAGAGTCTCACTCTGTCACCCAGGCTGGAACACAGTGGTGTAATCTCAGCTCACTGCAACATCCACCTCCTGGGTTCAGGCGATTCTCCTATCCCAGCCTCTTGAGTAGCTGGGATTACAGGCACACACCACCATGCCCGGCTACTTTTTGTATTTTTAGTAGAGACAGGGTCCACGTTGGCCAGGCTGGTCTCAAACTCCTGACCTTAGGTGATCCGCCCACCTCGGCCTCCCAAAGCATTGAGATTACAGGCATGAGCCAGGGGTCCCAGCCACATTCCTCCTTTCTTAGAATCATTTCTTCTATTGGCTTTCAGGCACCTCCTCCCATTTTTGTGGCCACTCCTTCATCTCCTTTGCTGGATCCACATCTCCCCAATCACTAAACCTGTGGTTCTCAACCCTGGCTGTGAATTAGAATCACCCAGAAAGGGTGATTCGTGTGTGTGAGTGTGTGTGTATGTGTGTGTGACAGAGAGAGACAGAAAGAGAGAGAGAGAAAGAGAGACTTCCTCTGTTTTCCAGGGTGGAGTGCAATGGTGCCATGATAACACTGAAGCGTCAACCTCCAGGACTCAAGCAATCCTCCCACCTCAGCCTCCAGAGTAGCTGGGATTACAGGTGTGCACCACCACACCTGGCTAATTTTTATGTAGAGATGAAGTCTCACTATTTTGCCCAGGCTGGTCTTGAACTCCAGGGCTCAAGTGATTCTCCCGCCTTGCCCTCCCAAAGTGCTGGAATTACAGGCATGAACCACCACACCTGGCCCTCACCCAGGGCACTTTTAAAAGATAGTGATGCCAGAGCCTTCTGCTCCCAGTGATTCTGATTTAATTCATTCAGGAATGACCCCAGGTGATTTTGATGTTCACCCAGGATGAGGGTCACTGCTCTAAATGCTGGGATGCCCCATGGCTGAGTTCCTAGACCTCTTCTTTTACTGTCTACACACACTTTCTGGAAGATCTCATTAAGTCTGATGGCTTTAAAAGCCTTTCACAAGTTGTCTTGGTTTCAGTTTACCTGAAAGCAGAGCCTGAGAAAAGGATTTGGGTGCAGGGAGTTTATTTGGAAAGTGATCTCATTCATGAGAAGTGAGAAAGTGGGAGAGAAGGAGAGAAGAAGGAAAAAAGCCAGTGTAAATGTGCGTTTTCAGGGTCATGGCTACAGCCAACCAGGGCTCAGCTCTGCTGGGCCTTCTGAAAAATGGACCCCTTTTTACCCAGTGGCATTTACCTGGTGGCTTCATCTCCCATCGGCGGGGGGTTTTGCAGGAGGCATTAACTCCCTTGCACATCTAGGCTGCAGTGAGCTTCAGAGAAGACCAGTCAGCAGAAGGTAAAAAGATATGCAGTGTGCACTTGAGATGAGTCTGAGTTCACTCACAGCAGCTGGCCCAGGACAGCTATGACAGACATCAAAAGTGGGCCGACTGGCACCAGAGTTATGTGCCACATCTGATGCTTCCAAAATGTACATTCCCAGCCCCAACCTTTCCCCTGAACTACAGACTCACATATCCAACTTAAACATTTAGTAGGCATCCCAAACTTAACATGCCCCAAACAAAGTTCCTGATCTACTGTCTTCCCCCACCAAACCTGCTCCCCTGCATTATTTTCAAACAACGGCAAACCCGTTCTTTCTTGCTCAGGTCAAAAACCTTTAAAGTCATCCTTGATTCCTTACTTTTTCCCACCAACCACATTCTATCCATCAGCAAAGCCTATTGACTCTACCTTCAAAATATATCCAGAATCTGACACTTCTTACCACCTCCACCACCCTGGTCTAAGCCATCATCATCTCTTGCCTGAATTATTGCTCTAACTTCCTCACTAGAATCTCTGCTTCTGCCCTCTCTTTTTCCCTGAAAACCACTCTCAGCTCAGCAGTCAGAGCGATCCTGTTAAAATGGAAGGAGAGCATTTAGTACCCTGCTCCAGACTCCTCAAAGACTTCCCTTCTCGCCCAAAATAAGTCAGGGAACAACATGACTTAGCTCCCTGTGACCTCTCAGATCACATCTACTACTTGCCCTTTTTGCTCCTTAAAATATACCAGGCATGATTCTGCCTTGGGGCCTTTGCACTTGCTGTAACCTCTGCTTGAAATATTCTTTTACCATTTAATCACTTGCCTCCCTCATCATTTCCTTTTCCTACCAACCCTATTTAAAATTGCAGCTCTTTTTTTTTTTTTTTTTAAAGACAGGGTCTCACTCTGTTACCCAGGCTGGAGTACAGTGGCACAACACGATCACAGCTCACTGCAGCCTCAACCTCCCAGACTTAGGCCATTCTCCCCACTCAGCCTCCTGAGAAGCTGGGACTACAGGCACAAGCCACCATGCCCAGCTAATTTTATTTTTTGTAGAGATAGGGGTCTCCCTATGTTGCCCAGGCTGGTCTTGGACTCCTGGCTTCAAGCAATCCTCCTGCCTCAGCCTCCCAAAGTGCTGGGATTACAGGAATGAGTGACCATACCTGACCTGCAGTTCTTTTCTGAATTTGCTTTTTCTCCTTGGCACTTACCACACTCTAACATTGTGTGTATTTTTCTTATTTATCTTGTGCATATAATAGGCACTCAATAAATAGAAGCTGAATGAATAAATGAGAAGACCAATAATTATAACCAAAATGAATATTTATTGAGTATTTTCCATATGCCAGGCACTGTCTATTAAGCACTCATTTAAACTTCACAATCAGCTTAAGAAGTTCAATTATCTCCATGTTATGTATGAAAAATGCACGAATTTGTATGTATGCATACATTTTTCATACATAACATGGAGATAATAATTGAATTGATGCATAAGAGAATTGATGTATAAATTGCCAAAGTTATGCAATTATTAAGCAGCCTAATATAAGTCCATACATATCCCATTCTGAACTGTAGACTCTTAACAACTAGAAAATACTGAGACTGGTTGCTAATCCTGAAGATTTATCTTGTCCCTAAATCTTTTGGGAAACAAATGTCACTCTGACAATGATGTCAATGTAAATGAGTTCATGGTAAGAAATAAGTGTTCACTCAGTGACTTGGGAGCCACAGATGAGCTGAACTAGAGAAGAATGCCACAAAAAGGAGGGTCAGGGACGTGCTGGTCAAGTGGACATTCACACCACAGTATTGTTTCAGGAAATACCTACTGAGAGCCTCTCACTGCCTGGTGTAGTTCTCAGCTGTGGAAATTGGATGCTGAACAAATCAAAGAGCTTACAATCTAGCAGAAGAACCCATAATTAGTCACATTTTAAATATAAAATCAGATATTGACAAGTGATGATCAGGAAAGCCTCCCTGAGCTTTCAAGCTCCTTCCCTGCCACCTCCCCTCCTGACTCACACCAGGAGAGGTCACAGGAAAGCCATGTGCCACCTCTTTGGCTCCAGTGGGAAGCTCAAACCACACAAGCCTTGGTCCCAGCCCAAACCCCTGACCACCATATAAGCCAAAGCCAAGGGAGGCGGATCACGAGGTCAGGAGTTTGAGACCAGCCTGACCAACATGGTGAAACCCAGTCTCTACTAAAAATACAAAAATTAGCTGGGCTTGGTGGCGCATGCCTATAATTCCAGCTACTCAGGAGGCTGAGGCAGGAGAATTGCTTGAACCCGGGAGGCAGAGGGTGCAGTGAGCCAAGATCGTTGCCATTGTACTCCAGCCTGGGCGACAGAGTGAGACTCCATATCAAAAATACAAAAAATCCAAAGCCGGTTGCCCTTGAGGCTCTCAAGCCATTTTCGAACCTGCCTGAGAGCCTGCCCAGCTCTCCCCGGAGAGCTTCGATTTGTGAGTAACACATCTCTTCACACCTTCTTAGTGCACAGGTGGCACCCTCAGTCTCAATATCAGAACCAAATTTTAGGTCAGAGGTTGACACCTTCTCCTTTGTACAAGGTCAATCACAAGGCAAGGATCACCTGAGCAGAAACCTCATCAAATGAGGGGATGAGGGAGGAGCAAAGAGGATGTGATCTCCAATCCCCGTTGAACTCAAAGCAACAATTTAGAACTGAGAACCCCAGGAATTTGGGTGATGGACACTGAACCAAAGGGTTGTGGATTTGTTCATGATTACTGCCACCTCCAGACCAGCAAAGGACACAGCTGGGAAAGGCTGCACTACAAAATTTAAAATACCTAAAATATGGAAATGGAACTTGAATAAGCACTTTATTGGAGCCCAGACTTATATGTGCCCCAAATGAGTCAACATGAATTCTCCTGACACCCACTGATACCTTCATGTATAACACACAACAGCACAAGCTTAACTAGTTCTACTGTAACCTGTCGACAAATCTCTCCGTAACTGCACCTTTGCATACTTAACCTATATGATTTCTAGATAACGATATAATCATCTAATCGTGTTATCACAATGATATATATAACCATATCATTTATATTTGTCTTTCTGCGAAAGAAGAAGAGAGTATTATTTTAATTTGTTTTCCTTGGAATCTGACCAAGGCTGAGACCAAATGAACAATCTGTTGGTCAAAAACATTTCATGCATAACCACGTGGTGAACAGCTTGCAGTGAGATTTGGGAGAGTCACAAGGAAAGGAGGAGCAGATCCTCGCATACAGTGTTTAAAATCTAATAAGCAACAAGGAGCTCACACAAATGGGTATTAGCCAAAACATGATAAATACATACAAATGCTCCAGCTATTTTTGTTGTGTACAAGTGCTAGGGATGGAAAAACTAAAGAAAGTATTTGTCCAAGAAAGCTTCATAAAGGATGGCACTTCTGAGTAGCTTTGAAGAAGAAAAATCAGCCAGGCGCGGTGGCTCAAGCCTGTAATCCCAGCACTTTGGGAGGCCGAGACGGGCGGATCACGAGGTCAGGAGATCGAGACCATCCTGGCTAACACGGTGAAATCCCGTCTCTACTAAAAAAAAATACAAAAAACTAGCCGGGCGAGGTGGCGGGCGCCTGTAGTCCCAGCTACTCCGGAGGCTGAGGAAGGAGAATGGCCTAAACCCAGGAGGCGGAGCTTGCAGTGAGCTGAGATCTGGCCACTGCGCTCCAGCCTGGGCGACAGAGCGAGACACCGTCTCAAAAAAAAAAAAAAAAAAAAAAAAGAAGAAGAAGAAGAAGAAAAATCCAAGTAGGTTGGGAGAAGACATTCCATACAGAAGAAATGGATTAAAGCCAAGAAGATAGAGTGTGTTGGTGACATGGAAGCAAAGGCATTGTTATAGACTGAACTGTGTCCCCTGACAAATTCATATGTTAAAGCTCTAACCTCCAATATGATGGTATTTGAATGTATTTGGGAGGTAATTAGATTCAGATGAGGTCATGAGGGCCTTATAAGGAGACTAATCCTATGATGAGATTAGGGTTCTTATAAGAAAAGAAAGAGCCCAGGACTTGGCGCGGTGGCTCACACCTGTAATCCCAGCACTTTGGGAGGCTGAGGTGGGTGGATCATGAGGTCAGGAGTTCAAGATCAGCCTGGACAACATGGTGAAACCCCATCTCTACTAAAAATACAAAAAATTAGCCGGGCATGGTGGTGTGCACCTGTAATCCCAGCTACTCGGGAGGCTGAGGCAGGAGAATCACTTGAACCCAGGAGGCAGAGGTTGCAGTGAGCCAAGACTGTGCCACTGCACTCCAGCCTGGGCAACAGAGCGAGACTCATCTCAAAAAAAAAAAAAAAGAAAAGAAAAGAAAAAGAAAGAAAAGAAAGAGCCCAGTTTGCTCTTTCTGCCACATGAAGACACAGCAGGAAGACAACCACCTGCAGATTAGAAAGAGGGTCTGCTATGGTCTGAATGTTTGTGTCCCCTCAAAATTCACAGATTGAAATCCTAACCCCCATGGTGATGGTATTAGGAGCTGGGACCTTTAGGAGGTGCTTAGGTCACGAGGGCAGAGCCTCATGAGTGATTAGTGCCTTTATGAAAGAGGCCCTGGATTGACCCGTTGCCCCTTCTACCATCTGAGGACACAGTGAGAAGGTACCATCCATGAACCAGAACGCTGGCCTTTGCCAGACACCACATTTACCAGCACCTTGATCTCGGACTTCCCAGCCTCTAGAACTGAGAAATAAATTCCTGTTGTTTAAGCCACCTGGTCTACGGTATTTTATTATGGCATCCTGAGCTGACTAATACAGTTATGCATCATGATAATAAGTAAAGAGTGAATTACACAAAAAGGT
This sequence comes from Colobus angolensis palliatus, assembly GCF_000951035.1. Classification (NCBI taxonomy): domain Eukaryota; kingdom Metazoa; phylum Chordata; class Mammalia; order Primates; family Cercopithecidae; genus Colobus; species Colobus angolensis. The sequence goes on along the minus strand of NW_012115322.1, from coordinate 1,028,344 downwards.
GCATTGAGTAGAGAATGCTGAAGCCCAAGTTCAAGAAGCCTCATTTTCTTTTTGAGGCAATTGTGAGCACTCTCACCTTCTAAAATCGATACTGATGTCAAGCAAGGTTGAGGAAAGAGGATTCATTCACTGCACAGCCTTGGCCCTGGGCAGAAAACACGGCAGTAACAAGGAAGTGGGCGCAAGCAGTACAGGGCAAAGGTTATTTGGGGTAGACAGGAGGTATTGTCACGGGACTAGCAAGATGTTTTACAGGTGAAGAAATCATAATTTACAGAGAAACTTCCTTCCAGAAAGAAAAAGAAGACCCAAGAGAAGAATGACCATCATCCTGGTTTGCCCAGAACTCTTTCGGTTTTAGCACCTAATATTGTACATCCTGGGAAACCCCTCAGTCCCCAGGACTGTTTGTGACCCCACAAAGGACACTTCCCAAATTATTAAATCGGAACAAGTAACAGGCACAAAGTATTCAGATGATGACCTGATGACAGAGTAAGACTCTAAGGGTGAATCAAGATTTAAATTGCGGCCGGGTGCGGTGGCTCAAGCCTGTAATCCCAGCACTTTGGGAGGCCGAGACGGGCGGATCACGAGGTCAGGAGATCGAGACCATCCTGGCTAACACAGTGAAATCCCGTCTCTACTAAAGATACAAAAAAACTAGCCGGGCGAGGTGGCGGGCGCCTGTAGTCCCAGCTACTCGGGAGGCTGAGGCAGGAGAATGGCGTAAACCCGGGAGGCGGAGCTTGCAGTGAGCTGAGATCCGGCCACTGCAATCCAGTCCGGGCGACAGAGCGAGACGCCGCCTCAAAAAAAAGAAAAAAGAAAAAAAAAGATTTAAATTGCACTCACGTTTTATAGGACATATGTAGTTCAGGCTGGCAGGAAGACCTTCCAGAAACTGGAAACATGGGACTCTGAGGATGAGGGAGCACACGCAGGTGAGCTCACACTTCCTCTCCTCCTAATCTCCCACTGTTGACGGGTGCTGTGTTATCTGTACTGTGGCCCCTCTGCAGCACAACCTGAGGGAGGAAGGCAGGTCAGACACAACCAGGGGCTTGCTCCAAGGCCTGGGACCGGGCAGAGGAGGATCCATCCACAGACGGAGCTCAGGTCTCCTCATTCTTAATCCTAGGCTTTCTCCCCCGCCCATCAGCCCCTCCCGGCGGCCACTCATCCTCAGATTTCAAAGTCCCGATGGCCTCTAGGGAGTGACAGGATCGTCAGCGGGGGCTCTGGGAGACCCTGAAGAGATACCTGGAGTTAATGGTAGAGAACTAGGCAACAGGAGGAGGAGGTTTTAAAAATTACCCATATTTTTGAAAACTGATATTTTCCTCCATTACTAGAAAACTGCCCTTTCTGTTGGCATGAGGCTCTCTAAAAGGTAAGCACCATGCTGACAGTCTTGCGAAGTCGAGGGTGAAAGCCCCGCAGCCCGTGGCTTGCTTTAATGAAGGCTCCATCAGGGGACAGCAAACTCCCTCATTTCATACTCAGGCAAGAGCGGAGAGCAACAGAGCCTTGATGATTCCAGTGTCTGGATCCTTTTAGGGTGGGGAAAGGATGTGGCAAATAAGGGAGAAAGAAAAAAGGAACAGGAGGCACATGACCAAGTCTGATTTTTCAGACCTTCTGTTAAAACTGCCCCACAGATGGTTTCAAAATATAGAACCAGAGACTGTGTAGAGCTGGAAGGAATCCCCTTCCCCCCGTCCATTATCTTTGCTCCACGGATAAGACACTGACCTCAGAAGGGAAGGGACTGACCCAGGCCGCACAGCCAGGAAGGTGCAACAGCCACATCTCCTCACTCTCAGTGTAACATTTTTTTCCATAAAATACATTGGACCAAAACCTACTTGGCAGCCCACAGAAATGAACAAGTAAACTGTTAACATGCTATTAATTTTAGCTATCAACTATTGATGGTGGCGCTCTAACTCAGTGGGTCATGATTTTAAGAAAGCCACAATTAATTACAAATTCCTTAAAAAACGCCAATAGAGACTATGGTTTAACCATATATTACCGAGACATTTTAATACAACTTTATTTTTAATAATAGGGAATTCAAAAAAATCTAAATGCCTTTTTGCTTAATGCATTTTCTCTCTCCAAAGAAAGTCTCAATATACTTTATATGTTTCCATCTTAAAAAGATTTTTTAGGTAGGGTGTGGTGGCTCATGCCTATAATCTCAGCACTTTGGGAGGCTGAGGCATGAAGATTACTTCAAGACCACCCAGGGCAACATAGTGAGACCCCCCATCTCTACAAAAACAAAAAATTAGCTGGGTATGTTGGGCTATAGTCCCAGCTACTCAGGAGACTGAGGCAGAAGAATCGATTAAGCCCTTGAGTTCGAGGTTGCAGTGACCTATGATTATGCCACTACACTCCAGCCTGGGCAAGAGAGTAACACCCTGTCTCAAAAAAAAAGAAAAGAAAAAAAAGTACAAAAGTGAACTAGTTTAGTGGAGACAGGTTCCCCTGCAGAAGTTCTGCTTCAGGCCTGAGTGAGGCGGTGGCAGCCAGGCAAGGCCCTGGAGAACAGCATGCCAAACAAGAGGAACAGACAGGGCCAGGGTCCCCAGGTGGGGAAGGGACTGGCATGCTTGAAAGCAGAAAGAAGACCCAGGTGGCTGGTTGAATAATGAACGAGGAGAAGTGGGGTGGGGGAATGAGAATGAAGAGGCATGCTGACATGTTTTTACAAAAGGGCAGCTTTTGACTTGCTGAAGTAAATGAAATGCTTCCATTAAATCCCCGCCTGGTGTTGTGGACGGGCTGCCACCACCTCTCTGAAGTGACTGAAAACAACAGGGAGGGGGCTGAGGGGATGCGACCAGCATCCTAGAAGAGCAACTTCAGACTCCCTCCTTCAACTCTAGCAGCCACAGTTGCTTGGATACCCTTGCGGTTCAGGTCTCCTGAGGTCTCCACATGGCTTCCAGCTGCGTTACCAGCACGTGAAGATTCTACCCTATCATCCTCTGCCATTTAAGGCGAGAGGCAGATTCACTGTGATCTGGGTAAATACCATTTCCAAAAAGGAAACCGGCACCCAAACCTCCCATCTTTTTATAAATTCTCCTGCACAGACGGTATAGTCTCAAAGGACGTAGGAGCCAAACTTGGGAAAAAAATTTTTTTCTCCCCCTATTTAGAATAATCTGACACAACATTCAGCTAGTGCGGGTGGAAGAAAGTGGGAAGGAGGACTTTAAGGCAAAAGTCACATGAAATAAAGAGAAAAACAAAAAATGTAAGCTTTCGCCCTTTTTTGAAGACTTCTTTAATTCTCGTGATATTTCAGATTTCCCTGAATCAAATTATTCACTCCTTCAGTTTGTAGGTAACAGATATTTCCCTTCCTTATTAACAAGATGCAGGTAGTTAGCAACTTAATAGAAGCAAGACCTTTTTATTGCTTGGTGTGTCTGGGTCACAGACTATTTTTAATTCCTGTCTCCTAACACCTGGGGGGAAATATTAAGTTCAACAGTTCTTTACACAGGAAAAAAAAGAAATGAGCATTTCTCCCTAACAGGCAGCACTTCCAAATAAAACCTGTCAGGCTTAAGAGCAAGATGGACTTGGAGTGGTTTTCTCCTCATTACCTGTCTCCCAGCAGGACTATTAAATGATCGGAATGCCCAGGGTCAGTACATTTAAATTTCATTTCAAATTAAAATCCGAACAGAAGTCACGTCTTGCAAAGTAGGTCTTAAAAATACTTCTGTGCTGGGCAGATGAGATCGGCAGGGGAAAGAAAAGCAGAAAGCGGAATGCAGGTGGCAGTACCTAATGAACTAGAAGCTCTTGAAGTCTCCATTAGGGCCCTCACACAGGGCTCCGGTGAAGGGCGATAACAAGGAAGGGGCGAGGCCACACAGCAGGGGAACTGAGAGCAAGGACAACGCTTATCCTGTAAGAGCAAGCTAACCTCGCTGCCTCCTCCCGCCTCTCCTTTATTTCAAGCCCTGTTACCACAAAATGGGCAGGTGGCTTCCCTTGCAGAAAATCCCTCATCATGAAAAGCATCGCATAAATGTCCATTTTCACTTAACGATCTGTATATGAATGAGAGAATGTGGGTTTTGGTTTTGTTTTGTGTTTGTAGCCCTGCCTTGAAAACACCAGGGGATGGCATCCGATACAGAGTTGCTGCTTTCTACAACAGCACCTCCACAGTGCTCTTTTAAACACACTAACCTCTGGAATAAGGAAAATAAGAGGAAAAGTGTTCCCTGGCTTCGTCTTCTCTAATAAGTACTGTGTGGTGCTGCTTCACTGGGATCAACTGGTTTCAACTTTCTATTCTCAGTGGCATCTACAGCAGGCTTGAGGCAGAAGAGTTGACCAAAGGAACCATGAGTGTAGCTGGAGTCCTGGGAAGTCCACGGCAAAAGTATTGGCAGTGGTGGATCAAGTGGCATCTGTTGTTAAATGAACAAATTCCCCATTTCCAGACCTAACCACAAATTGGCAAGTGCACTTTATAATCCAATGCCCTTCAAAATCCCAAACCTCGGGCAGGAGAAGGAAAGTGACGTTCAATGAGAGACACAATGTCTAACACTGACTCCACCATGTTACAAGCAATATCCAGATGCTTCATGGAAAGCAAGAACTTTCTTAAACGGATGATGTTCTTTTGTATATTTATTTGCTGTCATGCTCCAAAAATGATTCAAGACAACTTTTAAAAGTATATTCGCAGGCTGGGAGCAGTGGCTTATGCCTGTAATCCCAGAACTTTGGGAGGCCAAGGCAGGCAGATCACCTGAGGTCGGGAGTTCGAGACCAACCTGACCAACATGGAGAAACCCCATCTCTATAAAAATACAAAATTAGCCAGACGTGGTGGCGCATGCCTGTAATCCCAACTACTTGGGAGACTGAGGCAGGAGAATCGCTTGAACCCAGGAGGCAGAGGTTAGGATGAGCTAAGATCGTGCCATTGCACTCCAGCTGGGCAACAGTCTCTCTCTCTCTCTCTCTCTCTCTCTCTCTCTCTCTCTATATATATATATATATATATATACACACACACACACACACACACACATTTATGTGTATATATATACACATAATATAATATACATATATATTATATATACATGATACATATACATACATATACATATATAATATATATACATAATACATACATACATTTATATATATGTATCAAGAGGCACCTGATACAGATTAAGATTATCCTTGTTAGATAAACCACAAGAATAGCTCAGATTAACCAACAGCCATTTCTCAAGCTTTTACCCCTCAAGTATTTGAGTTTAAAACTTCAAGAATAAATTAAATTCTCCACAAGATTTTTAAACTCCGTCATATCATTGAGAATAAAAGTGTTAAATGTGCCCTCCGTGTTCACTGCAGCATTATTCACAATAGCCAAGAGGTGGAAGTAACCTAAATGTCCATCTATGCCTGAATGGAAAAACAAAATGTGGCGTATGCAGACAATATGATTCAGTGGAAAAAGGAGGAAATCCTGCCATATGTAACGTGGATGAAACTTGAAGACATTAACTGAAATAAGCCAGTCAAAAAAAAGATACTGCATGATTCCACTTATATGAGGTATCCAAAGCAGTAAAACTCTTAGAAGTAGAAAATACAATGTGGTTGCCAAGCACCAGGAGGAGGCGGTAACAGGTAGTTGTTGTTCAATGGATATAGAATTTCAGTTTTGCAAGATGAAAAAGTTCTAGGGATCCGTTGCATAATGGAGTGCATATAGTTAACACTGCTGTACTGTACACTTAAAAATGGTTAAGATGCTAAATTTTATATTTTGTTTTGTGAGTCTCGCTCTGCCTCCCAGGCAGGAGGGCAGTGGCAGACTCTTGGCTCACTGCAACCTCTGCCTCCCAGGTTCAAGCAATCCTCTTGCCTCAGCCTCCCAAGTAGCTGGGATTACAGACATGTGCCACTATGCCTGGCTAATTTTTGTACTTTAAGTAGAAATGGGGTTTCGCCATGTTGGCCAGGCTGGTCTCGAACTCCTGACCTTAGGTGATCTGCTCTCCTGGCCTTCCAAAGTGCTGGGATTATAGGCATGAGTCACTGTGCCCGGCCAGTAAATTTTATGTTACATGTTTTTTACCACAATAATTTTTTTAAAGTGTTAAGTGAGGTGAAAGGCAGATTTCAGTGAGGATGTCAACCTCTAGAAGCAGAGTTTCCAGAGTCTTGGAAGTAATATTTCTGGGGTACTTTAGGCTACTCAGACCACGTTTAGAGTATTCTGTCTTATTTTGGACACGATGGCCTTGGACTATGGCTGAAAGACATGTCAGTCTTGGCTATGCCTTCTAGTATAACATAGAACAAGTACACTCTGGCATGACAGGAGACTCCTTCGAAAAGTTTCACTTGACAAATACTAATTGAGAATGCCAGGAAGTGCACTCGATGCTAAAAGCAGCTATCATGAACTTCAGCTTCAAAAAGGCAGTGAACCTGAGCAGAACCCTTATTTGAGTGTTTCTATCTCAAAACGTTCTTGATGGCCTTAGCCACAAGATGGCGTATGTAGACCGTTTCCACACTTGTGGCTCAGGCCGGTTGATTCTTGCAGGGAAATAAGTTCTCAAGCGCTTGTGCAGCGTCTTCTTCCCTGGGCTTCTGTTTTGTTACCTTCTCAATGAGTCATATCTGAGAAGCTTGGTTTGGGCAGAAATAATATCCTGCTTACCTCCTTTGAACAAGTACTCAAAGGTGGATATTACAATAACACACTTGCTATACCTAATAATATAACAAGACTCTCCTTTGAATATGAATCAGAGGAGTGCTTCTGTGGCAATCTATATCCCGTCAATTTACAAACTGAGTGATTGCAAGAATAAATAAATCCTGCGTGGGCCCAAATGTCAATCTTTGCTAAAGAAATATGTCTGTGGACATTAGAGAGGAATCGTGCCGTTCTTAAATCTACTTACACCCTGCTTCTGCAAATACTTACGTATCTGACTTGTTTTAAGGTATTTCAAAGACAAAAGAGAGGCAAGAAATAAATGCTCACACAGTTTGAAGTATTCCATGAACAAATGAATTATGTGACCTTCTGACTCCCAGTGAATCTAAATTTTTCTCATTCTTCTTGCTTAGACCAAAAGCACATATCCCCTCCCAGGTGAGGGCACAGCATTTAGGATGACATTCTTCTTTTGCTAGGGATGGGAGGGAGAGAAAGAAATGCTCTAGGGAGCCATGGCCTCCCTCTGAGACCTAAAGGGAGGAGGGAAGATTTTTTTCTTCTCCCATTTGGTCAAAAGTCAGCCAGGGAAGCCACGCTGAGCCAAGACCTCAGCAGGCCTGGAGCACTGCTGCTCCTCCGTCATCCTTGGAGCTCCTTGCCCACTGCTACAGCAGGGAGCTGGCCTGTCCCCAGCCTGCTGTGAACACAGAGTCAGGCTGTTACAGCTGGATGCAGAAGGGTAGCACCCCCAAGGAGGCCACGACAAAACGTAGGGCCCAAGGCATCTTCAGCATTCATGCTGGCCAGAAAACTGGGGAGGATCAGAGGCCCCCAAAGAAATGTGTGTCAGGAACCTACTGGGATACCATGCTGTATTTGGAGGCAGGAGGTGGGAATGCTGGTAGCTGTCATAAATCCTGCCAATGGCAAAGTTCCTGAATTCTTCAAAGCATCAAGGATGCTGGCCTGCAGTGGGAACGTAGAACAAAAAGCCTTGTAATGTAAGGGGTTGGTGAGCTTGTAATTCTGGGGTTTGGTAATTCTCACACCAGAGTGTGCACAAGTTGCTGAGAACCACGCAACAGCCCTCCCCAGCCTTTTCCAAGTTTTGCTGCTTGCCTTTGGCCTAATGAGCCAAATTCAGACTGCATATCCCCAATGCAGCTTCTACTGACAGACAAGGGTTTGGCAAGAAGCTGGAATGCAGCTTGATTGCAGATAATGAGTGTGTTCAGCAGAGATGATGAGCACTTGGGACACAGGCTTCTACCTCAGCAACGAGTCTGGCTGGGAGATGGAAGAGGATAGGTGTGTGCGCGAGCAGCTGGAGGCGCAGAAGAGGAAAGGCCCACTGCTCTGCTGCAGCCCTCTGGCTCATGTAACGGCTCATTAACAGCAGAGGCTGAGGCTTCCTTTTCCTCTTTCCACAAAAGACATAGCAATAAAAGCAGGCACAGGCTGCAAACTCAGTCATTTTCAAAGACTCATGGCATGTGAGATTGGGAGGAGGGTGACCAGCTGTGGCCACACAGATGGGCACAGAGGCCCTGACTGGTGCTAGGATTTGGCTGTAGTTACACACGTTAGTGGTAGAGAGGGGCAGTTCCCTCAGGCCTTCCACCTCCCAGCCCAGGACACTCTGGACAGGAAATCTTCCCCCTCTCTTCCCAGCCCTGTATGTCCTCACCCCAAGAGGGTGCAACACTTCCTCAAGCTCCCAGAGGTGACTCCCTGCTGGCCCATTGGCTAGACTCTGGACAGATATAGAGGAAAGATAATAAACTAATCCAGAACTGAGGTCATTACTTGCTTAGTTAATATAGGGATAATTAAACAGCATTTAAAGAAAATGGTTTAGCTGTATAAGCAAACATTTCCTTGTATTTAAAAAGAAGCAAGAAACATAGTTGTCTGAGGTCTCTACTTAAGAATCTTATTATTGGGCCGGGCACGGTGGCTCATGCCTGTAATCCCAGCACTTTGGGAGCCTGAGGCAGGTCGATCACAAGGTCAGGAGTTCAAGACCAGACTGGCCAAGATGGTGAAACCCCATCTCTACTAAAAATACAAAAATTAGCCAGGTGTGGTGGCGGATGCCTGTAATCCTAGCTACTCAGGAGGCTGAGGCAGAGAATTGCTTGAACCTGGGAGGCGGAGGTTGCAGTGAGCTGAGATCTCGACACTGCACTCCAGCATGGGCGATAGAGTAAGACTCCGTCTCAAAAAAATAAAAAGAATATTTTTCTTCCCTCAATGCTGAACCTAAACCTTCCCCTGACCAGTCTTTTGTAGGAAGCCTACACTTTTGCTACTCTGTTCACTTGCCAAGCAGCATATGGAGCCCTAGAATATTCTTGTTTTCACATAGGTTTTATCTTACATTTCCAACTACATTATTTGCTCTATGAGGATAAGAGCCTTGTTATATGCTCTATGTCTTAATGAAAACATCTAATAAAACATGATTGATAATTCTGTGCATGACAGGCAGGCAGGCAGGGCAAGGGAGTAGGGTAGGACCCAGCACTGCTCACCGAAACGTAGGTATTCCTTCTGACCCTGGACAGGCAGAGCGAAGCTCGGAGAAAACCAGGTAAGCCCTCAGAAACATAGTTGAAGGCATGAAGTAAGCACTGAAGCAGACCATATGGAAAATAACATCTAGTTTTCAAAAGTATTTAAAATAGAGAATGCAGAACAAAAGAAGATGTTTATGGCAATATGTTTCTTGTGTATACCTAAGACATAATTTGTTGACAAAGATTAAAGTCCCTTAATGGTCTTAAGGCAATGAATATACTTTATATCCAAAAAGAGTAAGAATTTTAATTCCACCTTCTATTTCTACAAAAACTGTACTGGCTGATAAGTGATGGCCCCCAGTTTTCATCGCAGCTAAATGGGAATGTCTCATTTATGGGCTATTCTGAATAAATTAGCTGGGAGTTTTTTTAAGTATCAAAAATACCAAGAGGTCTAACCCATATACTAGTGAAAAAGTAGAATTTTATACATCTGCTGAATCTGAAGGCTCATGATTCTCCTATTTCACGGTGTTTAACTCCTACATTTTATAAAGAATTCAATGACATCTAGAATCTTTACATTTGTAAATACCTATCATTAAATCTGGTTCAGATAATAATAGAACCAAAGCATATAATGCCATGTCTATTCACGCCCTCGCATTTCACTGATACTTTTTCTTCAGCTAATTAAATTTATTTATTTATTTGTATTATTTTATTTTATTTATTCATTTATTTTTTTGAGACACAGTCTTGCTCTGTCACCCAGGCTGGAGTGCAGTGGCACGATCTCAGCTCACTGCAACCTCTACCCCCTGGCTTCAAGCGATTCTACTGCCTCAGCTCCCTGAGTAACTGGAATTACAAGTGTGCACCACCATGCCCAGCTAGTTTTTGTATTTTTAGCAGAGATGAGGTTTCACCATGTTGACCAGGCTGGTCTCGAACTCCTGACCTCAGGTGATCCACTCACCTCAGACTCCTAAAGTGCTAGGATTACAGGCACCGTTTCCAGCCAGCTCATTCAATTTAAAAATAAGTTTTCAAGATTAGCAACACCTGTAGAACTCATCTAAAAATCTAGTCCTTTGTTCACATCTAAATGCATATGCTGCTGGTGCCAAATGATGGTGATTAACCCCTGGCTGATATTTTCTGTGAAACAAATTGGTATTTTCAAGATAATTTCCTAGTGAGAAAATGTCCACATAAACAAAATTGCATTTTGATCAAATCCCCATGTTGGTCATCTTGGCAAAGCCCTCAAAGACCATGGCAAAACGGCCACGACTGCAACTCCTGACCTCAGCCTTTCGGGCCCTTTGGGAGCAGACTCTGCACACTCCACGGGAGAGAACACCATTAGACCATTAGGATTTCAACCTCGGATAAAGCTCTTCCTCCTGTTTCTCCCCACAAACTTTTGGCACTCAATATAATGATTGTGAGACACTAAGAAAGACAAATAATTTTTTTCTCTCCCATTTGGTAATCCCAAAGTATTACTTTATTCCCCTTTGGAACTTTTCACTGCAGAATCCTTTGTGCATAGAGAGGTCTGTGTTCTTAGGCTCAAGAAGCTGTTTAATAAACCATGAATTTAGAAGTCATCATCATGTTTTAGTTGCATAAGCTCAGTACTTATGGGAAACATTTCTGGAAGAAGGTAAAGGGCAATCTGTAATGGGGGCTATAAATTTCTGTTTAAATTTGCCACGAGTGATTAAATCCAGTTAAAATAATAATAACATGACAGTGGGAAGAAACATGGAAGGTAGGCAGTTGGCCAGGCCAGGGGCTGAAGGGACATTATTGCTGGTTATGAGAGTTTACTAAAATCATTACCATGAAAGGTCTGAGTTTTGATAGGAGACTGGGGCACAGCAACTACAGGAAGAAAGAAGCATCTGGACAAATCAGTCCATCACCAAAAGACCTGGAGATTATATTGCTGGAGACATCTTAGAAGTCCTCTGATTTTCTAAGGAAAGCTGAATTAAAAAAAAAAAAAAACGGCTTTAGGTATGACTTCTCTTTCTTCTTCCAAAACCATTAAAAGGGAGGTACTTTGCAAGTGATTAAAAGATAGTGTTCCGTCTAGCACTATGGCAAGTAACATCCATGTAGAAGTCAGAAGACCCTGCGTGAGCACTAATTTCCCCCGTTACTTCCACCAGAACACAAACCCAAAGAGGGCAGAGCCTCTGTCCTGCTCACCCCATCATTCCCAGCACTTGGCATAATGCCCAGCACATAGGAGGTGTTCAATAAATAGTTGAAGGAGTGAAAGAATGAGCAAACTACGTGATCTGTTCAGTCTGCCACAATTCTAGCCAAACCTCACCCTAAATGCAGAGCTAGAATGGGCCATGCTGGGAAGCAATGCTCTATCTCCCCAGTGCCCAGGGTCAGGTCAATGACTCTGTACGGGACGAACTCCCAGAAGCTTCCAAACTAATTGCTACGAGGCATGGTGAGAAAGCCATAATGCCATTTTTTAAGTTCCCCTACTAACTAATATAGGGTCACCAGCAAGGCCTCAAACAGCATCTTGCTCCTCTTTCCATGTAACCCTAGGAACACTTTCCAATTCCATTTCCTTTCATCCATCTTCTCCCTCCCCAGGCCTGGTTCTCATATGTTGTAGCTTGCCAGGGGGTTGGACCATATTTCTTGGAACCTCAATTCTCTAATTCTTCAGGCTCCTGCTTAACAAAGGTCCGGACCTCTGGGGCCTCTGAGGATCCCTGAGTGCATCCTGCAGACCTGGCAAGTTACTCTTGGAAGTCAGGTTGAAGTCAAAGCAGCTAGACTAGCAGTACCATTGACCCAAATCACCAGCTAAATTTACTACATTATTTACTGCTCATGTTGTGTGGCCATCTGCTGATAGCAGATAATCATTTTTTAAAAATGATCAAAAAAAGAAAAATAGCATTTTATATCTTATGTTCCCCCTTCTGGCTGAAAGTGTTGTTAATTTTATTTTTATTTTTTTAGAGATGTTTTCAGAAGGCTTTGAACCAGAGCAACTCCATCTTGAATAGGAGTTAGGTAAAATAAGGCTGAGAACTACTGGACTGCATTCCCAGGAGGGAAGGCATTCTTAGTTATAGGATAAGATAAGAGGCTGGCACAAGACACAGGTCACAAAGACCTTGCTGATAAAACAGCATGCAGGCATGATCATAGCTCACTGCCACCTCAAATTTCTGGGCTCAGGGATCCTCCCACCTCAGCCTCCGTAATGGCTAGGACTGCAGGCGTACACCACTGTGCCTGCATAATTTTTTAATTTTTTTGTAGAGATGGGGTCTTACCATCTCCAGGCTGGTCTCAAACTCCTGGGCTCAAATGATCCTCCTGCCTCAGCCTCCCAAAGTGCTGGGATTATGTGTGCGAGCCACCGTGCTTGTCCCAGACTTTTTTTACCTTCACACTTAGAACTAAAAGTGAGAGGGACTATGTGCGTGTATACACGTATACATACATACATACATACATACATACACATATGTACACCTGCTTGGGTTTTATAACATATATGTGGCAAGATATCTCAAATGCACTTATTTCTTTTGTTAAATAAATTGACTGATAGAAACTTATCCACTTTTCAAGTATTAAAATATTCAACTGAGCAACATCATTCTTCAAACGTTAAATTGTTAAATTGAGAGGGCTTCTTTTCCAGGCTTTACAAACATTTGATTCAATCAGATTTTAGCTAATAAAAAAACCAACAGCTCCGGGCTTGATGGCACACACTTCCGGTCCCAGTTACTCAGGAGACCAAGGTGAGAGGATCGCTTGAGGCAAGGAGTTCAAGGCTGGCCTGGGCAACTCAGCAAGACCCTGTCTCTTAAAAAGAGTTTTTCAAAATCTTTCAAAAACCAATAGAATTACAAGAAAAAAAATCAAACTAGATTACAGATGTAAAATATACCAAAAGCAAAACATACTTCTTTCTTTGAAGCATGGAGAATATCTAAGATTACATCAAACACAAATGCACTTCTTTTAAAACAAATTTTTTTTTGATACAGAGTCTTGCTCTGTCACCAGGCTGGAGTGGGCTGGAGTGCAGTGGCGCGATCTTGGCTCACTGCAACCTCTGCCTCCCAGGTTCCAGCAATTCTCCTGCCTCTGCCTCCTGAGTAGCTGGGATTACAGGCGTGCACCACCATGCCCAGCTAATTTTTGTATTTTTAGTAGAGATGGGGTTTCACCATGTTGGTCAGGATGGTCTGGAATTCCTGACCTTGTGATCCGCCTGCCTTGGCCTCCCAAAGTGCTGGGATTACAGGCATGAGCCACCATACCCAGCCTTAAAACACATTATTAAAGGGAAATTTTCTATATAAAATCTACAATATGGAGTGGAGAAATCACTATTACTCCGAAGTAGGGAACTTATCAAGCACATCCTAATAATTAGAAACATTTAAAGGCCACATACAAATAAAAACAACTTAAAATGAACTACGTCCAACATTTTCCATCCCACACCCTTTGCTTGGGTCATTTTCTCTGACTGGAATGAGTTTTCCCTCATCTTTGCCATCCTTTCATGAGCCTGGCCACCACAGAAGGTCCACAGCCTGACTCACTCAACTGCTATCATGGGTCTCATCTCCAATAAGAGACCATGAAAAACCCAAGGCCAGTTTTATTCTTCGAAATTTCCAGAGCATTTTACACCCAAAAAGTTAACAATAATAAACGTCTGCTAAACTGAATTGGCAGGGGAAAGAGAAGATGGGGAAGAGATGGTGGGGTTGGGGGGCGGGGGAGAGAGGTTTAGTGGAGAGAAAGGAGGATATGAAGCAAGGGCATGAGATGATATTGTTCTGGCTTAGGATTTCAAGGCAGAAAAAATTATTGCCACCACATAACTATGTCTAGCACGTATAACTAGATAAATACATGTATATATGTATGGATATGAAGAGGCATCATTTGCCAATTTTTTTCGTGCTTTCACATGCAGATACGCTTTTAAAGATAAGGACTAGGAACATACCAGTGTTTACAGCAGCATCAGTCACAGTAGCCAAAAGGCAAAAACAGTCCAGGTGTCCATCAACAGAGGAGCAGCTAAAGACAATGTGGTACGTACATACAACAGAATATTATCCACCTTTAAAAAGGAAAGAAATCCTGTCTCATGTTATGATACGAATGAACCTTGAGGATATGATGTGAAGTGAAATAAGCAGTCACAAAAGGAAAAATATTGTGTGATTCCATTTATATGAGCTACCTACAGTAGTCAAATTCATGGAGACAGAAAGTAGAAGAGTGGTCACCAGGAGCTGGGAGGAGGAGCAAAAATTCTGCATCTAATATACTTAGTGCCACTGAATTGTGTACTTAAAAATGGTGAAAATGGTAAATGTTATGTATATTTTACCACTTTTTTTTTAAAAAGATAAGGATTGAAAAGGTGGATTAAAGTACACCCTCAAAGTCTTAGAGGCAGCCTCTTCTCCCTCTCTCTCTCACACAACCTGCAAGAGCACAGACTGGAATTCCCAGTCCTGTGGTTCCAAGAGAGTTCAGATGGTACCTCATGCATAGCTGTGCACCCACAGCTCTAAATACAGTGACTCGCAGCTAGCAGGGATTCATTAAACATTTGCAGATTCATTGAAAAGGAAAAAAACACAAGTAATGAACAGTTGGAAAGATTTTTTTTTTAGAACATAGCTTGAAATAGAGGGGATAAAAAGTTCTGATAAATGAGCTAGAATGTAGGCAGATTGGAAATCAACAAGTCTCGGTCTTTAGAGTAACTGAGAATCACTGGAAGGATGAAAAACTTTTTCTTTAATAACAACCTCCATTATAATAGGAGAAAAAATAAACTGACCATATAGAAATAAAATCAACATGAGTTAGCTTTTTAAATAAACTAGAACAAAAATGAGTTATTAAGAAGGAAGTGGCAATTACTTTACCTGGAAACTTTGATTATACAACAGTATATTTTTATATCATATGGATTGTCCATTCAGGGGAGGCTAGAACAGCCCAGAGCACGTAGCACCCCTTTTCTCATATGTGAGCACAGGCAGAAACATCACCAAAATTCCTTCCTGGAAAAAGACAGCTTGTTAGAAACACAAATGCACGCTGTGGCTCAGGAAGGTAAAAAGAGGTTAAATTACAAAAATGTGAAAGCAGCACCTTTGGCCTAGCACAATTTCATAGAACAATCACTAAGATGATAATCTCTCTATAAATTCTCCCCTACAGCTATGGCTGCTTTAAACTTGACTGCTGCAAACAGGAGAATCTAGTTTGCCTATAAAATCTGTCTCTCCTCCTTCCATCTCACGTTCATTTCCTTTCCGGTTTAATTCTCCACCGTGACTATTCACAGAGTTCTATCTGCTCAGCACTACACTTTGACCACTGGAAGTCCACATCTAAGAGAGTCCTTATCTCTGCCCTTTTAAGATGTCGCCCTAAGCAGAGGAGAAGCAGGTAAGCTATGCCTGTTGGGCTGTAGCCAGGGGAAAGGAGATGAGAATTCTGCCTATTTTTCAGCAAATTTTGACTTTTTAAATTAATTAACCCTGAAATTCGGTGTTACCATTTCAGGCAGCTTGTCCAAGCTCAAATATCTGCACTAAACTGTCCCCAGGCGCTATCACCCAGTTAGGAAAAAGGGTCTCTGACTATGCTGGGCCATGAGTACTGAACTTTCGCTAAGAAAAGATTCAGGCAAAGCAAAATTTCTTCACCTCAACATTATTGAGATGGAGCAGGGATCCCTCTTAGGGGCCTCCCCAGCTTCCTCTCAGCCTAAAAATAAAGAAAAATTTGAGTTCCTTCAAGGGAAATTCTGGGTACCTAGCTAGCCATGCAGCCAGCAACTAAGGAAATGAATAAATAACCTGCTAAGCAAGAAGGTAATAACAGCTTAACAATAGTCACCCAAGTACATCAGAGTCACGAGATGTTTGGTTCCCTATAGAAACTAAAAATAACATCTTGACATATGTCCCTGAGTCGTTTTTCAGAAAACTGAACCCTTACCAGATGGAAAATATCAACCACTATCACACAGACCTCAAATAAGGGGGAAATGAAGACTGAACTCTGAGCACAGTTCTTTGTTGTAAATTTCTTCCTGAGGGGCATAGAGAGAGTCATGCCCACAGGCAAAACCTTGACATTTGTTCCTGCTGACCCCAAGTTTTCAGATGAATTCTTACTTCCTTAACCAACTGCAAATCAAAAAATCTTTGAATCCACATATGACCTGTAACCCTCACTTCAAGATATCCCATCTTTTTGGGCCAAACCAGTGTATAATCCCCATGTATTGATTTACGATTATGCTTTTAACTTCTGCTTTCTTGAAATGAACCCCTGCCTTTAAAACCCCTCAGTTGTAGCCAGGCGCGGTGGCTCACGCCTGTAATCCCAGCACTTTGAGAGGCCAAGGAAGTCTGATCACTTGAGGTCAGGAGTTCGAGACCAGCCTGACCAACATAGTAAAACCCTATCTCTACTGAAAATACAAAAATTAGCTGGGCATGGTGGCAGGCACCTGTAATTTTAGCTACTCGGGAGTCTGAGGCAGGTGAATCGCTTGAACCTGGGAAGTGGAGATTGTAGTGAGCTGAGAATGAGCCACTCCACTCCAGCCTGGGTGACAAGGCAAGACTCTGTTTCAAAAACAAAACATCTCTTGCTTGTAAGCCATTGGAGAGTTTGGGTCTTAAGCATTCGCTGCTCAATTCTCTTTGTTTGGCACCCTGCCACAAATGCCTAACTTTCTCTCCCTGCAAATCCCAGTATCAGTGCTTGGATTTTTGTGCATGCTGGGTGACAGTACCCAAGTTCAGTTGGGTAACACTGCTGACATCCTGCACCAGATGACTCTTTGTTATGGGGGGCTGTCTGTGCATTGGCGAATGTCTAACAGCATCCTTGGTCTCTACCCACTAGATGCTAGTAGCATCCATATCCATATACCACCCATATATCATATCATAGCTGCCCCAGACAGATGACTTTCCAAAGTGACATACTGTGCTGGGCCTGCTGACTGTCATGTAAAGACGAGGAAAGAAAGTTTCCGGATTCTCCCACACCTAATTCAGCCCTCACTTTGCCTTCCATCCAAAATCTAGATGTAACAACAAAAAATGCCTCCAGACATTACCAAAAGTTCCCTGGGGGGCAAAATCATCCCAGCTGAGAACCAGTGGGTTAAAGTAAGATTCCACCCTGCTGCCCACTGCCATTAGAAAATTCTGTCTGAATGCTCTTCACCCATCCCTACCTGCACTATTCCAGATAACATGTGTTAGATCCAGAAGAGGCCATCAGCAGGTGGCCAAGCAGAATCCAAGGGAGAAAGAGAATCTATCCAATAGGTAACCAACTGGCCTCCACTTCATCCCCACGGTAAAAGGGAGAGAATAAAAAGTACCTGCAACACCTGTCTCCTGACAACGAAAGAAGCTGGCAGAGCTAGCACTTTGTTGGCCACCTTGTCTCCCACCTTCTTCTTTGCCAGTGAGGATTTACCCAGGATGTGAGTAGCAGAGACAGCTCTCTACAGAGAGAACTGTGTCCCTCAGGACCTGGCCTGCACCCATGGGATGGAAACTCTGCCCTCTAGTCCAGCCTTGCAATCCGCAGGTTATAGGACCTTGGGCAAGTCATTTAATTTTGCTGGATTTCTTTTTCTTCAGCTGTAAAGTGAAAGAGACAAATCTTAGCCCTTCTCTGAGGTTGCTTCTAGATCTCAAGTACTACTATTTTAGGGACCAACTGTTGGGGAGGGTAAAAGAAAGAAGAGAGCAGATGGAGGCAGAAGAACCAAAGAAAGCTCTGGAACACTCAGGTGACTGTATGGTGTGCACAAGAGAGGGTATGAGCTAGGTTTTTAAGAGAAGTCCGCAAGCTCCAGGCTGTTGGCAACAATCAATTGCAATTTCTAGGATAAAGAAGGAAGAATACATGAGCGGTAGCTTTGTATGTTTTTCAGCACTCCCTATATCTTTACCCATCATAACTTGTTTTCCTGTTCATACCTTGATACCATTCTCTCCTCTATTTGCATTCTCTCTCTCTCTTTTTTAATTTAATTTTGTTTTTTTTTTTTTAATTTTGAGTCTCACTCTGTCGCCCAGGCTGCAGTGCAGCGGCACAATCTCGGCTCACTGCAACCTCCGCCTCCCAGGTTCAAGCGATTCTCTTGCCTCAGCCACCTGGGTAGCTGGGGTTACAGGTGCATGCCACCAGTACCGGCTAATTTTTGTATTTTCAGTAGAGATGGAGTTTTGCCATGTTAGCCAGGCTGGTCTGGAACTCCTGACTTCAAGTGATCTGCCCGCCTCAGCCTCCCAAAGAGCTGGGATTACAGGCGTGAGGCACTGCACCCAGCCTGCATTCTCTTTCCCCCTCATTTCACAACTGTATTTCTCCTTCTTCTCCTTATTCTTTTTTCAGATCCCTTAATTTCTTCTCATTCATTATAATGATTATTTTTCTGTGGCTCTCTTGCTCACTCTCTCTCTTTCCTTCTTTCCTTTTTTTCTTCTCCCTCCCTCATTTTCTCTCTCCCTAACCTTCTTCACCATAAGAAGAAAGTGGGTCACCAGTCACAGCCCTAGATTCTGTCTCCCTGTAATATCCGAATCTATAGAAAGAAAGGCTGTGTTCTAAAGCATGACTCTTCCACATGGAGCAGCAAGGGCTTACACAGGTGCCCAGGTGACAAGCTAACTTCCTCTTTTAGGCTATGAATTGATACACCAATAAAAGGAACCATTTCATTCCTTTTAGAGGATTCAAGTTAAGATTATGTTGGTTTGACTAGTGACTGTCATTAACCTACGGTGAGAAACTTCTACTGAGGGCCAAATGTGTCTTGTCTGCATCTTGTCTGCAAGGCAACTGCATCTCAACCAACCCGGCCACAGTATGGAGGTGGGACACCCACATGTTTTAATCTGGTCTGCAGAATCCCAGCATGGGCCAGTCTGCTGGGTGGATGTATCTTGGCCAAGCTGGCATCAACAAGTTGGGTGAAAGCCACAGGTTTTTTGTGGAACACCATATCACAGCTGCCCCGGACGGATGACTTTCCAAAGTGACATACTGTGCTGGGCCTGCTGCCTGCCATGTAAAGACGAGGAAAGAAAGTTTCCGGGTTCTCCCACACCTAATTCAGCCTGCACTTTGCCTTCTATCCTTTTGGCACACTGGCTGGTCAGAAATGTAATCATTTGCTATTGATGAAGTGGACACAACCTCTAAAATAGAGCTCTTTGGGATGCTGGACATAAGAGAAGGGCAAATCACCCACTAGATATACTCTAAATGAGCCACATCAAATGGAACATGAACAAGAACCTCTAATCAGTCGCAATCAAATGAAAAGAGACTTCCTGGAGAGTAACAGCCAGATGGGAAGTTAAAGTTGTCAGACCATTAACATTCCACT
Source organism: Colobus angolensis palliatus (assembly GCF_000951035.1). NCBI lineage: Eukaryota > Metazoa > Chordata > Mammalia > Primates > Cercopithecidae > Colobus > Colobus angolensis. Next base: position 1,008,606 of record NW_012115322.1, on the reverse strand, counting down.
AATGCTCACTGCTTTTTTAACAAGCAAATGGAGCCAGGTTTGGTAGAGGAAAGGAAAATGCAAGACCAGTGCAGTGACTCACAGCTGCAATCTCAGCTCCTTGGGAAGCCAAGGTAGGAGGATCACTTAACCCTTAGAGCTTGAGGCTGCAGTGAGCCATGATTGTGCCATTGCACTCCAGCCTGTGTGACAGAGCAAGACCCTGTCTCTAAAAAAAAAAAATTTTTTTAAATGCAGGCATATCCACTTTTGGGGGGTTTTCTGTTTGTTTGTTTGTTTGTTTTGATATAGCAGGACAAGCCGCAGACAAAACCCCTCAGGCACCGAGTTAAAGAAGGAAGGGCTTTATTCGGCCAGGAGCTTTGGCAAGATGCACATCTCCAACAACCGAGCTCCCGGAGTGAGCAATTCCTGTCCCTTTTAAGGGCTCACAACTCTAAGGGGGTCCACGTGAGAGGGTCATGATCGATTGAGCAAGCAGGGGGTACGTGACTGGGGACTGCCTGCACCAATAATTAGAATGGAACACAACAGGACAGGGATCTTCACAGTACTTTTTTTATGCAAATAACCAGTTAGGTCAGGGGTCAATCTTTAACCACCAGGCCCAGGGTGTGGCACCAGGCTGTCTGCTTGTGGATTTCATTTCTGCCTTTTAGTTTTTACTTCTTCATTCTGTGGAGGCAGAAATTGGGCATAAGACAATATGAGGGGTGGTCTCCTCCCTTATTGAAACAGGGTCTCACTTTGTCACCCAGGCTGGAGTGCAGTGGCATGATCTTGGCTCACTGCAGCCTCGACCTCCCGGGTTCAAGCGATCCTTCTGCCTCAGGTCCCCAGGTAGCTGGGACTACAGATGCACATCACCACATCCAGCTAATTTTTTTTTTATAGACACAGGGTTTCACCATGTTACCCAGGCTGGTCTTGAATTCCTGAGCTTAAATGATCTGCCCACTTTGGTCTCCCAAGTGCTGAGATTACAGTCTGAGCCACTGGGCCCAGCCCACACCCACTCTTCCTAAAATACCACCACTGACAACAGAAAAAAATCCTCAAAAACCACACACAATGACCTAATGGAGAGACACATGACTGGTGAAGAAATTTACCCAGGGAGGTCCTTTTCCTCGACCGCCCCCCATCCCTACCCAGCAGCCCAGCATTCCCTTTGGCTTTTTACTATCAACTTTTTTTTTTTTGAACAGTATTATTGAAATATAATTCACATACCATTCAATTCACCCATTTAAAGTGCACAATTCAACGGTTTTAGTATATTCAGAGTTGTGCTGCAACTATCACCACAACCAGTTTTAGATTATTTTCATTACCCCAAAGAGAAACACTTGCTATGGACTGAATGTGTCCCCACAAAATTCATACATTAAGCCCTAATCCCCAGTGTGATGGCATTTGAAGATGGAGCCCTCGGGAGGTGATCAGGTCACAAGGGTGAAGCCCTCCTGATGGGGTTAGTGCCCTTCTAAGAAGAGACAGGAGAGGGCTTGCTTCCTCTCTCTGCTCTCGGCCATGTGAGGATGTGAAGGTACAAGAAGACAGTTGTCTGCAAACTGAGAAGAGGGCTTTCAACAAGAACCCAACCATGCTGGTACCAGTATCTTGGACTTTCAGCCTCCAGAACTTTGAAAAGTAACCTTCCGTTGTTTAAGCCACCCATCTATGGTAATTTGTCATGGCAGCCAGAGCAAACTAAAACAACTCTGCTCCCTTTAGCAGTCACTCTCCAATCCCTCCACTCCCCCTACCGTGGCAATTACTAACCACTCTGTCTCTATAAATGTGCCTATACTGGACTTTTCCTATAAATGGTAACATATAATATGTAGTTTATGTAGTTTAAGCTACATATAATATATAGTTTTTCATAATACGAAGCCCTCTTATATCTGGCTTCTTTCAGACATAATGTTAGCATCATATTTTCAAGGTTCACACATATTGTAGCACATTATCAGTACAGATGCTCCTCCACTTATGGCGGGGTTACATCCCATTGAAAATATCATAAATTGAAGATGCATTTAACACATCCAACCTACTGAACATCATAGCTTAGTCTAGCCTACCCTAAATGTGCTCAGAATACATATGTTAGCCTACAGTTGGGCAAAATCATTGTAACCCAAAACTTATTTTATAATAAAGTATTGAATGTCTTGTGTAATTTATTGAATATTGTACTAAAAGTGAAAATCAGATCACTCACATTATCTCTTTTTGTTTTTTGAGACAGAGTCTCACTCTGCATCCAGGTTGGAGTACAGTGGTGTGATCTCGGCTCACTGTAACCTCCACCTCCCGGGTTCAAGCAGTTCTCGTGCCACAGCCTCCTAAGTAGCCGGGACTACAGGCGTACACCACCATACCCGGCTAATTTTTGTATTTTAAGTAGAGACAGGGTTTTGCCACGTTGGCCAGGCTGGTCTTGAATTCCTGACCTCAGATGATCCGCCCGCCTTGGCCTCCCAAAGTGCTGGGATTT
>NW_012115322.1:997114-1005025 GCF_000951035.1 Colobus angolensis palliatus | reverse complement strand
TCTTGCTCTGTCACTTCCTGGGCTCAAGCAATCCTCCTGCCTTAGCCTTTCAAGTAGCTCAAACTACAGGTCCATGCCACCATGCTCAGCTAATTTTTCAATTTTTTGTAGAGATAGAGTCTCACTATGTTGCCCAGGCCTGTCTCCAACTCCTGCGCCCAAGCAATCCTCCTGCCTCAGCCTCCCAAAAGTGCTAGGATTACAGGCATAGCCACCACACCTGGCCCTGCTCCAGCAAATTAACTGAACCCAAAAAGAAGGTCATGAGAATCCCTCAGTTAGAAGTACAGGTAACAATCTATTACTTGTGATTGGCATCTGAAATTAGGGGAGTGGTGCTGACTGAGCCCTCAACGTGTGGGATCTATCCTGTCTTCAAGTAGTTAGTGTCAGAATTGAGTAAAATTATAGGATACCCAGTTTGCATCTGCTGGAGAATTGTTTGGTGTGTGGAAAAAACCCTATACACTTTAGAAGTATTGTGTTGAGTGACTGTATGAGAGTAGAGGAGAAAAATTCTTTATTTTTTCTTCAGACCATATTTTGCTGATCCACTCATCAACTGATGACCATTTGGGTTGTTTCTATTCGTCTATTACGAATAATACTGCAATGAACATTCTTGTATAGGCTTTTGTGTGGACATATGCCTTCATTTATCCTACATATGTACCTAGTAGTGGAATTGCTGGGTCATAAGATAACTCTATATTTAACCTTTTCAGAAACTGCCAAACTTTTCCATGGTAGTTGCACCATTTTACATTCCTACCAGCAGTGTATGAGGATTCCAATTTCCCCATATTCTTGCCAAAAATTATCTGTCTTTTTTATTATAGTCATCCTAGTGGGTGTAAAGTGGCGTCTCATTGTGGTTTTGAATTGCATTTCCCCCTGGTGACTAATGATACTGAGCATTTTTTTTTAATGTGATTATTGGCCACTGGTATGTCTTCTCTGGAGAAAAGTCTATTCCTATCCATTGTCTATTTTTGAAATGTCTTTTTTACTGAGTCTAAGAGTTCTTTATATATCCTAGACACAAGTCCCTTATCAGATACAAGATTTGCAAATATTTCCTCCCATTCTGTGGGTTGCCTTCTTTTTTTTTTTTTAGACAGAGCCTTGCTCTGTCACCCAGGCTGTAGTGCAGTGGCACGATCTCAGCTCACTGCAACCTCTGCCTTCCAGGTTCAAGGGCTTCTCATGCCTCAGCCTCCCAAGTAGCTGGGAATACAGGCACATGCCACCACACTCAGCTAATTTTCGTATTTTTAGTAGAGACAGGGTTTCGCCATGTTGACCAGGCTGGTCTGGAATCCTTGATCTCAAGCCATCGGCCTGCCTTGGCCTCCCAAATTGCTGGGATTGCAGGCATGAACCACCATGTCCAGTCTTCTTCTTACTTTCTTGATAGTAACCTTTGAAGCACAGGAGTTTTTAATTTTGATGAGCTCCAAATTATCCCTTTTCTTCTTTGGTTACTTGTACTTCCGTACCATATCTTAAGATCAACTTTAAACAAGCTTTTTTCAGCTTGTATTGTCAGTTGCAGGCATTGATTCTTTTCCACTTTAGCAGCAGGGCCTCTCCTTACCCTGACTCACTCACTTATGGAGACATGGCAGACCACACAGCCCACAGGCAATGCAAGAGATGAATGGATTTGCACACCCCACTGAGTCCTGCTGCGTTCTGATTATCACTTTGATTATTACTGAACACTCCAAAGTCTAGATAAGGCTTTTAAGTTTCTGGAGCCTTTCAGAATTGTTAATTAATCCTTAAAATAGCTTTGAAGGCTGATTTCCCTCCTGATTCTAAGAAGACAATTAAAAAGTTATTGCCAAGACAAATAACTTTCTTCAGAGGAACTCTAACCTCTGAAATTTTCAAACTTTGATTATTAAGGAGGAAGGAGACAGAAACTGGGCAAAGTGTCACAAAGAGCAGTCAAGGCACAGCAAGTGAGTGGTGACCAAAGCTCAATATGTTTATATCCTCACTCACCTGTTACTATCATAACCTCCTCACATGGTTTCTACTCACCACCACGCCCCTGTGACTACACTGAAGCCAGAAGGAACATATTTAAATATCTGATTATACCAATTGGTTCATCAATACCTGCAAGATTTTTTAGAAATTAGAAATTTTCAGCCAGGTACACTGGCTCACGCCTGTAATCCCAGCACTTTGAGAGGCCGAGGCGGGCAGATTACGAGGTCAGGAGATCGAGACCATCCTGGCTAACACAGTGAAACCCCGTCTCTACTAAAAATACAAAAACTTAGCCAGGTGTGGTGTTGGGGCCTGTAGTCCCAGCTACTTGGGAGGCTGAGGCAGGAGAATGGTGTGAACCCAGGAGGCGGAGTTTTCAGTGAGCCGAGATCACGCCACTGCACTCCAGCCCGCATGACAAGAGTGAGACACTGTCTCACAAAACAAAAAAAAGAAATTAGAAATTTTCAGAAATATCATACCCCCAAATGCTTCATCAACTCATCTGCTACAATTATCTCCCATGTTTCACACACTCAAGCCTCATCAACTTCCTTCAGGTTTACCAAAACAGCTGCACCACTAGAAACTCCTTTGCTCTGGAAGGTACCTTCCTTCTCCTACTCACACGGGAAGACCCAGACATGTCACCCCCTAGAGACGTCTTCCCAGCTTTGCTAGGCCATTAATAGACTCTACCTGTGTGTGATGCCTTTGGCATTTTCTTCACAGTTCTATTATTATTATAACCCAGATGGCAACTGGAATCATGCTGCCCTTTATGCTCCAGTTACCACTGGCTTGCACCACAACTCTACATCCTGTGGAAAATTTAGTACCCCTTCAAGATGTTTGAAATCCCTAGACAATAAGGTGAGAGTGGCGATTATCCTATGGATACTGTTACCTCCAACTTTCTGCCCTCATTGACTTCTTGTTCTCTGCTATGTGTCTTGTGACTATCCCTTATTTCTACAAACATAGACCTCAACTCCTTATGCTGATTTCCACTGAAAGCTCTGCTAGCAAGCCTATAAGATGGCCCCCAAAGATCTCCACCTCCCAGTATTCCTAGTTATGTACAATCCTCTTCTCATGAGTAACCAACAGAATATGGCAACACTGAGGGATGTCACTCCCCTGATCGTGACCATCAAGATTGTGATGGTCATCTTGCTATTAATAGCAGACTCTCCCTCACTGGCTGGAGGCCCATGTATTAATAGTAAGGAACTTAGGGTGGTCTCCTGTCAACAGCCAGCAAGGAACTGAGACCCTCAGTCCAACACACCGTAAGGAACTGAATGCTGTCACAATCCATGCAAATGAGCTGAGAAGCAGATCCTTCCCCACACAAATCCTCAGATGAGACCCCAGGTCTAGCTGACACCCTCATTGCAGCCTTGTGACTACAGGTGATACAGAGGACACAGCTAAGCCATGCTTAGATTCCTAAGCCACAAAAATTAGGAGAAAACAAATGTGTGTTATTCATGCAACAATAATTAAGGGACACAAAAACCTAAAAATAAACAAACTGCCCCTTCACTTACGACTTCTGTGTATACAGAAGACTTTATTCATGGGCTAGAGAGACAGGGGGGCTTTACATTACAAAAATCCTAAAAGCACAAAACTGAATACCGGATATTTAGTCTGTGAGAATCCTTTGGCCACTAGATTGTACTACTCAGTCTCTCCCTCTCACTCCCCTTCTCTTCCATGACACCCATGCCAGGTTTTAAAATATGTATATACATACACACACGCACACACACACAGAGGCATGTGCACACGCACAGAACTTCAGCAGAGACTTTGAATTAAACTGACCCCTGAAAGGTCCTAATGAGGTACACTGACAAAGCCCCATTCTTCTCTCTAGTCTCTGCCTATGGCAGGCAGAGGGAAGGAAACTTTTATTTTTCCAAGGACATAGTACAATACAACTTACCATGATGTTTGATGTGGTTTGGCTGTGTCCCCACCCAAATCTCATCTTGAATTGTAATCTGCATAATCCCCATGTGTCATGGGAGGGAACTAGTAGAAGGTGATCAGATCATGGAGGCAGTTTCCCCCATGCTGTTCTCATGATAGTGAGTTTTCACAGGTCTGATGGTTTTATAAGGGGCTCTTCCCACTTTGCTCCTCACTCTTCTCTCTCTTGCCACCATGTAAAAAAGGTTCTCGCTTCCCCTTTGCCTTCCTCCATGACTGTAAAGTTTCCTGACGCCTCCTCAGTCATGCAGAATTGTAAGTCAATTAAACCTCTTTCCTTTATAAATTACCCCATCTCAAGTATTTCTTTACAGCAGTATGAAAACAGACTAATACAGTAAATTGGTACCGCAAAGAGGCGGGTACTGCTATAAAGACACCCAAAAATGTGGAAGCGACTTTGGAACTGGGTAATGGACAGAGGTTGGAATAGTTTGGAGGGCTCCAAAGAAGACAGGAAGATGTGGAAAGGTTTGGAACTTCCCAGAAACTTGTTGAATGGTTTTGACAAAATGCTGGTAGTGATATGGGCAATGAAGTACAGGCTGAGGTGGTCTCAGTTGAAGATGAAGAATTTATTGGGAACTAGAACAAAGGTTTAGCAAAGAGACTGGCAGGATTTTGCCCCTGCCCTAGAGATCTGTGGAATTTTGAACTTGAGTGAGATAAACTGAAACTGGAACTTATGTTTAAAAGGGAAGCAGAGCATAAAAGTTTGGAAAATTCACAGCCTAATGATGTGGTAGAGAAGAAAAACCCATTTTCTGGGGAGAAATTCAAGCTGGCTGCAGAAATTGGCATAAGTAACCAGGAGTCTAATGTTAATATCAAGAGAATGTAGAAAATGTCTCCAGGGTATGTCAGAGACCTTCACAGCAGCCCCTCCCACAGAGGCCTAGGAGGGAAAAACGGTTTCGTGGGCTGTGCCCAGGGTCCCCCTGCTGTGTGCAGCCTCTTGGTGCCCTTCATTCCACTCACTCTAGCTGTGGCTAAAAGGGGCCAAGATACAGCTTGGGCCATTGCTTCAGAAGGTGCAAGTCCCAAGCCTTGGTAGCTTCCATGTGGTGTTTATCCTATGGGTGTGCAGAAGACAGGAACTGAGGTTTGGAAACTTCTGCCTAGATTTCAGAGAATGTATGGAAATGCCTGGATGTCCAGGCAGAAGTGTGCTGCAGGAGTGGAGCCCTCATGGAGAACCCCTGCTAGGGCAGTGTGGAAGGGAAATGTGGGGTTGGAGCCCCCACACAGAGTCCCCCACTGTGACACTGTATAGTGGAGCTGTAAGAAGAGGACCACCATTCTCCAGAATGATAGATCCACTGACAGCCTGCACTGTGTGTGCACCTGGAAAAGCTGCAGACACTCAATGCCAACCATGAAAGCAGCCAGGGCAGGGGGACTGTACCTGGCAAAGCCACAGGGGTGGAGTTGCCCAAGACTGTGGGAGCCCACCTCTTGCAACAATATCACCTGGATGTCAGACATGAATTCAAAGGAGATCATTTTGGAGTTTTAAGATTTAATGACTGCCCTGTTGTATTTTGGATTTGCATGGGGCTTGTAGCCCGTTTTGGACAATTTCTCCCATTTGAAATGGGAACATTTATCCAACGCCTATATCCACATTGAATCTTGGAAGGAACTAAGTTGCTTTTGATTTTACAGGCTCGTAGGCAGAAGGAACTTGCATTGTCTCAGATGAGACTGGACTTTGGACTTTTGGGTTAATACTGAAATGAATTAAGGCTTTGAGGGACTGTTGGAAAGGCATGATTGTGTTTTGAAATGTGAGGACATGAAATTTAGGAGAGGCCAGGGGCAGAATGATATGGTTTGGCTCTGTGTCCCTACTCAAATCTCATTTTGAATTGTAATCCCCATGTGTCTAGGGAGAGACCTGGAGGGAGGTGATTGGATCATGAGGGTGGTTTCCCCCATGCTGTTCTCATGATAGTGAGTGAGTTCTCACAAGATCTGATGGTTTTATAAGGGGCTCTTCCCTCTTCACTCCTCACTCTTTTCTCTACTGCCACCATGTGAAGAAGGTCCTGGCTTTCCCTTCACCTTCTGCCATGTTTGTAAGTTTCCTGAGGCCTCCCAAGACATATGGAACTGTGAGTCAATTAAACCTCTTTTCTTCATAAATTACCCAGTCTTGGGTGTTTCTTTATAGCAGTTTGAAAATGGACTAATACAATGTTATTTAATTAATTGCTTACATGTCTATCTCCCACACTAGACTGTTTTTCAAGGAAAATGACTTGAGTTTTATTCATCTTTATAGCATTTGGTGTGTAGTAAAAAGTTAATCAACAGTCGGGATTCAGTAAATGTTTGCTGAATGTTGATTCATTTCATACCATTACACTAAAAGATTTAAAATTAATTATTAATGCATTATTAATTCACAGGAGAACCGCTGCTGAGCTACAAGTAAAACTATGCTATAATGAGGTCTTCAGATTTTCTAAATTAGGCATACCTCCTTTGACTAGGTTCAAGAAAAACTACTGCTCTGATAAATCCAATGTTATAGCATGCTATGAGGTTCAAAATGTATCAAGGACTGTAAAAAAGCATACAGTCTACATTATTAGCTATTCTACAACTCATGGCAAGGGGTGAGGGAGCAGCGTATGTCAGATTTTCAACTTAGAAAACAACTGCCCAGGAACTCCAACTCTATACATTTATCATAAGAAAATAAAACATCAACATCAAGAAAATATAAGAAATTGGAAAACCAAATATCCAGCAACAGGGGCAAGTTAAGTACATCATGGTACATGTACACATTGGACTAACAGTGATGAACTAGATCTTATTAACTGGAAAAGATGTCTACAATATAGTCTTATATGAAAACAGCAAATAACAAAACAATACATAAATTTTTGTAAAAAAATGCATTGTCTATATTTATATGTACATATACATAGAAAATATGGAAAGATGTAACAAAATGTTAATACATAGCAGTTGACACATTATAGGTCATATGTATAAAGACATATTATCTTTATACTTTTCTGTGCTTCTCAGATGTTTTGCAATGAACATATATTTCTTTTTAATAAAAAAGACTTAAAACTGGCTGGGCAAGGTAGCTCATGCCTATAATCCCAGAGTTTTGGGAGGCTCAGGTGGGAGGATCTCTTGAGGCCAGGAGTTTGAGATCAGCCTGGTCAACATAAGGAGATCCTGTCTCTACAAAAAATTTTTGTCAAGTAGCTAGGCATGGTGGCACATGCCTGTAGCCTCCCAGCTACTCGGGAGGCTAAGGTAGAAGGACTGCTTTAGCCCAGGGGTTGGAGGTTGCTGTGAGCTATGATCACGCCAATGAACTCCAGCTTGGGTGACAGAGCAAGATCCTGTCTCTTAAAAAAATTAATTTAATTTTTTAAAATATCTGAAACTTTTGAAATAGAGAAAAGAGGTAATTAATATTGTCCTAATTTAGCAAACGATTACTAATAGAATATTTACTACAGTAACATCTAGAATGTAAAAATATATAACCTATCACATTTTACTTTTAAAAACAGCTTTAAGTAAGTAGGCTTATTTGAGCCTCCCAAAACTTTGTGAAGCAAAAAGAGCTTATTAAGTCCATTTTATAGATATTAAATGACTTGTTCAAGTCATATACCATGTAAATTCAAAAATGCAAATTCTAGCCACTGTGATTTCTGCTTCTCAAAGCAAAAAAAAAAAAAAAAAAGTTATGAATGTCCAGATGTGGCTGGTCATCTCATGCAGTAGAATAAAGAATAATCATGTAAATAATGATTAGGGGCCAGGTGCAGTGGCTCAAGCCTGTAATCCCAGCACTTTGGGAGGCCGAGGCAGGTGGATTACCAGAGGTCAGGGGTCCGAGACCAGTCTGGCCAACATGGTGAAATCCTGTCT
>NW_012115322.1:974719-996683 GCF_000951035.1 Colobus angolensis palliatus | reverse complement strand
CGGCTAGTTTTTTGTAGTTTTTAGTAGAGACGGGGTTTCACCGTGTTAGCCAGGATGGTCTCGATCTCCTGACCTTGTGATCCACCCATCTCGGCCTCCCAAAGTGCTGGGATTACAGGCTTGAGCCACCGCGCCCAGCCTCAGCAAATACTTAAGATTACTAGATAAATTCACTTTCCATGTACCTTGTTGTGAAAATTTCCCCTAATTTTTGATTAACTATTCATTAGTCCAGTGAATAAACACAGGCCAATACATGGAATTCCTAATGCATTACAACAGATAGATAGAAAAAACTAGCCAGAGAGTTTAGGAAAAACAGTATTCAGGCAGCAAAGACTGTGAACATCCCCTTAGCCAGAGGCCAGTCTAATCACATCACTGAGTTGAAATCACCATTGAGTTGAGACCAACACTTCACTGACTGCTCTTCTAAATCATTTTATTTTGTTTTTGATCCAGTCTCTCTATGTACTGTGTCAGTTGCATAAGGATAGTTGCTTTAAACCACCAGAACAAAGAAATTTCCAGAAAAACGGCACTTCTGACAGACACATGCATTCCTAAAGCAAGCCAAGGGGGTGCATACACAGAATGGGCAAGATCTCTGTGGCTAAGCCAAACTGGAAACCACCTAGAACCAATCACCTCCCCATCTCAACAGTGGAAGCGGCTCTTCATGGAGCACTGAACGTGGAGCGGCTCTCTTTCCACCGGCTTTGGAGCAGCTCCTGGCCTCTCCCATCACGGCAAGACAGAGCCTTTGCCAATGACAGACGGGAAGCATTTGGCAGAGGACATGGGAGGAGAGGGAACTTCCTTAAAGTCTGGCTTTGCACAGACCTGTGTAACGCCAAATTAGGAAGGAAACAGAGCAGAAGACAAGACGTGAGGTGTGAACTGTGAGCAATTTTAGACAGAAAGGCTAGCACTTCTCTGAAATTAGCATATCAACTTTTGGACAAGAAAGTGCCCCTTGGGACTCAGATTAGCTTTAGGGTGTGGGCCAGACATCCACACAGAGGAGGATCAGCAGATGAGTCAGAAGCATCCAGATGGACTTGGACAGAGACAATTCCCTCCGCTGCTCCATACTAAGGAATTCACTAACCTCTTAGTGAGAAGGGATTAGATTTCATTCCAGACATATCGCAATGCCACTGGGAGTTTATTGCACACATTTTGGTAATCAGTTAACTGTTCAGTGAACTGTACATAGATGATTCTACAGTGTAGATTTAGTTATTCTCAACCAGTTTAGATAGTCTCTAACAGTTCCAAATCTGTTCAAAATCATTACAAAACACCCAATTCTAGGAATTGGTAAATTAAAGATAATATAACAGCCAACACATATAAAATGCTTACTATGTGCCAAGCAATGTTATTAGCCTGTTATTTTATATCTATTCATTTATTATCTCCATTATGCAGATAAAGAAACTGAGGCAGAGAGTGGTTAATTAATGCGCCCAGGGTCCTATAGTTAGAGAATGACAGAGTCAGAACCCGAAGCCAGGCAATCTTGCTCTAGAAGCTGTTTGGAAAATCACACTGCACCAAGCCAGCTCCAGCCTGTGCATGCAATCAAGCTCCTGGGGCTCTGAGCAAATAAACCAGGTAAACAGCACTCCTCACAGATTGAGGCCTGAAGAGTTCTCTGCACCTTACGTAATTTCAAGAAGCCTGTGTTAATATTAACACTTGCAAAATTTAGACCAAAGCAAGCAACTTAAATTCTACAGAAGACACATAAGTAATATAAGTGAGTGAACCACATTGGCTGTGAGGTGGGGGGTGGGGTTAATGAAGACCAAGAGGGCAGATGCCTACCTAAAAGAGGCAGCCACCCATCATCTCCAAATGTCTTCCTAGAAGAATGAAAAGCCAGTTTTGCCATTCCTCACAATTTTTCCAGAAAAGTTGAAAATTCAGACTCTTGTACAAAATCCCCCAACTTTCAAATCTTGGCAGTCATTCAAAATTATTTTTTTCTGAATGATGAGCCAAACAAAATCTATCTGCCAACACAGGCTGACACCCCTGTTCTAAATTCATTGTAATTCTCAGCAGACAATGTAATAACAGTCTTGTGAATGATAGCGTACTGGAAATTAATAGAAGTTCTGAAATGTTAGGAAGGCAGTCTTCAATACATAACTACACACAGAGGTTAGTTTAGGTCTAGCTATGTCTAATGATGGGTCCAAACATCTCTCAAAATTCACATCTGTTGAAGTACATGAACGGAGCCATGGACATCTGAATCGAACGTCTCCCACATGGACTTCAGCAGCCCAGGGAGAAGGCAAAAACATTTGCTGGAGTGCAGGAAGAAAACATTCAAGTCTCTATTTCCATATTCAAATCTATATTTTATTCTTTTAATATTTCATTTTGTATATGCACCAGAATGTTTACAATGTACTTTATTTTATTTATTTATTTTTGAGACGGAGTCTCGCTCTGTCACACAGGCTGGAGTGCAGTGTGCGATCTCAGTGCACTGCAACCTCTGCCTCCCAGGTTCAAGCGATTCTCTTGCCTCGGCCTTCCGAGTAGCTGGGATTACAGGTGCGCCACACCATGCCCAGCTAATTTTGTATTTTTAGTAGAGACAGGGTTTCACCATGTTGGCCAGGCTGGTCTCGAACTCCTGACCTCAGGTGATCCACCCGCCTTGGCCTCCCAAAGTGCTGGGATTACAGGCATGAGCCACCACGCCCAGCCTTGTAGTGTACTTTAAAGTAGTACATACATACATTCTTCAAATAATAAATACACATAAGAAAGAAAATAAACTTTTTCATAATCATCAGCTAAGATAGTTACCCAAAAACTGGTATCAAAATATATCCAGGCAAAGAAACTAGATCATAAAATCCAAGAAATTCTGTCTAGATAGTCATAAAATCCAAGAAATCCTCTCCTCCTGTCACAGAGAGAAACTAGATCCCCAATATTAAATCCAGAGAAGCTTGACCCTTGAGTCTACAAGCAGCTGCTACACAGCAGTGCTCCTATGAAACTTCAAGACCAGCAGAAGGAACGGCTCTTGAGGGCAAGGATCGCTTCTTATTCACTTTTCTATGCATACTCTTGCTTGTGTGGTAAATGTTATTTACTTGCATGTCTGTCTCCCAACCCAAACCCAGAATAGTTCCAACTTTAAGAGAAGTTAGCAGTTTGGGAGGCCGAGGTGGGCAGATCATTTGAGATCAGGAGTTCGATACCAACCTAGCTAACATGGCATAACCCCGTCTCTACTAACAATACCAAAAATTAGTTGGGTGTGGTGATGCACGCCTGTAATCCCAACTACTCGGGAGGCTGAGGCAGGAGAATCACTTGAACCTGGGAGCCAGAGGTTGCTATGAGCCAAGATCGTGCACCGCACTCCAGCCTTGGTGGCAGAGCAAGACTCCATCTCAAAAGAAAAAAAAAAAAAGAAAGAGAGAAGTTATACACACTTTTTCCCCAGGGAACTTCACTTAGGGCTTGGTTAGATCTGCTAAAGTCACACAGATCACCCCCACCCCCCAAGTATGAGGGAAAGAAAGAGTGCTGGGAAGAAAAGTTTTTAGCAATGGGCTGCTTTGACTAGGTCTTTAAGGACTTCACACAGGACAAATTCAGGCTCTTGGCTATAGTGTTTAACTTTCCTACACTGTACTTGGAAAGTAACAGCCAGCAGAAATTTACTTACATAATTGATTCTCTCTCTTCTACACTCTTCACTTGTCCTTTCTGCAGGTCGTCCTATATGTCCTCACGTTAAGCCTAAAATCTTTATTTAAGGGGGTAATTTTTTTAAGATGGGGTCTCACTCTGTCGCTCAGGCTGGCGTGCACTGGCGCAATCACTGCAACCTACAATTCCTGGGCTTAAACGATCCTCCTGTCTCAGACTTCCAAGTAGCTGGGACTACAGGTGCATGCTACCACATCTGGCCTAAGGGGGTAATATTTTTATTTTTTTAATTAATTAATTAATTTTTGAGACAGAGCCTCGCACTGTCGCCCAGGCTGGAGTGCAGTGGCACGATCTCAGCTCGCTGCAAGCTCTGCCTCCCAGGTTCACACCATTCTCCTGCCTCAGCCTCCCGAGTAGCTGAGACTACAGGCACGCGCCACCACACCCGGCTAATTTTTTGTATTTTTAGTAGAGACGGGGTTTCACCGTGTTAGCCAGGATGGTCTCGATTTACTGACCTTGTGATTCACCCGCCTCGGCCTCCCAAAGTGCTGGGATTACAGGTGTGAGACCCCGTACCCAGCCGGGGATAATATTTTTAAAGTAACACCATTCTTGGTTACAAAAGTTAAATATATTTATATCAGAAATAATAGAAAACAAAGAGGAAAAGTGGATACACATAGTGAGCATAACAAATGAAAGCATCTTAAATCAATCAAGTGGAATAAAGCCTATACAGGACGCCCTTCAAGTACTTCACAACATCTCAGCCCCACATTTTACTCCAGCCTCTGCTGAGGTGGCCACGTACACGCAGGCTTCAACCAGATTCAAACAGATATAATCAGACAGCACCTTGCCTCTGCCTCCCTCTCCCCCTTCCACATACCTTTCGCCTCCTGCTCCAGAGCTTTCTAATGCTAACTGAGGCTTAGGAGCAGCTCCACACTCATGCATTTGCAACCCAGAAGTGCAGGGGAGTAAATGCCTGTGGGCCACTCGTGGCCAATGGGGACAGAAGCAAATGGACACATGCTTCTGCATTTCAGCCCCAAGGCAGAGTTCTGAGATACATTTTATATGGCTCCTCAAAAGTGCCTGAGATCAAGTACCCAGTATTCTCAGCAGTGGTCAATTTGATATTGTATTCTTTTTTGTTTTTTATAGAGATGTGGGGGGGTGGGGCGTGCATCTCACTGTGTTGCCCAGGCTGGTCTTGAACTTCTGGGCTCAAGCAATCCTCCCACCTCAGCTTCCCAAAGTGCTGGGATTACAGGTATGAGCCACTGTGCCCAGCCTGATAATGTATTCTTGTACTGGTTTTCTCTCCTTCCCTTTTCTCTTCCTAGGTCCTTTACTCCAATTGGGATCTCATCCCAAACAAACTACCTGAATGCAAGTAATTATCTCAGGCTATGTTTTTGCAGGGACTTGAGCTATAAAGATGAGAAGCAAGTGGCCTTGGCCTTAGAAAGCAGCCCCTCTGGATCAAGGAGCTAGATCACCTGCCCTCTTGCTGGTGTAAGTACGACACCAATCATCACAGGCATATAGTAGCATCCCATCTACTGAAACTCTTACCTGCAGTGAACTGGGATGAGATACATAGATGGAATGGGAAATACTGAATTAAGTGGTAGTTGTGGTACTTGAATGACATAAGGTCAATGGTAATTATAAGAATGATGGAGTTGTATAGCTTTTATTAACTGCTTTGGAAGCCTTGAAGAGGTAATATTAAAATTATATGTTTAGGTGCATTAACTATTAACTCAAAGAGGATTGTGAAAGGCCTGCTTGACAGTGTTTAGGTTGACTCATTGCCTGCAGCCATGAGGCTGAAAATCAGGCTCAGGAACTAACTATAAAGCTGGAAGACCTGCAAAGGAGAATGAAGGCACAGTCTCAATATGTCTCTCATGTCAAAGTCAGAGTCCTCATAGGAAAAAGAGAGGATTCCAAGACCTGGAATGAGGGCATCTGGGCAGATACCTAAGAATCTTTAATCCTCAGGTTCCTCTGAATTCTCCAAACCATTAGCAACTCTCCCTTCCTCTTGCTAGAGGAGAGCAATATCTAGGAGAGCCTAGAGACCCTGCAGTCTTCACACAAGGTAGCTGCCAACCAAGGAAATTCTTGTCCTTTTTAAGATCTGCTGCCAGTTAATCTCTTTGCCTCTGAGCCAATAACTAGAGTCAGGTCCCAGCACAGCCCAAGCAGGGAAATATAGTTCCTGCTGCAGAAGTAAACTGCTTATTCATCAAAGGAATATATATCAGTGAGAACCAGAGGAAGATTATCGGGAGTGGTTTTAGACCAGGCGCTACAAAATGCTAAGCTGGATAAAGAATAATTTATTGACATGGGGGTACTCTTCCATGACTCTGGGTTCAAACTCCTGACAAGGACACCTGAAACTGGTCCTAACACTGAGCTGGAATGGCTCCAAGAAGCTTGGGCAGGAAGATGGTTTCCTGTTAATGAGGTGGAGATGCTGGAACTGAGGAGGTGATTAGAAGGGTCAGGGTGGTGAGATCATTAGTATGGATTTATCATATGAGACTGAAGAATCCAGACCTATGTTTTCCGGAAGGATGGAAAGGAGAATTCTCCCTTCACAGAGGCTATAAAAAAGTGAACGGATGAAAGAGATGTTGACATCTTTGAGATGCAGAGTTGGTCCCTTTAGGAACCACATCATGTCCTCTAGGCCCTAGCACTTCAGCCACTGGCAATAATCAGTCCCACACAGGCTTTGACTAGCTTCACACTGGGGAGGGGACCTCTGGCTTTCTGGCCACAGCTAGGTGCCGGATGCCTGGCACTCATGCATGTGCAACTAGGTAGCATGAGGGAGCTAACCCCTGTGAGGCTACTCTGGGTCAATGGGGAACAGATGCCAGTGAATAAATACTTCCCCCTATCGCTGTCCAGGGTGGACAGTTCTGATCCACATTTCATCAGGCTTCACGGGGAGGCATGGTCTCACCAGTCACTAATTGCTCCCAGCACTGGCCAACTTGTTAATATATTCTGATATTAGCTCTTCATCCACTCCAATCCCATGCCATCGAATCACTTCCCAAATAAATACCTGCACACATGCTATCACAGGAACATGGGATAAAACAAAGCCCAATAGTTTGGAGGGCAAGACAGGAGTATTTTTCTATGGGTCAAGACCTCAAAGCCTCCTAGGAAACTGGTCCTAAAGCAGAAGTGGCAGTGATAAGAGCATCATCACCAGATACTCACCCCTAACCAGCCTCCCACTGAATCTCATCACAAGCACATAAACAACACACTTTTTTTTTTTTAGTAGAACCAAATTCTTCCTTCACACTTACCCTCCATACTGGATCTTTTACAGCTCAACCTGATCAGCTGACAGCAAAGTAAGTAAATATAGAGACATGACAGTGGAAAATGAGGTGAAAAAGTTTTAACAGATATATAAATGAAACTCTCAGGTGATCTTGTCATAGGATTTCAGCTCCAATCACATATTAAAAAGAGCCCATCGCAGGGCCAGGCACTCCAGGTCTGCTTAATTTTCTCAATTTTCTGCTGTTGGACAGAAAATATTCTCCTTTATTCTAGATCTTTTGATAGAACAACAATTTCATCAACATTTACAGCTAAACAAGCAAGAATATGTCATGACTTCACAAAAATAAACATTTAAAAGTAGATCCAAAAATAAGAATTGATTTTTCTGTGGGAGGTACAATCACACTGTATCAAGAACAGGGCACTTCTTAGGAAAACGCAAGGACTTTAGCAAACCAAACATACCCCTCTCTTTAAAATATCTTTTCATGCTTTGTTATTGTACATGCCTTAGAGAATCATTTATGTATTAGCTGGGTTTGGGGTTGTATTCTTTATGCATGTCAATCAAAGATACTAAAACCCAATCATGGGGCTGTGGCCCCAAGAAATCACACATGCTTTTTTTATAGTTAGCAAAAACACCACACTTAATACAAAAATGGGTGTTCACAGAAATCACACAAGAAGAAGACAGGCTTGGTTTTGTCTTTCACATCGATGATGAAATAATGCAATGCACTATTACTATGTTGTCGACTCCTAAGTGAAGTGTAGTACATAATCTGATTTGGCTAGCAAAAATGAAGTTGGGAAAGAGAGGCATTTAATTTAAACAAGTATCCAATAGTTAATCATTTCAGCAAACCAATTGGCACATCCTAATCTGAATGAATATTAAAATTATATTCATATATGCTTTTTTATTTTGAGGCAGAGTCTCACTCTGTCACCCAGGCTGGAGCGCAGCGGTGCGCTCTTGGCTCACTGCAACCTTCGCCTCCCGAGTTCAAGCAAGTCTCCTGCCTCAGCCTCCCAAGTAAGCTGGGACTACCCAAGTAGCAGGCACACAACATCACACCCAGCTAATTTTTATATTTTTGTAGAAACAGGGTTTCGCCATGTTGGCCAGGCTGGTCTCAAACTCCTGACCTCAAGCATCCGCCTGCCTCAGCTTCCCAGAGTGTTGAGATTACAGGCATGAGCCACTGCGCCCGGCCAACTTATATTCACACATGCTTAATCACAGTTGCTATATATCACAAATGATGCTGGATGAAGAAACAAGTAATCAAAGCCTGTATACTTAATAACTGTTGTTCACACTGAAATTTCTTATGCTATTAATATCTAAGTTCTCTTCTGTGACTTTGGGCTATTTTAAAAAGGGGGAAAAAATACAGAAACCTTGTTACCATGGAGACCGTAAGCCGGTCAGCCCATCTGCTGAAGAGGATATAAAATTTTGTAAAGTAGAATTTTTAAAACCTTACTATGAGAAACACTTCCTCAAACATAGCAGGGGTGAGAGAGCTACAGAAAATCTGGCAAACAGCCATTTGCAAAATTTGGGGCTATCATTATTTTGATACTAACCATGAATTTGCAATAATTCTTATTAAGGGGAAGCTTTTAATATCTACACATTAGGCTGCTAAAGACGTGAAACCTCTTGGCATGTTCTTTGTTAATGATGGTTATGCCAATTTTTAGGGAAAAAAATTAAGAATTTACATTAAAAACTAGTCAAGGTAAACCTAAGATTTGGTTGGTTTTGTTTTGTTTCTTTGTTTGTTTGTTTTTTGTTTTTTGTTTTGAGACAGAGTCTCGCTCTGCCACCCAGGCTGGAGTGCAGTGGCGTAATCTCGGCTCGCTGCAAGCTCCGCCTGCCAGGTTCATGCCATGCTCCTGCCTCAGCCTCCCAAGTAGCTGGGACCACAGGCACCCGCCACTACACCCAGGTAATTTTTTGTATTTTTTAGTAGAGACGGGGTTTCACCATGTTAGCCAGGATGGTCTCGATCTCCTGACCTCGTGATCCGCCCGCCTCAGCCTCCCAAAGTGCTAGTAATTGATTACAGGCATGAGCCACCACGCCTGGCTGGTATCTAGTATTTCCTAATCCAGAAATGTATTCATTCAACAAACATAGTGCAAATGTACCAGAGCCAGGCCTTGACCAAGATGAATGTGTAAGAAACATCAATGTAAACCACTCCTGCCATTTAGGAACTGGTGGAGGTGATTTAATTTCATTCATTCATCCATTCATTCATTTATTCCATAAGGGTTTACACTGAGCACCCACTATGTGCCAGACACAGTTCTAGGCATTAGGAATTGCAGTGATCAAATGCAATAAAAAATTCTTGCCTTCCTGAAGCTTGCAATCAGATTTAATTTACAGTTAGATGACAATAATTGAGAGGGGCAGTTTAGAGATAAGAACAAGCAGCTGCAAGATGTCAGAATGACTCCTTTTGCCAGGAGCAGTTAGTTCAAGATTCCAGAGAAGTGACTTTTGAGCTGGGGCTTGAGAGATGAGCAGTAGGACACCAGCCAAGAATGGGGACCATCATTCCAGATCAAGGGAGCACAGTGTGGAGGCACAGATCTGGAGGAATGTCCATCACGGAGCTGGCTCCAATACAACTTCAGAGATCCAGCGTGGCTAGGGGAGCTTAATGAATATTACATTTTAGGGAAATGTGTGTATGAAAAGCAATTTAAGAGTACAATTATTTTCACAAAGATTTGTAATATTTACTTTTCCTAAACAACAAAATTCCTAAAGAGCATTCATGCCTCAAGATAATATCATAAGTCAAATTTAGTAACATAGTAATCTTTTAACATTATAAACCTTTTTTGCAGGTAATATCTCCAAAAAGGCTTACAAAAACCTTATGATGAGGCACAGCAGTTGATTATCTCTATTTTTTTTCTTTTTTCTTTTTTTTTTTTTTTTGAGACAAAGTCTTGCTGTCACCCAGGCTGGAGTGCAGTGGTGTGATCTTGGCTCACTGCAAGCTCCGTCTCCCCGGGTTCACGCCATTCTCCTGCCTCAGCCTCCTGAGTAGCTGGGACTACAGGTGCCCACCACCATGCCCAGCTAATTTTTTTTTTTTTGTATTTTTAGTAGTGATGGGGTTTCACCGTGTTAGCCAGGATGGTTTCGATCTCCTGACCTCATGATCCGCCCGCCTCGGCCTCCCAAAGTGCTGGGATTATAGGCGTGAGCCACCGCGCCCGGCTGATTACCTCTGTTTCATAGGGTTGGAAACTAAAATTCAACTTAAGTGGCTTGGTCTAGCATGTGGTTAAGCTAGACCTTGAACTTAGGCTTTTGCTGAAAATATTATGCTCTTCTACTACCAGAATTTAGGGCCATTTCAAGAGTTTTCACAAAATAACAGGAAAATGCTTTCAGAGAGCAACATATCACAAATGGCATGGGTCTCAGGAAGAAATCTGTATAGATTTACCTTGTGCAGTTGGCACAGAGAATAAGGTCCAGGAGAGCAGACAGAAGTCAGCTATCAGCAAACTGAAACATCTTAATTCCAGCATAATGATTTCCTTAATGAAGGGAGCCAGTCAAGAAGGAAAGACCATATTCCTTGTCATCCAAGGTCCAAACACATCTCCCTCTCCAACCCTCACCCATCACCCCATGCCAAATTCAATATACCTAGAAGCATCCTCCTCTTTGAAGTGAATGCTTTAGCTCAATGCCATTCGCCTGTGTAGTAAACTGGCAATCGTGCTTTGCAATGTTTACATGAGAATTTAGCCACCACCCCCAGATTCTAGTGCCATCACCAAGGCTGGCATAAGTTAGCATAAGAATGGGATGATTATGAATTTTGAGCAAGCAGAGATTGCTAAGTATTTAAATAAACAGGTTAAGTAATGTTAAGGGATTGGAAAACAGCGCAGGATAATGAAAACAATCTACAAAAATAATTAAAAATACATTTTAAAATGGAACAAAAGAGATAATGGTGGGCAGATTTGTCAATCTGCTTTCACTCTCAAAAGAATTTAGTCCATTCTCCATTGCCAGCTGTGTTCTCCAAGAGTGGGGCTCTCAGAACTTGGGGCCACTCCCTTCAATAACAAATGCAATCCTCTAGCGTTAAAGGCTCTTATTTGACAACAACTCAACGACCTCAACTAACGAAGAAATGTCCCTATCTTCTAGGTGAAAAGCAGGGATCTAGGACTGTATGAAGCAGGGGATAGGGGCAGGCAGGATAGGATGCTGTGCTGGATCCAAAGCTATCGTCCAGGGTCAAAGACTGAGAATCAGCTGAAGAGTCCTAGGTAAGCCCATGTGAAGGGGACTGAGTTCAGAATAAGGCAGGCAGGCAGGGAAGGAATGGCAAAACAAAAGAAAACAATGCTATGCAGTCATTACTCCAGGAGGCTCTGAATCCCAGCAGGCAGGCTGAGCAACAGAGGTGAGGAACCCAGGGTAAGAACCACCAACACTACCACCATCACCACCACCATCATTGCCATCTCCACCACAGCTACCATCAGCACCGCCCCATTTATACTAATACCACCATCACCATTACCAACATCACCACCATCAGTGCCACCAGCACCCTCACCAGTACCATCATGGCATAATCACTACTACCATTCCCACCCTCCTCTCCGCCATCACCAACATCACCATCATCAACACCAGCAGCACCACCACCACAACCATCACCACGCCATCATGGCATAATCACTACTATCACTACTACTGTCCCCACCCTCCTCTCTGCCATCACCATCATTACCACTACGGCCACCATCATCACCACCAGCAGCACCAACCACCACCATCACCACTGTCACCACAGCATAATCACTACTACCACTACTACCGTCCCCACCCTCCTCTCTACCATCACCATCACTCCCTCACCATTACCACCTCTATCATCACCATCACCTCCGCCTCCACCCAACCCTTACCAAGCACCATCACCATCCTATAGTCACCACTATTGCCCCATCTTCATCATCACCACACCTACCCTGACACCCAGTACCATCAACAGCACCATCATAACCACTCATATCACCATCACCACAACCACCCTCACTGCCATCACCAATGTTACCATCATCACTCTAGCATGCTCCCCCCACAAGTAGAGAAACAGGGAGAGGCTTTCAAATGTCAGACTTCCCACCAGTCTCTAAAAGTGGAAGGCAAATACCCATACAAATTATGGCCACCACCCTGCTTGAAAAGAAGAGCTACACTGAGATGTGCTTTTAAATAAAATAATTTGCATCCAATATTTACATATATTATTTCATTTTTCAAAATTCCGACACCATCCTACAAGGCAAGTATTATTATCCTTATTTCACATTATTATTTGCCTAAGGTCACACAAATAGTAAGTGATAGAACATGGACTCACAGTCCATTCACCTGATGCCACAACTGATTCCATCAACAGCTCTGCTGGTGCTGCTTCTGAAGAAAATTAAGTCACAACCAAGTCCTTGGGAGGTTCACTGTCAATGGGAGAGAGACCTGTAAACATATCACTGCACAAAAATGTGAGAGTCACTCTGAGCATACTAAGGGAGGAAGAAACAAATCCTGCCCCAGAGTGTCGGATGAAGCTGTACAGAGGTTGTGACATATATGCAATCATGAAGAAAAGGAGTAAGAGTCACCAGAAAAAGCAACAGAAGGAAGAGCATTCCAGGTGGAGGCCAGCCAACCCGAAGCACATGGGCAGCGTGGACTCACTGCAGCTGGCTCTGTTGACTTTCCCACGTTTGACTTGGCCTGAGAGCCTCAAGTCTGGTCAGCTGAGCCATACACCCCTCAGCCACACACACAGACTCCTGCTAAGACTAGCTTTGCCCTGCCTCCAGCTCAAATTCCAGAGCCCAGTAAGTCTTGCTGCCTCCTGAGGAGGTCTGGGACCAAAGGATCTCACCTACAGGAACTCAGGCATTGAATACTGGGCCCCGGACCAAAGCATAAGTCACCAGCAGATTAAGAGCTGAGGCCAAAGTCAGTGCTGCCCACAGGCTCCCTGGATGCTCTCTATTAGGGTGGAAACTGTCCTGAAGCAGGTCAAGGATGGGGCATCCAAATAAACAAGAGTGAAATATTTGCTCACCTGCATTTCACCAAACTGTAGCTAATATCCCCGAAATCATGTCACCTAACTCAGTGTGTGGGGTATGCATTTTGTCATAAGGTCTTTTTGGAAAGCAGATTAGGAAGGAACTTGCTGAAAGTTAGCAGGCCATGGCAGGAGCTAATAAGGAGGACATGTGATTACAACCGCTTTTCATTTTTGTCCATGCAAAAAATCACTGCAGTTATGTGTTTGGGCTTGAAACTATGGGTCCATGGACATCTCTTTACATAGTTTCAGGTAAACTCCAAATTACTTTCTGAGAAGACCCTCGGCCCTTGAATCATCTCTAAGCCTTTTCAGGCACATGTTATTAAAGGATATCTTAATTCTTAAAGGAAGACATCCTGTCTATCCTTGTGTAATACCTCACTTAGCTGATAACAAAGACTAGGACCTACCCAGATACTGAAAGAGATTCAGTATCTTTTGAGAAAGTATCTTTTGAGAAAGTCACTGTCATTCTATTCACTTACCAGTTAATATTTACTAAACTTATATGGCGTTCCTGACGCCTATTCTGTCAATTCGGAATGTGCAATGACAAGGATATATACTAGTTCTTTGCCTCTTTGGAGCTTACATTCCAGTGAGAATTGACAGAAATAAATAAGTGAAAACTACAGAAGGTAAATTCTGATAGTAATGGATTATGACAGAGAGTAAGCAGGGAGAGGGGCTGGCCGCCATGGATTGGGCAGCCAGGGGAGGTCTCTCTAAAAAGGTGATGTTTGGCTTGGGGAATGAAAGAACCAGCCATCTAGACAGCTGGGGAAGGAGCATTCCAGAAGGAGAGCAGAAGTGCAAAGGCCTGGAGGCAGGACTAATCTTGGTTTATTAAAAGGATGTAAAGAGCCGAGCACAGTGGCTCATGCCTGTAATCCCAGCACTTTGGGAGGCCGAGGTGGGTGGATCACCTGAGGTTAGGAGTTTGAGACCAGCCTGGCCAACATGGCGAAGCCTTGTCTCTACTAAAAATACAAAAATTGGCCAGGCACAGTGACTCACACCTGTAATCACAACACTTTGAGAGGCCGAGGCACGCGGATCATAAGGTCAAGAGTTCGAGACCAGCCTGACCAACATGGTGAAATCCCATCTCTACTAAAAATACAAAAATTAGCTGGGCATGATAGCACGTGCCTCTAATCCCAGCTACTCAGGAGGCTGAGGCAGGAGAATCGCTTGAATCCGGGAGGCGGAGGTTGCAGTAAGCCGAGATCATGCCACTGTACTCCAGTCTGGGCGACAGAGCAGGACTCTGTTTTTAAACAAACAAACAAACAAATACAAAAATTAGGCACGCGTGGTGGTGCACACCTATAGTCCCAGCTACTCGGGAGGCTTGAGGCAGGAGAAATGCCTGAACCTGAGAGAGGCGGAGGTTGCAGTGAGCCGAGATCATGCCATCGCACTCCAGCTTGGGCGACAGAGGGAGACTCCCTCTCAAAAAAAGAAACATAAAGAAAACCCGAGACCGGGAGGAGAAGGGTTAGTAAGCTGAAAAATGAAGATGAAGTAAGAGAGTCTGACAGGAGTTATATCACTGCAGAGCCTTGGAGGCCACAATAGCGAATTTAGATTATATTTTAAACCCAACTGAAATCCATTAGAGGGTTTTAAAACAGAAAAATGGCCTGATCTGATTTCCTTTTTAAAAAGACAACTCTGGCAGCTGTGTGGGGAATGGACCTGCTGGCATATGGACAGAGGGAGATTCTTTCAGTAGGTCAGAAGAGAGACGGCAGTGGCGCAAGCTGAGAACTAGGGCAGCAGGAGGAGCGATGGAGAGAGGTGGCTGAGCTTGGGATGGCTTTTTGCGATAGAACTGACTAGAAGGATGCAGTTCCATTTTCAGTATCAATCCAAAGTCCTTCTGTGAGGAACAATATTCTGGGAGGATGTTCTGCTGCATATGTAAATCATCAGTTCATCTGCATCCATGATTTTCACAGAGCCCTCAGGGTCCTCAGAGATGCCTCTAGAACTGCTGCAGAGAGTATGAGGAGGAAACTGGGAGGGTGGTCCACACAGATCCCCTAATCTCATCAAAGCATCTCCAAATATGTCAATTACCAAAGACAACATCTACAATTTCATTTGAAGGAAATGTTTCTGTGTGAAAACCAAACTTTGAAAACTACTATCGTGATGAGGCATAGTCTGCATAACTGGCTCCAACATCCATTCTCTCCTTCCTTCCAGAAATAGAGCTGTCCCAATTTTTAGCCTTCACATGGCAACTCAGCTAGAGACAGAATTTCTCAGCCTCCTTTGAAGCTAGATGTCGCCTCATGACAAAGTTCAGGCCAATGGATTGTGAGCTGAAGAAATCTGTTTAACTTCTGGGTCATCCTCTTAAAAAGCAAGCCGCTTATCCTCCTTTTACCCCTTTGAGCTACCTGGAAAATGGTAATGACTGGGTAATGAGCCCAGTAGAGCTCACACTGGATCCAAAGATGGAATCTAAATGTTGAAAATGGCAAAGCCACCCAACAGCCTAGGTCCTTGGACTACTGATCTCTTGGAATAGAGCCAACCACCCACACTGAACTGCCCACCTTCCTGTAGACTGTTAAGTGACAAAGAAATACATATTGATCTTTTGGTGTATTACAGCAGCTTAGCATAAACCCAGGCAGAGTTTCACAAGCCAGTGTGTGGTCCACCATGTGTCTCATACCTCTTCTGCAGCAAACAGTAATGTTCTAGATGGCAGCTGCTCTACTGGAGAAAGAACAGTGAACCCCAGCTAACCCACCAAGAGATATGCAGAGTGAGTGTAAAATAAACCTTTGTTGTGTTTTGTTGTTGTTGTTGTTGTTGTTTTGAGACAGAGTCTCGCTCTGTCGCCCAGGCTGGAGTGCAGTGGTGCAATCTCGGCTCACTGCAAGCACTGCCTCCCGGGTTCACGCCATTCTCCTGCCTCAGCCTCCTGAGTAGCTGGGACTACAGGCACCCATCACCACGCCCAGCTAATTTTCTATATTTTCAGTAGAGACGGGGTTTCACCACGTTAGCCAGGATGGTCTCGATCTCCTGACCTCGTGATCCACCCGCCTTAGCCTCCCAGAGTGCTGGGATTACAGGCTTGAGCCACCGCGCTCGGCTGTGTTGTTGTTGTTATTATTGTTTTAGAAAAGTATTTATTATTGCAACATCACCTAATGTATCCTGACGGCTGAAAAGAGCTGCTCTAAAATCTCTCTGCTTAGCCGGGCATGGTGGCATACACCTATAATCTCAGCACTTTAAGAGACCAAGGCATAGGGATCACTTGAGTCCAGGAGTTTGAGACCAGCCTGGGCAACATAGTGAAACCCTGTCTCTACAAAATATTGTAAAATTAGCTAGGCACAGTGGTGTGTGCCTATAGCCCAGGTTCCTTGGAAACCAAAGTGGAAGGATCGCTTGAGCCCAGGAGGTTAAGGCTGCAATGAATGGTGAAGGTGCCACTGCGCTCCAGCCTGGGTAACAGAGCAAGATCCTGTCTCAAAAAAATAAACAAATAAAAGTAAAATCTCCCCCTCAATTACATCAGACCAGAAAAGTACATCCATCACCTAGAGTTCTGAAAAAGGCTGATGTCTGAGTCCCACCCCCAAGAAATCCAGATATCATTAGGTTGGGATGTGGCTTGGACATGGGGATTCTAATGTACAGCCAAGGTTGAGAATCACAGACATTTGTGAACCATACAGCAATAGCTCCTACATAATTGCTTTTATTGAATTGTACTTCAGCATGATGAGAAGTATAATCTATATACTGAAGTATATTATAAGAAACAACTCTAGAATTATAAGGTTTAATTATTCAGGGTTTAATTTACTGTCTTTTTAAATTTTTTTTATTTTTTATTTACTTATTTATTTTTTTTTTTGAGACAGAGTCTCGCTCTGTCACCCAGGCTGGAGTGCAGTGATGCAATCTTGGTTCACTGCAACCTCTGCCTCCTGGGTTCAAGCGATTCTCCCGCCTCAGTCTCCTGATTAGCTGGGACTACAGACGCATACCACCATAACTGGTAATTTTTTGTATTTTTAGTAGAGACAGGGTTTTACTATATTGGTCAGGATGGTCTTGAACTCCTGACGTCGTGATCCCCCTGCCTCGACCTCCCAGAGAGCTGGGATTACAGGTGTGGGTCACCACGCCCAGCCAATTCACTGTCTTATACAGTGTCAACTCTATGAGAACATGGGAGAAGTTTCTCTCTAATTTCGAGGTGGGAAATACTTGTAGTTTTCTTAAACAAGTTTGCTTTTACCCTTGGACATTGAAAATCTCATAAATGACCTTGCTTTCCTCTCTGTGTACTTTCTAGAAAGTTCAGAGTCAAATCAGGGAATAAGATCAGTGGCATATATTTTGTGTACTCGATGCACTGTCTTACCTGCATTTTTTCCTTAGTTCATTGTATTCCCTATTGGTTTGGATGTTTTGTCCCCTCCAGATCTCATGTTGAAATGTGATCCCCAATGTTAGAGGCAGGGCCTAGTAGGAGGTGCTTGGGCCGTGGGGCACATCTCTCATGAACGTCTTGGTGCCCTGCTCAGGGTAATGAGTGATTTCATGCTTTGAGTTCATGCGAGATCTGTTTTTTTAAAAGAGCACCTTCCCCCTCGTGCTCCCAATCTCGCCATGTGATATGTCTGCTCTCCGTTCACCTTCCACCATGACTGGGAGCTTGCTGAGGCCCTCACCAGCAGCAGCAAGTGGGGGCACCACGCTTCCTGGACAGCCTGCGGAACTGTAAGCCAAAGTATATGAGCCAAAATAAACCTATTTTCTTTATAAGTTACCCAGTCTCAGGTATTCTTTTATAGCAATGCCAACAGACTAACACTCTTGTGATATCATACAAGCTAACTTAAGTCATTTCCAGAATAAAGCAGGATATAAATATAATGTTTACATAATGAATAAGGAGCATGTGCTACTGACTAGAAGGATGAGAAGGAAAATAGTCAAGTGCACCAGCTTACCAAGTGAATTAGTCAGCTTGAGCTGCTATAACAAAATACCACAGAATGGGTAACTTAAACAATGTGAGTTTATTTCTCGCAGTCCCAGAGGCTAGGAAGTCCAAGATCAAGATACTGACAGAGAGCTGGGCTCAGTGTGCATGCCTGTAATCCTAGCTACTTGGGAGGCTGAGGCAGGAGGATTACTTGAGCCAGGAGTTCAAGTTCAGCCTGGGCAACATAGCAAGACCCTGTCAATAAAAAATAAAAATAATGTAAAAAAGGATCCTGACAGATTTGGTTCTTAGTAAGAGCCCTTTTCCTGGCTTGCAGACAGCCACCCTCTAGCTATATTCTCACATTGTGGAGACAGAGAGAGCTCTGGTCCCGCTTCTTCTTACAAGGGCACTAATTCCCTGATAGGGGCCCTACCCTCAAAATCTCATCTAAACCTAATTACCTCCCAAAGGCCACACCTCCAGATACTATCACATTGGTTAGTGCTTTGTCATATGATTAAAAAAAAAAATCCACCAGAACCTACTTATTAAACAGTTAATGTTACTTAAAAACAGTAATTCCCACCTCATATTTTGCAATAAAGGCAACTTTGCCAAACTATATGTGCAAATATCAGGCCCGTGGCAAACACGGAGGAAGCAGGAAAGTCAGTATTAAAAGCCCCTAATGCAGTATTTTCAAATGACTAGAATCAACCTTGTGGTTCCACTCACCTTCAGCAAAGTTCCAATATGGCAACTTGTGTTATTCTTTATTATAGACTTAAAGCCCCATTAGCTACTTGTTCTTCCTGGTGGCTATAATAATTATAATAGCAGGAACTATACTATTCCTCAGCAGACTTCCTCTTAATAGCTTCCAGGATGCTTATCTGAGAACCATCTCACCACATTTCACAAATACTTCATCCTTGACAGCCCACTCTATTCTTTGCACATCCTTTCATGCTGCATGCATATACTTGAAAGAGTTATAAATTCCAGCTCTATCCCAAATTATCTTTCCTCCTGTAAACTCCACATCATCTCTTTGCTACATTATAAAAGAATGTCCTTATCTGAAGTTTCCAATATTTGATACTGAATGACCGTATGTTGCATGAGTTCATTTCAGCAGCTAAGTGACAATGGCTTTCTGCCAAAGCTGCAGAATAGTCATTCCTCAGAATCAGTAGGAAATTGGATTCAGGACCCTCCATGGACACCAAAGTCCTTGATGCTTGAGTCCGCAGTCAGCCTGCAGAACCCCAGACCTGAGAGCTAACTGTACAGTGTATTCTACCAAAATGAATGAGTTGACCACATACATCTGTGGACACAGTCATAAGGTCCTATAATACTAGAACTTGATGGAATCTTAGAGGTTACCTAGTCCTCCCCACTCTCACCCGCATCTTGCAACAAGGAAAACAGAGGCTTTAAGAAGTATTCATTCAGGCAGTCTCCCCTGTATCAATAGTTATGTGGTATCCCAGAAGTTCAACTGTTCAGTCAGTTATTTGAAATTTGCTACGTATTTTCCCATTAAAATACATTGTTACAACAGAAAGCTAGGCTCTCAGATTAGTCCACAAAATCCTACTTAGGATAGATGGTGGTGATGTTGGTAGGCACAACCATGTGAATGTAGTTAAATGTCACTCAACTGTATACTAAAAAATGGTAAAGATGGTAAATTTTCTGTTATATTTATTTTACCACACTTTAAAAAAAAAATCTAACTCATGAAGCGACTGAAAGTTGTGGTACCAGAGGAAGGAAGAGCAGAAGGAAGAAGTTCCCACCATCCTGCCTGCGTCCAAAATTCCCTTAGGAAACTGCCCTCCCCAATCTCAGCCACTGTGGGACTACCTCAGTCTCATCACTAGGTAGCCAACTGCTGCCTTAAGACAGTCCCCCTGGCCACAGTGTTGGTTTATGAGCCATTTCAGTTCAACGAGATTCAAAAAGCATGTGTATGTATGTGTGTGTATGTGTATGTGTGTGCACGTGCACACAAGCATGTGTACGTGTGTGTGTGTATGTGTGTGTGTGTGCTGCCAGGGAGGGTATTTAAAGCCGCATTAGCTGCAAAAAGAAAGCAAGCAAGGAAAGCAAGGAAGGAAGAAGGAAGGGAGGGGAAGAGGGAAAGAGGGAGGGAGAGAAAGAAGGAGGGAGGAAAGAAGGCACCTCTCCTTTTTTATTCTGCTGGAAGCCTATCTGGACAGGATTGTGGATAAATGGGAGATCCTGAATCACTGTGGCCACTGCTGCCACCATAATGGGTGCTAAACTGAGGCCTAAACCAGCACACAGAAGAACACACAGTGTTAAAAGAACTGCACAGAAAGAGTAGAGCTGCTGATGAAGCCATGAACTTTGAAACATACAGTATCTGAAGTATAAAGTTTACCTCTGAGCTTTTACTTGCATGAGTCAATAATTCCTCATTTTGTTGTAGCCAATTTGTGCTGGCTTTCTGTTTACTTGCAATGAAAATATTCTTATCAGATACACTTCTAGAACAAAGTTTGAAATAGACCAAGTTTGATCCTCATCCACTTCCCTTTCTGAAACCATCTTCCACCAGCCACTCTCTTTCTGCCCAGGCACCAGTGCCCTCCTCTGTCCCAAGGATCCCATTCTGATATCCTACACAGGCCTGCACTAACTTTGAAAATGCTTCAGGCCCTGACATCACCTTCTCCTTTCCTCCTTCTTCTTTTACTCCCTGCTCCACCTCCACCACAAGTACAAATGCATAAAACAAAAATATTTTAAATATATAAATTACTATGAGTATGTTGTAACTAAGCCTAAAAGAGGACGAACAGTTTGTGCCCACATCAGTTCATGTGGGTCTACATGAATGGGTAGAAAAGTCACTGCTAGAAGCAGGTTTTAAGTGCAGTTCTGGGCAGAGGCTGAATGATATCTGTTCCCCACAGAGAGATGCAGGTCATGCTGCAGAAGCTGGCTTTACAAGGGAATCTGGGAGACACTAGGCACAAGAAGAGCCACTTGACAGCCCAGAGGACACAGTGTGACCCAGAGTTGTGAAAGTCTGGAACACAGGTTGTCCAGGGAGGCTGAAGAGTACAGTGCTGAAAAACAGCACCTTAGAAGGAAGAAGCTGTGTTCTCACTGAGGAAGGCACAGCCCCTGCAGCAGAAGCCTCTTCAAAGGCCGGTGGCAGTAGACATCAATGAGCGGGGGAGCTGTGAGCACACCTTAAGACACTTGCTGGACTCAGAAACAATGGGCAACAGGTTAGGGGGAAGGTGTTAAGGTTCTATGTCTCCAGGTGAGAAATATGAGCAAGCGATATATGGACTATTAATGTGGATATATGACAACTTCCGCTGCTGCTGCTCCTGCTTCCTCTGTTTTTTGTTTTTTGAGGCAGGGTCTCACTGTGTCAACTAGGCTGGAGTGCACTGGCACAATCAAAACTCACTGCAGCCTCAACCTCCTAGGCTCAAGCAATCCGCCTGCCTCAGCCTCCAGAGTATCTGGGACCACAGGTGCATGCCACCATGCCTGGCTAATGTTTTTGTTTGTTTGTTTTGTTTTTGTTTTGTAGAGATAGGATCTTGATACGTTGCCCAGGCTGGTCTCAAACTCCTGGGCACAAGTAATCCTCCCACCTCAGCTTCCCAAAGTGCTGGGATTACAGGCGTGATTATGGGCACAATGTCAATGTATATCCACAGGTTAGTGTGACATAGGGACGTTTAGATTATACAAAGAAGAATTTTTTTTTTTTTTTTTTTTTTGGAGACGGAGTCTCGCTCTGTCGCCC
>NW_012115322.1:972089-973168 GCF_000951035.1 Colobus angolensis palliatus | reverse complement strand
AAAAAAACCAGCAGTGAATGTACTGACTGCTACTGCACCTACACTTTAAAATGGTTACAATAGTAAATTTTATATTACATTTATTATACCACAATAAAAAATAAGTAAAACATAATTGTTAGAACACATACCAAGATCCTTGTTTTTTATTCAACAATTAGCACTCTTTGGTGTCTTCTTACTAAAGAGGGGAAATAAATAAATACTTATAAATATGATATTTGCCTTTGATTGGGTTGGTTTACACCCTCAGTGTCTCTACTAATGTACAAATAGTCGTAATAATAATATCCATGGTACACATTTCTCTTACAACATAGATTTGACAGAGTTTTTAAAAAGATATTAGATATAGTTTAATTTTCATTTTACATGATCAAGAGGAATATGTATATTGTATTAAAGTAAATGAATACAACAATCAATACTACAGGAAAAACAGAGCCTTCCCTATTAGAGTCCTCAACACGGAGACGGAAAGAATGAAACATATTCTCAAACTAAATCACCCCTCAAGCTCTCTGAAATTAGCAAAGAATGTTTGCAGCTGACCTATTTCTCGCCCACACGACTGTGTTGATAATTGACTTTTGTCCCCCAGGGAAGTACTCAAATATAATTGAGAAGCACCTGCCACATAGAGAGTATAGTTTTATATACCTAATAATTCCCGTAAATATTGTATTTAGCTTGGAACTCAAGCACTCTGCTTTCTCCTTAATTGTATTTCTCAAGAAAGAAATGTTATAATTACTAAAACTGAGTTATTATGAACATCTAGATAAACTAAAAGAAGCATTTTGAATTGTAAGTACCCAAGATATTTCTATTACTAGAAATTATTGAAAATGATGACAATAACCATTTATATTGTTCATATACTTTTCTTTAATCCTGTCCATCACATCCTATTATAAAAACCACCCCCCACTATAGATGGGAGCCACTCCATGATGACAAGAAGTCCAGAGTCAGGGGTTTGATTTCCATGCAGGTTAAAGAGTTTTGTGGCCGGGCGTGGTGGCTCACGCCTGTAATCCCAACACTTTGGGAGGCTGAGGTGGGTGGATCACCTGAGG
>NW_012115322.1:954334-970629 GCF_000951035.1 Colobus angolensis palliatus | reverse complement strand
CATTCTACTGGTAACAATGATCATTTTACCCACCTGTTTGATTCTAAACAATAATCAGCATTGAATTGTTAGCAATAGCATTGGGTCATTTAAGAAGAAAAAAAGGAAGATGATAAATTTATCTGCACAAGTTACTATGCATTTCCATTACTGCTAGATTTTCCATATGTTATCAATGAAACTGCTAAAAAAAAATTTCCATAAGGAATTTAAAATCTCATCATAATATATGGACACAGTGAGCACTATAAAAGTTAACCAGTTGTAGTGATCTTACAACCCAGAAAATGCATATTCTTTTCAAATTTCAGCTTATAAAATATTTACTCCCAGAACAAATGCTACAACAGAAATTAAACTGCAACCTTGGAGAAAGATACATCCATTAACATAGAACAGAAAATGAGAAATGAAATAGACACGATTTGTCATCCAAATGATTACAGTGAGATGACCAGAAAAATTCAGGAGCCGTTGAATAAGTTTTACAG
Source organism: Colobus angolensis palliatus (assembly GCF_000951035.1). Taxonomy (NCBI): domain Eukaryota; kingdom Metazoa; phylum Chordata; class Mammalia; order Primates; family Cercopithecidae; genus Colobus; species Colobus angolensis. The sequence goes on along the minus strand of NW_012115322.1, from coordinate 970,138 downwards.
CCCTTACCTAACTAATGCTTTCAAATCATGAATGCCATCCCTTCAGATTCAAGTAATTACCTCTGCTCTATTTATGTGTGTAATAAGAAAAGACACGTTAAAGAAAATCGGGAAGTTTATAAAGGCGCATGTTTACTCTACTCGAAATGAGAACTATCTTTAAGGAATTCCAAAGCACTGATTATATTCAAGCCAGATGATAATACATTAGCCTCATCTATCTCTGAAGGCAGGGTGCCCTAGCACACAGATTGTCATTATTGTTACTTGAAAGCAGTAAAGCTACAGTATTCCCTTAAAATTGAGTCTATAATTCAGCTTTCTCATGAATTTGGGCTTCTACTTCCAGTCCTACCTCCCTGAGTGCCCTCCTTCCTCCTCACAGTACACATGTTTAAATCCACGTGAAATTCTTAATGTGTCCACATAGTCGAGTTCAGAACTGACATTCTTATAGAATGATTTCTTGGTTCATGAAGTACAAGGGCAACTGTGCAAAAGCAGGACAGTACTGACTGCTTCAACCAGAGTGTGTTTGGATTGGGGTTTGTTGAGGATAACAGCCCAGCTCTTCTTGAGACTTATCCATTGATGTATTCTAAGACGAAGAGGTATAGCAGAGTGGGTTCCTGGGGATGGTCAAAGAGTGCTTTGCAAGCTTTGTCTTACCATGGCCCACAAAGGAAATAATTGTGCAACATACTGGATTGAGTGGAAGTGAAAAACAGTCCAGAAGCTCAGCCTACACCAGGCTCACCCCACGGAAGGATCATCTTGGAGGATACATGTTTTGAGGCCTGTCACCCATTCTCGGCCCACACGCTCTGTGGGAAAGAAAGCTCCAGCAAAGGGAGAGCAAATAGAGAGATGGCACTGTTCTGGGAAGCTCTCTGTTCCAAAATATGGCTTAAAATGCATGCAGAGCCAGGCGCAGTGGCTCATGCCTGTAATCCCAACACTTTGGGAGGCTGAGGTGAAAGGACTGCTGGAGCCCAGGATTTGAGACCAGCCTGGGCAATATTGTGAGACTCCATCTCTACTAAAAGTTAAAAAAAAAAAAAAGCCAGGCTTGGTGGTGCACATCTGTAGTCCCAGTTACTTATAGGCTGACGTGGGAGGATCACGGGAGCACAGGAGTTTGAGGCTGCAGGGAACACAACAAAGAAAGAAAGACAGAGAGAGAGACAGAGAGAGAGAGAGAAAGCAAGCAGAGGCCAAACACAGAGGGCTACTGAGCAGAATGGGACCTGCATGCCCCACTCTCCACATGTCTGTAGAGTCTTCATGAATTTGAGTGAGTTGCAAGCTGCTCACCCTGGTTACGATTTATGCTTTATTCTCAGTCAGAGCTTCAGAAATGAGACCAACAATGGACCCAGCTTTGAGGAAGATGAGTATGGACAATGCCAAGACCACACCCAGAAAAGATGGGTCAGACCCAGATTTGAGTGGCCAAAGGAAACCCATTAAACAGTGTTGCCTTTTGTTTAAACCTTGTTTGAAAGGGCAGTCTCTGCTTCCTTAATATCTAGGGTTGACCCTGTCTGGGGCAACAGGTGGAGCAATTAAGGGGAGAGGGCCAAAGCCAAAGTCATTTTCAGTTTACATTTCCACACAGCTTCCTATAATTTTCTAGAAAAATTAAAACTTGAATCAGAACTTATCTAAGTTTCAATAAAGTCATACCATTCTAAATTAAAGGATAACTATTTATTCTACAGAAACGAAATTTAGGGCTGGATGTGATGGCTCATGCCTGTAATCGTAGCACTTTGGGTGGCTGAGGCAGGTAGATCACTTGATGTCAGGCGTTCAAGACCAGCCTGGTCAACATGGTGAAGCCCCATCTCTACTGAAAATACAAAAGTTAGCCAGGCGTGTTGGCAGGTGCCTGCAATCCCAGCTACTTGGGAGGCTGAGGCAGGAGAATCACTTGAACCTGAGAGGGAGAGGTTTCAGTGAGCTGCGATTGCACCACTGCACTCCAGCCTCAGCAACAGAGTGTGATTCACTGGTTGTGCCCCTCCTTGGCTGTTTCCCTCAGATCCACTCCTCCCCCTTCACTGCTCCGCTTTCTATCTCAGGGGGCCACAGCCTGCAGCTTGTTTCCCAGAATCCCAGGTCAGTGGGCTTCTAGAGAGGCTTAGCCAGTGGGAGGAACTGGTAGAAGACTGGAAGGTGGAAGGAGTAATCCTACAAGAAGCTAACCAAGCAAACAAAAATTCCATCCATGATAGAACTGGGAAGAAACCACAGTCTCTAAATTCTTCAACTGATGCTATGGTTCTTCAAGAAACCACACAGATTCAGAACATTTCCAGGATCTAAGAGGAATAAGCTCCATATGTCCTTGCATGTATCCACACCTATGTGACTTTGTGTGTTTGGCTTGTTTATCCAGGGATAAAGTGGACTGTGGCGAAAAAAAGAGTAGAGTCTGAGCCAGGATCCCTTGTGTCTGTTCTACCATTATCTATTGGTATGACCTTTATGTCCTTGGGCCTATGTTTTATTCATCTGAAAAAAGAGACTGAAGTATTTTCTTTCTGCAATCTCTTCCTGTTCTCAAATTCTGTGATTCTAAGTTTATGGATACATTTTGCATATATGCATGCCTCTAGACATATGATTATTCTCAGAGCTATGCGCAAAGCATATACCTTCTGTTGATGAATTTGCATTTCATCAGAGAAACATATCTATAACTGGTGCTCAAATTATAACCCAAAGAATTTGTTTGCCAACTTGTTTTATTCTAGTATCAACCTAAAAATCTGAATGTTTTAGATCTCTAAATATAGTGCAGTTCATTGAATTATTGTAACGATCATCTGATTAGCATACCTTAAAAAATACGAGGTTCCTTGCTCTAAGGTAGATGGTTCCAACAATGGCTGCAACTGTATCTTCCATTCCACATGCTCTTTTTTTAAATGAAATATTATTATACACTATTCTGTAACTTATTATTTTCACTTAAATGCATTTCCATATCATTACATGCAGGGTGGCTTCATTTTTTTCTTTAATGGCTGAATAGTACTCTGTAGTATAATATATAGTAGTCCCCCCGTAATCACGGGGGATACATTCCAAGACCCCAGTGGATGCCTGGAACTATAGATAGTAACAAACCCTATATATATATTATGTATGTTCCTATACATATATACTTAAGATGAAGTCTAATTTGTAAATTAGGCACAGTAAGAGATTAACAACAATAACTAATAATAAAATAGAACAATATTAACAATATGCCATAATAAAATTTATATGTAATGTAGTCTCTTTCTCACTCTCAAGATATCTACTGTACTGTACTTCAGACCTCAGTTGACCACAGGTAACTGAAACCAGGGAATGCAAAACCATGGATAAGAGGGCCCCAATGTGGCTGGCCATGGTGGCTCACGCCTGTAATCCCAGCATTTTGGGAGGCTGAGGTGGGTGGATCACGAGGTCAGGAGATCGAGACCATCCTGGCTAACACGGTGAAACCTTGTCTCTACTAAAATTACAAAAAATTAGCCAGGCCTGGTGGCAGGTGTCTGCAGTCCCAGCTACTTGGGAGGCTGAGGCAGGAGAATCCCTGGAACCAGGGAGTCATAGGTTGCAGCGAGCCAAGATCACGCCACTGCATTCCAGCCTGGGCGACAGAGTGCGACTCTGTCTCAAAAAAAAAAAAAAAACTCTTTTACTGACTGCTGCATACATACGTTGTTTCTAGTTTCTCTGCTCAATGTGATGTTTGCTGTGGATTTTAGTAGATAATTTTTATTAGATTTAGGGAGCTGCCTTCTATTCTTTCTTTAAAATCATGTGCCTCTAGGTATGCTCTATTCTTAACTTACAAAAGTTATCAAATACTTTTTTGGCATCTACTGAAATTAACATATATTTTTCTGTAATTTGTTACATAAATTGAATAATCTTTGAATTCCTGTTTATACTATTGGCAATGAATTTGACTTGCTGTTTTTCTGTGCATGTGTGTGTTTACCCATATGCTCTTTTATAATGTGACCTTGTTGCACCCCATCAAAAGATAGTCTGTTTTCTCTTTCCTTGCAACTGGGCAGGCTCTTGGACATGTTTGGACTTGAGGTTGCAAGAGAAGTGATACAGTGTAGCTTTCGCAACTGGGTCTTAGGAGAGCTGAAGCCTTCACTTCTTGGAACCTAGCCACCATATTATCAGGAAGCTCAAGCAACCATGTTGAGAGGCCCAGGTGGAGAAAAACTGAGCCCCTGCCAAAAGCTCTAGTTGAGTTCTCAGCCGGCAGCCAGCACCAACTGCCAACCCATGTGTGAGGCTACTCTGGACCTTCCAGTCATCCCAGTGCCCATATAACATCACACAATGCAGAACTGTCTGGTTAGTACACAGAAATAAAAAATTATTGTTGTTTTAAGCCACAGAGTTTTGGGAGAAGTTTGTTAGGAGGCAATTTCTCCCCACTAAACAAAGCATTTAACGTTGGAGCAGAACCTCATGTCTAAAATATATCAAGTTAGTCCTCCATCCATCCATGGCTTCACTCATTCAAGTGTATGTTTACTGAACATATACTATGCTAGATGCTGAGAACACAAAGATCAAATGCAGACATGTCCCTGTCCTCATGGAACTCATCTGGATGGGGAGACAGAATGTAACAGAGAAATCTAAGTACATGTTAAAAAAAAGTGGTATGCTACTGAAAACCGGCACAAGGCCCTCTCGGAGCCCCTACTTGGGGAACTGACTTTATCAGGAAGGTTAGAAGAGGAAGTGAAGACTAAACTCCCAGATCTCAGGGAAGATTAAAAGTTAACTAGGCAGAAGGAAGGGCAAGAACCTGCCACACAGAGAGCTCAGCATATGCAAAGGACCAATGGCAAGAAGGAGGACAGTGTGCTCAAACTCTGTGTCCAGAGCTAAGAGATCATGGCTCAAGATGAGGCCAGAAGCAAGTAGGGACCAGGCAAGGTACAGCTTTGCTGGCCTCGTAACAGCAGACTTAACAAGGAAAAGTCAACAAACTATTCCCACTCTGATCAGATTTTCTCTTCAAACCCCAGTAGGAAGAGGACTAACTTGGAGTACTCAACCATATAAACCGTAGGTGTAGTGAGACACGTGGATAGATATACTTATGGGTATATAATAGATACTTGGGGTACATGGTCATTGAGCCCGCCCTCTCATTTCTTGTCACATGTCACTGTACTGTTTGTAGACATCTCTGTCTCCATTGCTAGATTATAAAAATCTTTGAGTATGGGGACTGTGTCTCATCCATCTTTTCATTCCTCCTGTATAATATCTAACACAGTGCTGGGCACATAGCAAATACTTAAGTGTTTCCTAAAACTTTAAAACATGACTAAATAATCCATTCATAAATAGCTTGTAAGAAGGGCTCTCCTGAAAGAAAATTCTACAGCCTCATTTGGAAAGCCACTCCAATGATGGCAACACTCTTAGGAAGGTCTTGCTGTAAAACATCATTCCTTTCTAATTTGGGCAAATTCTTGAGTTTCATCCTCAATGAAGAGTGAGAACACTTCTATCACATTTCCAAAGAAGGCCTTTGTGTATACTTTGAAGATCATTTCTGGGTCACTCCTAGCTTTCTTTCCTTTCAGTGGCAAAGTACTTCATCTTCTCACCTTTCCTCAAAGAAGCCATTTAGTTGCTCCCTGGATTCATTCCAAAACCTCCATGGTGGAGGCCAGCAATCTTGTAGACCAGAAACAAGGTCAAAGATTCCTGAGGGGCTTCATGAGCAGTACTCAGAATGGAAGCAGGCTCTCTTTCTCAGTCTGCTTGTTTTCCAGCCAATTCAAATGTGCATGTCTGTGCGTGCACGCATATGTGCATATATATTCTCACAAATACTTAAACTTTTTAACAAGCTCAAAGAACAAATATTGTCTTATTGGGTGAGTTTGTCAACTGCCTTCTCTGCTTCACCAACAGCCCAATCTTCCCCATCAAATTTGACACATCGTTTTTTTCTGTTTGTTTTTGTTTTTGTTTTAGTGAAAGCTTTTCTCCATATTTTCATAAATAATATGACAAAGAAATTAGCAATTTTTTTTTTTTGGTATTCCACTATCTGCTTCAAAGGCATCACACAGACTGTGAAACAGCACCAAGAAATTTCATCGCTCTAATGTATCAAGAATTCGAATATCAATAAATCACTGATCATTCTATAAATAATGAGACTCTGGTTTTGGTTTTGGTTTGTTTTTGTTTTTGTTTTTTTTTGTTTTTTTTGTTTTTTTGACAGAGTCCTGCTCTGTCACCCAGGCTGGAGTGCCGTGGAGCAATCTGGGCTCACCGCAACCTCCACCGCCTAGGTTCAAAAAATTCTCCTGCCTCAGCCTCCCAAGTAGCTGGGATTACAAGCACACACCCCCATGCTTGGCAAATTTCTTTGTATTTTTAGTAGAGTGGGGGTTTCACCATGTTAGCCAGGCTGGTTTCGAACTCCTGACTTCAAATGATCCTCCCACCTTAGTCTCCCAAAGTGCTGGGATTACAGGCATGAGCCACTGTGACCCGCCCAAGGCTCTGTTAACATAAGCAGCTGTTATGCTTTCATAAAAAATATTTTTTGGCATTTGGGTGAAAATTTCAATTTTATCCCAAAGTTACTGTTAAACTGCATTTGCAATCATTGTCTTTATCTCATCAAAGAAATGTAAATCCCTCAGTGATTTTTATTGTAGCCAATACAGAAGTCTGTATGATGTCATTTGAATGAGATCATGCGTAGGATACTTACTGAGTTGGAAAGTGCTCATAAAAATTAAGTACTATTTTTGTACTGAAAAACAAGAAGATTGTATATACAATACAATTACAATTAATTCCAGAATTTAAATTAGACCATTTAATCAAAGCAATGAATTCCCATTTCATAGATGAAATATATTTATTCAAAAAAATCTACTTTGCTTTAAATTATTCCCAAAATTATTTAGCATGCAATACTTTTAACATTTCTCAAGCCAGCACATAGCAGCACACTTTACAAGAACTTACATATATATAATCTCAATCAGTTATGGGCATAAATTGAGAAAATAATAATAATATTAGAATATTATTTTGTTTGTGCTTGGAAGGAAGAATAAAGCATTAGTACAGTTATGTAGATGAACTCAAAAGTTTTAGTCAAACAGCTTATAGAATGAACTGCTGTGTAATTAGTATTTCCAAGAATTTGCAACATTGAAACACCACTAAAAATAGGCACCTACGAAATAAACACCAGCAAGACCTCAAACAGTTGCATAACAGAAAGATGTTTTAAGATAAACGATGTTTGCCCTATCAAATACACAATATAAGTACTGCAAAGGGGATAGAATTCACTTTTAGAATGAATTCGGAATCCAAAATGCATTTATTTCCATAATGTACATGCTTAGTGCTTACTGAATTAAAGGGTAATCAAAATTTCCGCTTCTGCAGAAAGTGAAATTCTGCATAATAAATATCATCTAAATATGCTTTATAGACCCTTTTAGGAGAGGTCTGAGTCCAATTTCGAGGCTAAAGCCCATTCCTCGTTGATATGTTTAAACTGATGATAATCACTAAAGAAACACCAGAGCTGCCATCACAGGTTAGAAAACACATTACACAATACTGAGTAACCTAGAGGGAAAAGAACTTCTCAAGGTCACTTTAGCAGCTCACAGGAAGACCTGGGATAAAAGCCTCTTGGTGCGATGACCAATGTCTTCCTAGGTCACCCGAAACCTAGGACACACCCTGACAATTTCTGTTCCATAGAAAGATCAAGGTGACTCACTTTTGCATGATTTCTCTAGCACCCAGCAGCCAGGGGTGGTTTCATTGATAGCACATGCACACTTGGAAAACTGAGGACCAATTTCTTGTGCCAAGGTGAAAGCACCTAAGCATCCAGCGTTACCAGCGATCCCGATCCCGAGCACAGACAACTCGCACTAGAACCACGCAGGAGAAAGCAAGCACTAGGAAAACAAACACGAAGTGAAGGCGCACCCAGACTGGGAGCTGAGTGCTGGCCTTCGTTCGTTCCTATTTAACCAGATACGGCTGTCTTTCCCTAATTAAGCGAATCCAAGAAACGGTCCTAAAGTGAGAGTAAACTTTCTGCTCAAAGTGTCTTTCTTTTGACCGGAGCTTGACGATCTCTCCCAAGATCCAGACAGATAAGAGTATTCAAATTAGGACAAAACAGAAGAAACCACTAACTCAACTCGAATCAAACCAGGTCGCCGGCCCCGAGGGGTCTGGTTACTCTAGGTCGAGTTATACGACTTAAAGACATTTCTCCACGCACCAAAGGTGCAACCAGACATATTTCCAGCTCTCAAATTCAACATCCCTGACTTAAGCCAGGTCCCCGCCGAAATGTCCACACACACGCACAAACTAACTTGCCGGGGCGATGCGGAGACGCCGGGAAGCGAAGACTTCAAGAGCCCAGGCTAGAGGGAGAGGGACTGAGTCCGAGCACCGGCCTCGGCCGGGAAGGGACGCGCGCGGGCTCGACCCGCAGCTTCCGCACGTGGGGGCCACGACCGGCTCCAGGACCCCGCGCCGCGCGCTCGGCCTCCTCCCCATCCTGCTCTCCCGCCTCCTTCTCTTACCTGTCTGAGGATGAAGCTGGTCGAAGTGGTGCTGCCATCGGATCTTTTCAACCTGCTCCTCCGGGTTGTGGTGCCTCGGGCCACCTGGACTCGACACACGGGGCCAGAGAAAAGCCGGTGAGGACCGCAGCGCAGAGCGGGGCGACCACCCCCGGCTGGAGTCCGCCTCTGGACCCGCTCCCAGGGGTCCCCCAGAGCCCGCACCCAAGTCTCCTCCGCGACTCCCAAATAGAGCCCCCATCCCCACCCACCCACTCCAAGCCTCGACGGCTGAAAAGATGCTCCAGAAGAGCAGCCCGCAAGCACCCACCACATCCATTAACAAAGACTCTCAGGGTGCGGGGTCCGAGTCCCCGGCATCCGCTGGGGGAGGCTGCGGGCTCCGGAGCGGGAGCGCAGAGACCTGAAGGAGGGTGAGGAGGAGGAGGAAGAGAAGGAGGAGAAAGAGGAGGAGCGGGAGGAGAAAGGGACGTGGAGGAGGGGTGGGGGAAGCTGGGCCGCCGACTCCCGGGACTGGGGCCCCGCACGCCCGGCACGAAGGCGGGGCGCTCTCGGGCGGCGGAGGAGGTGTGAGGAAGGAAGAGGAGGAAGAGGAGGAGGGGGAGGAGGGGCGGTACCTGCGAGGTGGGGGAGTGCGGCCCGTCCGCGGTCCCGTTCTTGGTGTAGGAGGAGGCGGACATCGTTCAGAGCCGCCGCATGGCCAGCCCGTGCGCGGTGGGCGGAGGGCGCTGGCCCCCTAGGCTGGGCTGCGGGCGGAGGGGGAGGGCGCTGGACTTCCCCACCCGGCTCCAGGACCCGCGCCGGCGCCCAGGCTCCCTTCCCGCACTTCGGGGAGCACGGCACCTTAAAGGGACCGAGGCGCTTCCCCCGCGCCTGCGGCGGGGTCCCGGGGAGGGGGCTTCTCGGAAACTCGCCTACCCGAGCGGATTGGGAGAAGCGCTCTCCCACCTAGCGAGCGCTTTACATCAGAGCTTCCAGAGGATGAAGGGAGGGGGAAATCTGGGATGGGGGTGGCAGGGTTAAAATAGTCTGCACAGTTTAAAATGAGACAAAGGTGGCACGGTTCATGAATCAGGACTTGGGGAGGGAAGCTGGTGCAGTGTGGCGGGAGTGGGAAGAACCGAGCGGGTGTGTGTGTTGTGTTTGCTGCACTGGAATTTTAAAAGGGCAAGAGCAGAGCCACCTTCCGCGACTTCACTGATCAGCGTACTGTATGAGGGATGGGGTTTTGTGGTTTGCTTTTCGTCCGTGTCTTTGTATTGCTTTGGCAATTCCATCCTTAGAGCTGCGAGTCACACACATCCAGGCAGTCGTGGGAAACCCAGCCAGCCTGAGTCTGACGCGAGATGCTGCCCCGCCAAAGACCAGTATGTCCTAAGGAGTTTTGAAGGTCATGTTAGACCTACTAAGAAACAAGAGTTGGTCACTGTGCCTCCCATTTCTTTGCGGATGGATGTTTCCAAGGGGAGAAATTCATCCTTGCAACCATACACACCGTTTGCCATTGCTTTCCTCCTGTAAATCCATACAAGAGATTAATTTGTGATCAAATTAAAAGAGAGGAATTGCGGAGAGGAAGAATAAGTGCGAGGTATTGTACAGAGGAATAAGAAGAGGGAAGAAAAATATATGCAAATTCAAAAATAAAGAGACTCCGTTTAAATGAAAATATACATAGTATCTCAAATCGCTAAATCAGCTTGCATTCCAGGACTTTATGTTTATAGACACAACTACCATGCTTGTTTTAACAATTGTTTGGCTTTATTCAGGTCCCGGTTATATCTTACCATCCACCAGACACTTCCTTTCCACTCCTAATCCCTTCGCTTAATCCAAACTTCTGTAACAATCTTATTAACTAGTGTCCTTGCCTCCAGGCTTCCTAGTGCATGTGCACATATGCACACATACACACGCAGAGATTTCATTCCCTCTACACACTACAGGCAAAACCGTTTTCCTAAAATGTCCTGCCCAAGTCACTCTTCTCTAAGATAAAGTCCAAACTCCATGGTCCGACAATTCAGCCTCTCCTGCATTTCTGATCACTCTCCATCTCATTTCTCCATCTTGATCTCTCTATACAAACCTTCCAGCAAGCAGGCAGGTCTAGTCATCATTAGCCAAGTATTCCAAATACAATCGCACTTGAGCACCTCCGCTTTGGAACACCTCCTTGGAATATGCCCTCCCAACAAGCTACACACCCGCCTGAATCCTACCTTTCCTCTAAATGGGACTCAGCTCACTCTTCCTCCACAGAAATCCTCTCTGACCACTCCAGTCCCAGATAATTCTTGTGCTTCTGAAAAACTGGAGCATGTATTCTCTGGGAACTTAGCATAGGCTGCCTTAGTTTATTAGTTTGGTAGTTCTGTTGTTGTGAAAATCTCCTAATTTTCAGGACAGATTTTTAGCTATTCTATTCCTATTCCTATTCTTTCCATATAGTAGATACTCCATGAATTTGTGGGGAATGGTAGGTCTAACCAGGCAGGACTCCCTGCTTTAGTTACTGTCAACCCAATCCGTATTTAGTTCTGAGCCATCTTTATAGTTGATACGTGTGTGCATATTAAATTACTGTGTGAGCACTGGACTTTGAATTGTGTGGTTTTCCACTGTCCACAGTCTCACTGACTTTGAGTATTGAAACAGAACCCACAGAGGCATAACAGCATGAGAAGCCCTGTACACCCAGCTCAAAGCAAAACTGGTGAACATTATAAAACATATATACACAACCATTTAAATTTCTAAAAATGGTCCTAAAGGTGCACAACAAATGAAGGACCATTCACTCAAGAAAACCTACTGAAACCCAGTAAGAAAAGTGAGCTTGAGGTATCTGATCCAAGACCTACTCACTCTCTTCCTGCTTCCAGCTCAGAGAGGGAAACTCCACGCTATACTGGTGCAGCCAAGAACACAGGGCTCCCTCACCTCTTCAGCTCCCAGTTGGAGGGTCAGCTTCCTAGGAGGGACAAAACATCAGCATTTGTCATCCTCCCCAAAGCTACCTGTTGTTGAGACTAAGTTCTAAGCAAGAATGGCAGAGGTGAGGGCTCCCTTCTTCTGCCCAGCTGTACCTGGAGGCTGTACCTTGGCCACAGCAGCACTGAGTATACTCCGGCCTTGATCACCTTTGCTCCAGGCTCATCGAGAAGGAAGTTAGGAAACGTGGGACTGCTTCTGCCTGCTACCAGAAACACTCAGCATCTAACGTGGTGATGTCACTCAGAGAGAGGTGCATCATTGTCCCTGCCTCCAGCACCAGAGTGGAAAAACTAATGTTGAAGCCTGACCTTACATCAAGGATCCCCAACCCCCAGGCCACAGACTAGTAGCAGTCTGTGTGGCCTGTTAGGAACTGGGCCACACAGCAGGAGGTGAGCAGTGGGGCAAGTGATCATTACGGCCTGAGCTTCGCCTCCCATCAGATCAGGGGCAGTATTACATTCTCATAGAAGTGCAAACTCTATTGTGAACTGCACATGCACGGGATCTAGGCTGCGGGCTTCTTATGAGAATCTGATACCTGATGATCTGTCACTATCTCCCATCACCCCCAGATGAGACCATCTAGTTGCAGGAAAACAAGCTCAAGGTTCCCACTGATTCTACATTATGGTGAGTATGTAATAATAACAGAAATAAAGTGCACAATAAATGTAATGTGCTTGAATCATCCCCAAACCATCCCCCATCCCTGTCCCATGGAAAAATTATCTTCCATGAAACCAATCCCTAGTGCCAAAAAGGTTGGGGATTACTGCCTTACATCATAATAAAAATTAACTCAAAATTAATCAAAGACTTAAAAGAGTTAAAAATATAAAACTATTAGAAGATAATGGTAAATATTCATGACCTTAGATTTGGCAATAAATTCTTAGACATGACACCAAAAGCATGAGTAGGAAAAGAAAAAAATGTTAGACAAGGATGGTGGTGTGTCTGTGGTTCCAGCTAACTAAGAGGCTGAGGTGGGAGAATTGCTTAAGCCCAGGACGTCGAGCTTCAGTGAGCTGTGATCACGCCACTGTACTCCAGCGTGGGCACTACAGCGAGACTCCATCTCTGGCTCAAGCAATACCTCAGTCTTCTGAGTAGCTGAGAACACAGGTGGGCACTGCCATGCCTAGCTAATTTTTTATTTTCTGAGTACCTGAGACCACAGGTGGGCACTACCATGCCTAGCTAATTTTTGATTTTTTATAGTATTGGAGTCTCTTTATGTTGTCCAAGCTGGTCTTGAATTCCTGGGCTCAAGCCATCCTCCCACCCTGGCCACCCAAAGTACTGGGATTACAGGTGTGAGCCACTGCACCCCGCCACATTGTATACTTTCAGCAGGTGAATTGTATGGCATGTGAATTATATGTCAATAAAGCTACTTTTTTAATCTTCAGATCTTACAGAAAAATTAACTCAAAATGGATTACAGACCTAAGTGTAAATGCAAAACTACAAAACTTCTAGGGGAAAACAGAAAAGAAAATCTCCACAAGTCTGAGTTTGGTGTTGAGATTTTACCCCACCACCAAAAGCATGATGCAATAAAATAAAAATTGATGTTCTGGGCTTAATTAAAATTAAAACTTTCTGCTCTGTGAAAAACTCTGTTAAGATAATAAAAAGACAAAGAACTTGTAAATAAAATATATAAATAAATCTTAAAACTCAACTATAACAGGCCAGGCGTGGTGGCTCATGCCTGTAATCCCAGCACTTTGGGAGGCCAAGGCAGGTGGATCACAAGGTCAAGAGATTGAGACCATCCTGGCTAACACAGTGAAACCCCGTCTCTACTAAAAATACAAAAAATTAGCCGGGTGTGGTGGCGGGCACCTGTAGTCTCAGCTACTGGGGAGGCTGAGGCAGGAGAATGTCATGAAGCTGGGGGGCAAAGTTTGCAGCCTGGGCAACAGAGCGAGACTGTCTCAAAAAAAAAAAGAAAAACACTCAACATTTATAATAAACAACTCAAATAAAAAAATGGACAAAAGTAGCAGTGTGTTGTGGCTCACACCTGTAACCCCAGCACTTTGGGAGGCTGAGGAGGGAATTGCCGAAGAAGGTGGTAGGTCAAGACCATTCTGAGCAACAAAGCAGGAACTCATCTCTACAAAAAATTTTAAAAAATTAGCCATGCGCAGTGGGTGGCATGCTCCTGTAATCCTAGCTACTTGGGAGGCTGAGGTGGGAGGATCCCTTGAGCCCAGGGGTTTGCGGCTGCCAGGAGCCATCATGTCACTACTGTACCCCAGCGTAAGACACAGACCCATCTCTAAAATTTGAAAAAAAAAAAAAAATTACTTAAATTAACAAAAGATTTGAATGGATACTTTACCAAAGAAGACCCATAGATAGCAAATAGGTACATGACAAGATGCTCAACATAATTTACTTTAGGGGAAATGCAGATTAAAACAACAATGCAATGCTGCTATACACCTAAAAGGATGACTAAACATAAAAATGATAATAGCAATAGCTAGTAAGGATAAGGAGCAACAGGAACTCTCATTCACTGCTGATGGAAATGCTAAATGGTACAGCCACTTAGGAACATACTTCAGCAGTTTCTTAACAAGCTAAACCATCTTATACAATCCAGCAATCAAGAACCTATGTATTTATGCAACTGATCTGAAAATTTGCATCCACACAAAGACCAGCATGCAAATGTTTAATAGGTTTATTCATAATAACCCAAAACTGGAAGCAACCAAGGTGTCCATTAATGGGTGAATGAATAAACAAAGCATGGTCTAATCATATGATAAAATGATAAAATACTATTCAGCTATCAAGTCATAAAAAAATGGATAAAACTTAAATGCATATTAATAAATGAAAAAAGCCAGTCTGAGGCTATATACTATTTGGGATTCTAGAAAAGGCAAAGCTATAAAGACAATAAACAGATCAGTGGTTCTGGAGGGGGTGATGAGGATGACAGGTTCAATAGGTGGAGCGTGGGGGGGTTTTAAGGGTGATGAAACTGTTCTGTATGATACTGTAATGATGGAATCCTAACATAGATCTGTCAAAACCTATAGAACTTCACAGAATAAAGTAAGCCTTAATGTGTGTGAATTAATAAGAAAATCACTGAGGATGTTGAGAGATCAGGATGGAATGCAGAATGTGACAAAAGAATATAATTGTATTACAAATACATTAAACAATGTCACTGAAGAATGTGGAGGAAAGGGGTGCTGGCGTAAGTAACCTTGGAAATGAGTGGGCCTTATAAGACTAAAAGAACTGTGCATAAGCATTGTACCACAGTTAATACATTGTTTCTGAGAAGTGTGGGTTAACTATTCTGAAATCACTATATGTATACACTGGAACTGAACAATTCATTACATAGACGGCAAATGGTGGGGGCCAGGTTTTCCACTGTTGGAGTGGAAGTTTACATAGACGCAAAGAGAGGAGACTGGAATGATCCATGTGGTAATGGACTGGAGTCAGAGAATCTGCATGAATTTCAAGGGTAACTTAATAGATACAGATGGTTATATACAGAAATATTTATAGGGCCCCATGCCAAGGGTCACGCCTGTAATCCCAGGACTTTGGGAGGCTGAGACAGGAGGATCACTTGAGCCTAGGAATTCAAAGCCAGCCTGGGCAACATAGTTAGACCCATCCCTACAAAAAACTTCTTTTCTAAATTACCAGGGCATGGTGGTGTGTGCTGTAATCCCAGCAAATTAGGAGGCTGAGGTGAGAGGATCACTAGAGCCTGGAAGGCTGAGGTTGCAGTGAGCTGAGACTGTGCCACTGCACTCCAGCCTGGGCAACAGAGTGAGACCCTGTCTCAAAAAAAAATTAACTTTTAAAAAGAAATATTTGCCGGGCACGGTAGCACTTTGGGAGTGCTAGCACTTTGGGAGGCTGAGGCAGGTGGATCACCTTAGGTCAGCAGTTGAAGACCAGCCAACATGGCGAAACCACATCTCTACTAAAAATACAAAAATTAGCTGGGCGTGGTGGCTCATGCCTGTAATCACAGCTATTTGGGAGGCTGAGGCACAAGAATCACTCGAACCCAGGAGGTAGAGGTTGCAGTGAGTCAAGATCATGCCACTGTACTCCATCCAGCCTAGCCAACAGAGTGAGACTTGGTCTCAAAAAAAAAAAAAAA
>NW_012115322.1:947472-954169 GCF_000951035.1 Colobus angolensis palliatus | reverse complement strand
AAAAAAAAAAAAAAAAAAGAATAAAGAATAAAAAGAAAAGAAATATTTACAGATAGCTGTATATACATGAGTTAGTATACATATATATTTTTTCTTGCTTTTAGCTGAGGGCCTAGAAGCAATGACCCCTTAGTAGCAACAAACACATCTAGTACCAAGATGTTGGTTTCCAAGACCATCCTGTAATAGAAGAAATCAGGGCAACCTTGGACAAATAGCTAATTCTAGGACTGGGGCAGGAAATATACAAGAGGAGTCTGGAGTATCTTATAATGCCAGAAAGTAAGGTAAGTGCCTTAAAAAAGAACTCCAAAATCAAAACCACAATGATGGGGTATGTCAAAGGGCAATAGGAGCAAACTGAAAGAGCTCCCAATGGCCAAAGTTTGAATAATTTGAGGAATAAAAGTAATATTGAAATAAAACCCAAAGTATAAAAGAAATACCCATGAGTTCATAGTGATAAAAATGAATTATCAAACAAACAAATACGTGGGAGAAAAGAGACAAACCTCCCATGTGGAAAATTCCACATAATTTATGGAGAAACTCTACCCTCAAGAAAGAGAAGAATAACTTCTCACCCTGTAAAGTGTGGGCTGCATACAGTGACTTCCTTCCAAAGAGTACAGCAGGAAGGCGGGGAGTGCAGAAACTCCACAAATGCTGCCTGAGCCAGGTGATCAAGGTCAACGTCAACAGCAATGTCGGGGTGACAGCATGTGCTCTCGATAGAATGTGATGAGAATGGCACTTCTGGGGTGAAAACGCACAACCTCAGTCTAATCATGAGGAAAATGTCAGACAAATCCCAATTGAGAACATTCTACAAAATATATGACTAGTACTCCTCAAAACTGTCAAGGTCATCAAAAACAAGGAAAGTCTGTGCAACTGTCTCAGCCAAAAGGAGCCTAAGGGGACATGACTAAATGTGATGTATATCCTGGATGGGATCCTGGAACAGAAAAAGGACATTAGGTAAAAGCTACAAAAACCTGAATACAGTATGAAATTTAATTAATAATAATATATAATACTGGCCCATTAATTGTGACAAATTTACCATGAGAAGGTGTTAATAATCAAGGAAACTAGGTGTAGAATTCTCTGTACTAACTTAGCAATTGTTTGTGAATAAATCTAAAACTACTCCAAAACAAAAATTTACTTTTAAAACTTCTAAAATTTTAGAGCTGGAAGGGAATTTAGTAACTGTTTAGAACAAACTCCACATTTAGCAAATTAAGAAGCTGAGCTCAAGAGAATGAACTGTTCAAGAGCAAGTGACTGCTATTAGACTCTGCTTCTTTCCTAAACATTCATCACTGCTGAATCACTTTGTCAGCTACAGATTCTCTCTTCATAAACTTTATTGTCACTTAATAAATACCTTTGTTAAGTGCTTCCTAAAGTCAAAGTCTTGTCCAAAGAGCTGTTTAAAAAAAAAAAGAGGCCGGGCGCGGTGGCTCAAGCCTGTAATCCTAGCACTTTGGGAGGCCGAGACAGGCGGATCACAAGGTCAGGAGATCGAGACCATCCTGGCTAACACGGTGAAACCCCGTCTCTACTAAAAAATACAAAAAACTAGCCAGGCAAGGTGGCGGGCGCCTGTAGTCCCAGCTACTCAGGAGGCTGAGGCAGGAGAATGGCGTAAACCCGGGAGGCAGAGCTTGCAGTGAGCTGAGATCCGGCCACTGCACTCCAGCCTGGGCGACAGAGCGAGACTCCGTCTCAAAAAAAAAAACAAGAACAACAACAAAAAAAGAAATGATTTGCAGAAACTCACAGAGCTCAGGAATATAAGATGACAATGTGTTTCTTAATTAAAAATTGAATCGGCTGGACGCGGTGGCTCACGCCTGTAATCCCAGCACTTTGGGAGGCCGAGACGGGCAGATCACCTGAGGGCAGGAGTTGGAGACCATCCTGGCCAACATGGCGAAACCCCGTCTCTACTAAAAGTACAAAAAATTAGCTGGGCATGGTGGCGGGTGCCTGTAATCCCAGCTACTCAGGAGGCTGAAGCAGGAAAATCGCTTGAACCCAGGAGACGGAGGTTGCAGTGAGCCAAGATGGTGCCGCTGCACTCCAGCCTGGGCGACAGAGGGAAATGCTGTCTCAAAAAAAAAAAAATTAAGTTAAAACACATTTTGTCTAGAGTCCATGCATATCTAGAGTGTTGTATTTTTAATCTAGGAGCATACAAAAATCACAATAATGGCACATGTGCTTAGATACATATTATAGATTTGTGTAATTAACCTCTTATTTATGTCCAACTAACCATGGCATCAAGTTTCAGAGTTTTCATCTTACAGGATCTGTTTTCTCTTGTTCTAAAGAATTTCTCCAGAATTACCTCTCGCCCGTCACCAGTGTTCTGGTCCAAACTGAAAATCTGTTCAAAAGGCACATAAGCCATGTACTTTCAGGATATTAAAGGTTAAGTTTTCAAGAACTGGATTTAAAATGTTTACTTTCCTAACCCTAAAAAATTTACATGCTATAAAACCCAGTGAATCCTGGGCATGGTGGTGTGTGCCTGTAGTCCCAGCTACTTGAGAGGCTGAGGATCTCTTGAACCCAAGTGTTCAAGGCTGCAGTGAACTATGGTTGTGCCACTGCACTCCAGCCTGGGTGACAGAGTGAGACCTGGTCTTTAAAAAAAACAAAAACACAAACAGAAAACGAACAACAACAACAAAAGAGTGAAAATGCTATTCTCTTGGTACAATTTGTTGCTGTTGTTATTTAGACAGGGCCTCACTCTGTCGCCCATGGAAGAGTGCAGTGGTGCAATCACGGCTCACTGCAGCCTCAATTTCCTGGACACAAACCATCTTCCCACCTCAGCCTTCTAAGTAGCTGGGACTACAGGTGTGCACCACCACACCTAACTAATTTTTTAATTTTTTATAGAGATAGGTCTCACTGTGTTGCCCAAGCTGGTCTCGAACTCCTGGCCTCAAGTGATCCTCCTGCCTCAGCCTCCCAAAGGCTGGATATGTGAGCCACAACACCCAGCCGTACAACTTTGAAAGGTACAAATGGTTCAGATTGGTAATGGAAATAAAATCCAAAATCTAAGTTGTAAGTATAGTCACTGTGAAGATGAATCATACACATCTTTTAAGTTGTGAATTATATTAAGATTCTACCTACTAGCTAATTTAAATTTACATTTTAAAACCTACATTTATTTTACCAGGCATATTTGCCATCTTTGCTATGGTAACAACTCTAAAATCTCAGTGGATTACACCACCATATAGCCTGTTTCTCTGGTCCACGCTGTAGCGCTGTTCCCCTTGTCTTCCCATTCCCAGGCTCAGGTTGAAGAAGCAGCCACAATCTGGAACATACTGTCTCTGAAGAGAGCAGAAGCTAGAGAGCTACAGAAAGCTCATGATGCCTCTTGAGCTTCTGCTTAGATGTGGGCATCTGTTGCATCTGCTCATCATATCCCTTTGGTCAACGCATGACATAGACGTACAACCAATTCCAAAATCACTGAATGAAGACATAATACTCCAGAGTCTTGTCCAGGCTGGAGTGCAGTGGCACGATCATGGTTCACTGCAGCCTTAACCTCTCAGGCTCAAGTGATCCTCCCACTTCATCTTCCCAAGTAGCTGGCACTACAGCTATGCCACCAGATCTGGCTAATTTTCTTTTTTTTAATATCCCTATGTTGCCCAGGCTGGTCTCGAACTCCTGGGCTCAAGGGATCTTCCTTGACCTCTCAAAGTGCTGGGATTATAGTTGTGCACTATAACACCTAAGATATTTAAAAAACAAAACAAAGCAAAGCCATTGGGTTTCCTGACCCTTAGACTGGACCCTAACCCCCTTTGTTTCTTTTCTTGTTGAGACAGAGTCTCACTCTGTCACCCAGGCTGGAGAACAGTGGCATGATCTTGGCTCATTGCCTCCCAGGTTCAAGTGATTTTCGTGTCTCAGCCTCCCAAGTAGCTGGGATAACAGGCGTTCGCCACCATGCCTGGCTAATTTTTGTGTTTTTAGTAGATATGAGGTTTTGCCACGTTGGCCAGGCTGGTCTTAAACTCCTGACCTCAAGTGATCCACCCACCTCAGCTCCCAAAGTGCTGGAATTACAGGCGTGAGCCACCGCACCTGGGCCCCACTTTGTTTCTTGATAGTTAAAGTAATACAATATTCCTTTGATTCTAAAAGACTGTGGATTTTCAGATGTATCAGTGATTAAATAGCTTTAAGAGAATAAAATGAAATCCTGTAAAACATGCTTACCCCACTGTAAAATAAATCTTGATTTCTTTTTCTTTTTTTTTTTTTTTGAGACAGAGTTTTGCTCTTGTTGCCCAGGCTGGAGTACGGTGGCATGATCTTGGCTCATTGCAACCTCTGCCTCCTGAGTTCAAGCAATTCTCCTGCCTCAGCCTCCTGAGTAGCTAGGATTACAGGCACCTGCCACCATGTCCGTGGCTAATTTTTGTGGTTTTAGTAGAGACAGTTTCACCATGTTGGTCAGGCTGGTCTTGACCTCCTGCCCTCAGGTGATCTGCCCATCTTGGCCTCCCAAAGTGCTGGGATTACAGGCGTGAGCCACCACACCCAGCCAAATCTTGATTTCAGCAATGTTGAAATAGAATGATGATAAACACACGGATAAGGTCAAAGAAAACTCAAATTTACTAAATAGCAGGCACCGTGAGGTGCTAAATCCATTTTCATTCTTTATTCCGCAAATGTTTTATGTATCCATGCGAGGCCCAGGAACTACAATGAGTAAAACTCTGAAAGCTTTTATAGACCTAGCGGGGGTAGAAATGCTTTCAGATTCAAATAGGCAAAACTGTACCGGCCAGGCGCGGTGGCTCACGCCTGTAATCCCAGCACTTTGGGAGGCCGAGGCGGGTGGATCACAAAGTCAGGAGATCAAGACCATCCTGGCTAACACGGTGAAACCCTGTCTCTACTAAAAGAAAGTACAAAAAATTAGCTGGGCATGGTGGCGAGCACCTGTAGTCCTAGCTACTCGGGAGGTTGAGGCAGGAGAATAGCGTGAACGTGATAGGCGGACCTTGCAGTGAGCCGAGATCACGCCACTGCCCTCCAGACTGGGAGAGAGAGCGAGACTGTGTCTCAAAAAAAAAAGAAAAAAACTGTACCAACCATAGTTTAGACCAATAAGGGTAAGAGATGATAAGAGATGATAGGGGCTTTTTTTCCCTTGTCACATATGAAGAAGTCCAGAGGAAGACAGTGTAGAATGGAATAGCCACTCAAAGATGTCATCAAGGAGCCAGACACCTTCAGTATTTCTGAGCCGTCATAACTTTCTTTCTCATAGTCACATGGTTGCTCTATCTCCTGGGATTGCACCTGCTTTCTAATCCAGAAGTGTAAAGAGACTTTTCTTTAAAAGTTTTTTATTTCATCCTAGCGAGTCCTCCCCAAGAACTCTGAGCTAAATCTCATTGACCATAACCATGTTATGTGGCCACCCTTGGCTGCAACAGTCTGGGAAGGCAAGTACTGTTATCTTGCCTACTGACTTCCTTGCAGAGGAATCTAAGTAAGGGGATGGTTGGAAATGTATGCTGAGTGAGCCAAACTACGTTCCGATGCGACAGGGCAACCACTATAACACTGTTACAAGATACTTCAGAACCACGGCATGGTTTTGGGATCAGTGAAATTTGGGTTGACACTTGAAAGGATAATTTATTAGGTGGACAAAAGTATTCTGGGCAGAAAAAAAATAACAGGGCCAAACAGGCACAGAAAAAGTCAAATCGTCACCTGTGGTATTTTGGGTTTGGTGGCTAGAGTCTAGAGAGTATGTGAGAGTGAAGAAGAGGTTAGAAAAGCTGCCAACGGGAGCTCATGAAGACCCTAACATGTGATTCCAGAGTTTGGCCATCATCCAAAATATAACAGAACCCTGGCAAAGGCTAGAATTGTTTTCTCAGTAATCTTGGTTCTTGGTTCTTGGAGAAATTAGGCTATGTGTGTGGGCTTCAACTTAGAACTACTGTCCTCACAACCAAATTAGCCTCAAGTAGTCACCTGCTTTTTCCTCACAGCAGCTCCTTGAATTTAGCTCTCTTCTGTTCAGAAAACAGTACTCTGAAGCCTTTGCCCATTTGCCGAATGTTTGACCCATCCTGTGTGACAGAACCACACGGATTCTCAGAAAGAGCCAGTCTGTCTGCATCAAGCTTTGTTCTCATCAGTCATCTGTGACAGAGCTCACTGTACTACAATGTACACATTAAATAGATCCATCCACTCTAATGCTCTTCCTTGCATTAGCATTCTCATATCTGAAGGCATTTTATACCTATGTGAGCCCTTTGCAGCCCCATCCATCTTAGTGAGTTGTGGGAAAGGGAGCTGAAAGATTCTGACAACCTTAATAAAGAAATTATTTCTAGTTAACAGTCACATTAGTACAGTGAGGACACATTCTCAGCATCAAATAGAGCCTAGGTTGTATTTCCCGCTTTGTCGATGCACGGGACATGTGAAAGCTATTTAACCTCTTCACCTACTTTTCTACCTAACAGGAACTATGAGAATTCAAAGATAATGTATATAAAAGTGGTTTTAAAATCAAAGAGCAGTATCTGATGTTATGAAACTAGTTAGTGCATGGTGAAACCACACATATAACTTTGGCTTGGAAATGCACAATTTTTTTTTTTTTTTT
>NW_012115322.1:945002-947249 GCF_000951035.1 Colobus angolensis palliatus | reverse complement strand
GCCACCACGCCCAGCTAATTTTTTGTATTTTTAGTAGAGATGGGGTTTCACCGTGTTAGCCAGGATGGTCTCGATCTCCTGACCTCGCGATCCACCCGCTTCGGCCTCCCAAAGTGCCGAGATTACAGGCGTGAGCCACCGCGCCTGGCCGGAAATGCAAATTCTTAGCATCCCCAGTGTACAATAAGTATATTATTGAATAAATTAATGAATGCTGGTAACTCTTTTTTATCTGTTTCAAAATAGAGAGACGGGCAGTTTGAAGCTTTTATCTGTCTTCTTTTCCAGGGCTTTCTCTGTGTCTCCCAAGAAAGTGTTTTTTTAAAAAAGTCCCGGTTATATGAGGTCAGATGTAAATGTTATTTCTAGCCTCCACTGACTAAAAACTGTGGTATGGTATGCTTTTGTTAGAGAATCTTAAGAGTTTATTTGGTCATGGAATTGCAACAACCAATGCAACTTCAAATTTATCAGTCACACAAAATAGTAACACCATAGTATAAACACATTTCAACAGGTCTGTCTCTGTGGCAGATTACTATCAACAATTGTTTCACTCTGCATTTTCCCAATCTTCTCCTTTGCCTTCTCTATATACAGGATGGAAAGCAAAATTCTCACTTCCCAAAGGCACGTCCAGCTAAGTGTAGTCCTTTCACACAGTTCTTACCAATAACATGTAGATGAAAATCTCTGGAGAGGGTTTCCCAGGACAAAAGTATGATGAAGATTATTTTTGGCTAGGGCACAAAGTCTAAGTCTCTTTTTTCTATTTAGACAATGCACTTTTCACAATACAGTACATGTCTGAAGTTGCTTGGAGAACATATCTATGTGACAATTAAGAACCATCTCTACACTGACACCTAACATATCTGTTCCTAGACACCACGGAAAGCTATATCCTAACAAGATAGCATTGTCTCCCCTTAAGGTGTATGATAAACATAATCAGATTAGGACGAAGCTGTCCTCTTAGAAGTGCAAATTATACACCTATGGGTTTGATGCATCACAGCTGGAAAACCTAGGTCCTAGAACTGACCACCACTAGGGTGTGTTATAGCAGTGTCAAAAAGTAGCTGGTAAAAGAAGAGTCTTTTCAACAAATCGTGCTGGGCCAACTCGATACCAATATGCAAAAAACTGAAGTTGGACCCAATACCTCATACCACGTACAAAAATTAACTCAAAAGGATCCAAACCTAATTATAAGAGCTAAAACCATAATAGTCTTGGAAGAAAACAAAGGAGGAAATACTCATGGCCTTAGATTTGGCAATGGATTCTTAGACACAACACCAAAAGCAAGAGCAATACTAAAAAAGAAAAAAAAAAAAAAGAACAATAAAAGAGGATATAAACTAGACCTAACCAAAATTTCAAGCTTTGGTGTGTCAAAGAACATTATCAAAACAACTCAACAACAGAGACAAAAAACTTGATTAAAAAATGAGCAAAGGCAGCTCCAGAGGAGGCTGAGGCAGAAGGATCACTTGAGTCCAGGAGATCAGGCCAAGCTGGGCAACACAGCAAGACTCCACTTCAAAACACAACAAAAACAATGGGCAAAGGACTTCTCTAAAGAAGATATCAGACTGGGTGCAGTGGCTCACGCCTGTAATCCCAGCACTTTGGGAGGCCGAGGTGGGCGAATCATGAGGTCAGGCGATCCAGACCATCCTGGCTAACACAGTGAAATCCGGTCTCTACTAAAAATACAAAAAAGAAAAAAAAAAAAAAATTAGCCAGGCATGGTGGCACATGTGTACAGTCCCACCTACTCGGGAGGCTGAAGCAGGAGAATGCCGTGAACCCAGGAGGCGGAGCTTGCAGTGAGCTGAGATCACACCACTGCACTCCAGCCTGGGCAACAGAGCGAGACACCGTCTCAAAAAAAAAAAAAAAAAAAAAGATGTCTAAGTGGCTAATAAACGTATGAAAAGATGCTCAACATCACTGGTCTTTAGGAAAATGCAAATAAAAGCCACAATGAGGTATCAACTTCACACCCAGTAGCATGGCTGTAATAATGAAAAACAGGAAATTAGCAAATGTCAGCGAGGATGTGGAGAAATTGGAAGCTTTGTGCATTGCTGGTGGAAATGTAAAATGGTTCTGCTGTGGAAAAGTTTGGTAGTTCCTCAAAAAGTTAAATGTAGAACTACCATATGACCCAGTACTTCTACTCTTATGTATCTAAAAGAATTGGAAACTGGTATAAATACACATGTACACACACATGTT
>NW_012115322.1:920034-940247 GCF_000951035.1 Colobus angolensis palliatus | reverse complement strand
AAAAAAAAAAATTAGCTGGGCGTGGTGGCAGGCACCTGTAGTCCCAGCTACTCGGGAGCCTGAGGCAGGAGAATGGCATGAACCCGGGAGGTGGAGCTTGTAGTGAGCCGAGAAAGTACCACTGCAGTACTGCCTGGGTGAAAGAGCGACACTCCGTCTCAAAAAAAAAAAAAAGAGAAAAGACGAATAAACAAATTGTGATATATACAATGGAGTATTATTGTCATAAATGAAATGAAGTATTGATACATGCTACAATAAAAATGAACTGCAAAAACATTAAATAAGCCAGACACACAAAAAAACTGCAAAAACATCTGAAAAACGAAGGCAGTTGTGCCTGCCCAACACTGAATGTATCATTAGGTTGGTGCAAAAGTAATTGCAGTTTTTGCCATTACTTTTAATGGCAAAATGCCACTGACCTATTTGTTCACTTTAAAATGGTTAATTTTGTGTGAATTTCACCTCAATTTTTTTAAAGTAGTCAGCTCCTGAGACCAAAATGTAATCAGTATGTCACTGACTTAGTGTAAAGGTACTGGAAAACCTTTTTTTTTTTTCTAAAGAGATGGGGTTGACCAGGCAGACCTCCAGCTCCAGGCCTCAAGCAATCTTCCCATCTCGGCCTCCCAAAGTGCTGGGATTACAGGGTGAGCCACAATGCCCAGCCAACTGGAAAGCCTTTATTAGGATATAAAATGGTGTAAAGCTAAGAACAAAACCAAACCTCCATTCTTGAGTAGCTTTTGAGGGAAGATATCCATCCAGTTTTTTTGTTTCTTCTTCATCTCTGTTTAGCTTTGAACATTTCTCCTGTCATTCAATAACTACTGCTCAAGACGAGCAGAGGAGCAGATGAAAATGCAAATCAGTTATAATCTTACTAACTGTAAACACCTATGGCATAATGAAATCAATTGTTGAAATGTAGATGTGGTATTTAAAAATCAAGAAATAGGATTATGGGATTAACAGAGGTCTTAGTTTCATCTATCCATGCAATATCATTATAGTTTAGCAAAGATAAAAAGACTGCCACTGGACTACAGACGTCTTTCTCAGAATTCCTGCATCAATTCTAAGTAATCTTATCAAAGTCTTGAGTGCTTGGTACTCAGATTTCACTGTACACTTTTACCCACGTCTGAATTCCCCAGGACTGCTTTAACAATTAAACAATCGAAATTTGTTCTCTCACATTTCTGGAGTCTGAAATCAAGGTGTTAGCAAGGCCATGCTCCCTCTGAAGGCTCTATGGAGGGAGGAATCCTTTGCCTCTTCCAACTTCTGGAGATTCCAGGTAGTCCTTGCCCTCTGGCAGCATAACTACAACTTTCACTCCCATCTTCACATGGCCTCTTTTCATTTGTGTGTGTCTTCTCTTCTTATAAGGACACTAGGCATTGGATTTAGGGCCCACCCTAAATCCAGGATAAATTTGCCTCAAGATCCTTAACTAATTATATCTGCAAAGACCCTATTTCCAAATACAGTAGTTCACCCTTAACCAGGATTTCACTTTTTTTTTTTGAGATGGAGTTTCATTCTTGTTATTTAGGCTGGAGAGCAATGGCGTGATCTTGGCTCACTGCAACCTCCACCTCCCAGGTTCAAGCGATTCCCCTGCCTCAGCTTCCCAAGTAGCTGTGATCAGTTATGTGCCACCACACACAGCTAATTTTGTATTTTTAGTAAGAGACAGGGTTTCACCATGTTGGCCAGGCTGGTCTCAAACTCGTGACCTCCCAAAGTGTTGGGATTACAGGCGTAAGCCACTATGCCCAGCCCACGATTTCACTTTCTATACTTACAGTTACCCAGATTAAACCATGGTCCAAAAATATTAAATGCAAAATTATAGAAATAAACACTTCATACATTTTAAATAATTTTTATTTGAGTATATTGTCACAACTCTTTCTTCTTATTAGTTCTGCTGTTAAGTGCCAAATTCATAAACTTTATCATAGGGGTATGTATGCATAAGAAAACAAACAGTATATATAAGGTTCAGTACTATCTGCGGTTTCAGTCATCCACTGGGGATCTTGCAAATGTATCCACCACAGATAAGGGTAGGGGTGGGGGGTGGCTACTATAAAGTCACATTGTGACAGTCCAGGTGTACATGAAATTTGGAGGGACACTATTCACTATATCACATAAGCAACACAATGCCTCTTTTGACACAGTAAGATTTTAAAAAAAGACTCAAATTTTAATTCAGCTTGATAAAATTAGAATTCTTCTTCTGGGGAAGTTTCTTTTTGAGACAGGATCTCACTCTGTCAGACCGGAGTGCAGCAGTGTGATCACACCTCACTGCAGCCTCAAGCAATACTCCCACCTCAGCCTACTGACTAGCTGGGACTACAGGTGCACTACCACACCTGGCTAAGTTTTAAAACTTTTGCAGAGATAGGGTCTTGCCATGTTGCCAGGCTGGTCTCAAACTCCTAGCCTCAAGCGATCCTCCCACCTCAGGCTCCCAAAGTGCTGGGATTACAGGCATGAGCCACTGTATCTGGCCTCTGGGGAAAACTTTTAGAAATATACTTTTAATTTTTGAAAGAAAACTAAACCAAATAACAACAAAAAAATCAAATCTCTAAAAGTAAGTATTCCCATTTATTTACTGGCTAAAACTGATGATGAATGAAGAAAAAGTACCTTCTGATAGAAATAAAGCATTATAGATCAGTGCTATTTATAATTTATTACTTGTTAAAGTAACTTCAGCTTTCTCATAACAATTCAATAAGCCCTCTCCTAGAACTCAAGAGCTTTTAAATTAAGAAAGCCTTTTTAAAAAAATCCCTAAGCTATATGTTTTTAAAACATTTAAAATTGATTTTTTACATTTTGAAAGGTGAAATTATAATCATCTTCAAAACATACAGTAAAATGTATTATGTAGTCAAGTATCAATTATTTCAAATAGCATGACAATTTAACTACAAATAATTTCAAATCCTAACAAATATAATTACCTAATGTTTAAGTAATTTTATAAATAAATTACCAAATTAGAAGACAATATTGGTTGACTACATTTTACAAACTGTAAGAATATATCCCACACTTCATATATTTTAACACCCCGGGGTATTTTTCTACATTAATAAAATTCATTCTATTATAAATTTTCAGGAATTCTTTCTGATGTACCAAGATTTCATATGAAAAGGCAGAAGCTATTTTTTTATTTCTGATATAAAACAGTAAGTATGAACCCAATGTAGAAATCTGAAGTTAGACAATTCCTTTGGCAGAAAACAATCGTAACAGGTCTTAATATAAATAGAATCCATAAGCTCATAAAAAGGAAAGAAAATAACCCTGTGTTTCTTAACACCGAAAGAATCATCAGTACACAGATTTAAAATCATTTTTATCTTTCGACAGCCTGCAACACAAAATTTATTACATATGGCAAAAAATTATTTTTAATTTAAGAGAAAAAAAAACTTCTGCATGTATAAACTTTCACTGATAAATGCCAATATATACTATATATATATGTCATGTTTTATTATTCTAAAACTACATTATTTATAATGGCTGATCCCAATTTAGTGGGTGTGCAGTATTTATACTGGCTCAAAGACATGCTGAATTAAGCTTTTATAACTGAGATCACAATTATACATGAAATACACAAACATTAAAATAAGTTTATTAAATACAGTTTGGGAGAAAAATGTAAGAAATTCCATATATATCCAAATGTTGACTATTATCAAGAGCATCTTTGGATTTTTTAAAATGCTTTTTAAAAATTATTATTTTGTAAAGAACAGATTTGTTTCCAAAAAGTAAGGTGCCATTCAGAAGTATATAACTGAATCAACACAAAGGAAAATACTCAAAAACAGAACATGAAATATTAAAGGTTAAAACTTTGTTCAGTTATTTGTATCTGAAGTTAATGACATAAACTGAGCTTTCAAATACTGCTAATTTTTCCACTTAAATGTAGATCAAGTACCATATAGGCTATTTTGTTCTAGGATAGTTTCTTTGAAAAAGGAATATATTTATAATCAAATTTCTGTAGATGAACGGCAACATTTTCAGAGAATTAGCTTGAAATGGATTTAGTAGAAAGACTGACAGCTTTCTTTAAAAAAACAAATATAGAAATCTTGCTTCCATACAAGTAACTTTAAAAACTAATGTTGTTTTTCCCAGTCTGAATATGTTTCCATATGCATATGTATTTGCAATTTCTATTTTCCAATATGTAAAAAGTTGGTAGATAATGAAGTAGTGTGCAAATTTTTAGGAGAGAAAACAATCCCTATTTGTTTACTACCAAACTCCCACAGTTATATAGAATCTATTAGCACTATAAACTAACTCAAAATGCAGGCTGCAGAAAAACTGCTTCAATAGCCTCCCTATCAATCTGTCACCTTCTATGAAGTCATCACCTGCTATTACTGCACAGGCTGAGAATTACTTCTGAAAGAAATGGTCAATTGTTTTCAACAGCTTGGTATGTTGACAGCTTAGCAATGGTGCAACTGATTCCACTTCTTTAAAAAAACAACACATCATTAAAAACACACTTACCATCCATGTTGGTATATCTCACAACAAATTATTAGGAATGTCTCATGGCTCAAATTCACACGCAATCCCATAAAAAGCATATGCAGCATCTCTACACACCACATTCCAGGAAGAAAAACAAATGGACCATATCTTCATTAGGAATAGCCAAAGTCACTTGAAAAGGTTATTAGTGACAATTGTAAATACCAGAGATACATATAGGAAAGAAAACGTTTTTCCTCAGGGAATGGAAATGTTTCGTGGGACAGTCCTACACAGTTGGCATGACTGTTTGGGGGACTGACTAAATGCTTTATCACACATCTGCATTTACAAGGTCTTCACTGTTGATCACAGAAAACATTTTTGTTCTTTCCAGATTGCTCTTGCTTCTGTAGACAATTATATGCTAATTATTATTCAACATAACAGTGAGAGCAAAGGGACAATATTGCAAATACAACTGCAATTTAAGGAGCCAAAAAGAAATATGCTGGCAAGCTAAATGCTTACACACACAAAAGTTAGGCTTTTAAAATAACAGTGTGTGAGAAACTCTGAAAAAAATATTTCAAGTTCTTCAGTGCTCTTATGATATTTTAGGGGGAAACAGTGGTTTCCTTAAAATAATATTTTAATACTCCTATCTCATACTGTTTAGTGTCATAAGGCTAATTAATGGGTATCTAGATTTATGTAGAAAAAACTGAAAGAAAGACCAAACTAACTGAAAGCATCTTTAAGCTGCCTCTGATCAAAAGATTGACTTCAAACAAACTGGACTGAAAAAAAAAAAACCTTTATGGCCTTGTAGAGTTAAGAGAGGTTTTTGTGCTTTATTTATTCATGGTCCTTTTGAGTTGAGAGGAAAAAAACTTTTAATATTTTCAGGTTGGTATCACAAGGATTGAATAATACACTTATGAAGCTTTTCAAGAAAATGCTTGCTTTGTTTCTAAAGGAGAGGCTGCTGATGGTAATTTGTGTGCTGCTGTGCAACTGGATGAGCTGGAACTGTCACCGGAAAGCCTGCCAGTTGAGGTAAATTGGAAGTAGTGTTCTGATAAGATGACATATCCACAGACATCCCCATTTGCTGTGTGTAAGCAGTTGTACCAGTAGCTGACTGTAGGTTAGAGTTCTGGTTCATGTAAGTAGGATTGGAAACAGTGTCTTGTCCAGTGCTACAAACAAAATTTTAAAAAGAAAACTATATTTACTTTGCAATATCTAGGTTACAGTTAAGAGATCATCATGACAAAAGTGCCTTTTCCATCTTCAAGTTTATGTAGCTCTGCTCTTCTGATTACAATTTAATCATTCCAGCCATTGAATACTGTTAATCAAATTTTCTTTTTTTTTTTTGAGATGGGATCTTGCTCTGTTGCCCAGGCTGGGGTGCAGATCATAGCTCACTGCATTCTCGAACTCCTGGGCTCAAGCAATCCTCCTGCCTCAGCCTCCTGAGTAGCTGGGGCTATTTTTAAAAAAATTAAATTAGTCCAGACTAATTTTAAAAAATTTCTTTGTGTAGAGACTGGGTCTTGCTATGTTGCCCAGGATGGTCTCAAACTCCTGGGCTCGAGTGATCCTCTGGCCTTGATCCTCTGGCCTTGGCCTCTCAAAGTGTTGGGATTACAGGCATAAGCCACCATGCCAAGCTTGTTAATGTAATTTTTATATTGGTAAGAAGAGAGAGGTACTTGAAAACAAACAAAATGTAAGATTCTAAGACACGTTTAACTTCCCTTCTCCAGAATCTCTAACTAAAAACATTCAGAAACCATCTGAGGAGATGCAAACTGTTCTTGACTGAAGTACCCTTGGCCAGTTGCAATGAGAATGGAGTCTTGGCTCAAGATGCCACTTTTAGCCTATATTCTCCCTCCCCATCTCCCAATCCAGCACAAAGAAGTCCACCTCTTCTCTGTAAACCTCTTTCAAGCTTTCCTTCAGTAAGGACTTTCTACTTTTAAAAGGAAAACAGTGTAGTCTGCATTGGGCCCAAAATCTACCCCCACGATACTCCGAAACTATTTCTTTATTGACATTTCACAAACTAAGCTGAAAAATCACACCAAATTGCCAGACTTGTTTATTCCTATAACTACTATGGCATACATTTCTCTTAAAATATATATATAATTTTGGCCAGGTGCGGTGGCTCACACCTGTAATCCCAGCACTTTGGGAGGCCGAGGCAGGCAGATCACGAGGTCAGGAGATCGAGGCAAACATGTCTCTACTAAAAATACAAAAACAAAATTAGCCGGGTGTGATGGCGGGCGCCTGTAGTCCCAGTTACTCGGGAGGCTGAGGTGGGAGAATGGCGTGAACCTGGGAGGCGGAGTTTGCAGTGAGCCGAGATCGTGCCACTGCACTCCAGCCTGGGTGACAGAACACGAGTCCGTCTCAAAAAAAAAAAAAAAAATATATATACACACACATATATACATATATATACTTACGTGTGTGTGTGTGTGTGTGTGTGTGTATAAATAAAACAGGCGTGAGCCACTGCGCCAGGCAGTTTTAGGGCTGAGCTTGGAGGCTCATGCCTCTAATCCTAGCATTTTGGGAGGCCAAGGTGAGAGAACTGCTTGGGCCAGCCTGGTCTGAGACCAGCCCAGGCAACATGACTATACCCATCTCTACAAAAAATTAAAAACATCAGCTGGGTGTAGTATGTGCCTGTGGTCTCAGCTACTCAGGAGGCAGAGGCTGGAAGATTCTTTAAGCCCGGGAGTTGGAGGCTGCAGTGCACTATGATCACACCACTGTACTCCAGCCTGGGTGATAAAGCTCCATCTACAAAAAAAGTTTCAATAAAAAAATTACATAATTTTAAATTCCACCAAATATACTGCTTGCAATAAAAGAGAGAATTAGTTTCAACATTACACCACTTTTTTCTCCATAATACCTAGTGTTACCAAGGATAGCAAAATTTTATATTTTATTCTAACTGAACACTAATCTGAATAGATTTATTTAATATTCATAAAATATCTAAAATTCATACTCATGGAGTTTGAGGGTGGGAAGAGATCTTACAGATCATCTACATATGATGATATTGAATGAACATTTTGTATGGTTAAGCAAAGTGAATAGAAAGATTTAAATACAACTCTCTGAGTAGAAGTGTTTTTATTAAAAAACAGAAATACAGGGCTGGGTGCGGTGGTGCATGCCTATAATCCTAGCACTTTGAGAAGCCATAGCAGGCAGATTCCTTGAGCTCAGGAGTTTGAGACCAGCCTGGGCAACATGGAGAAACCCCACTTCCACAAAAAAATACAAAAATTAGCAGAGCATGGTGGTGCTCGCCTGTAGTCCCAGCTATTCGAGAGGCTGAGGAGAGTGGATAGCTTGAGACCGGGAGGTCAAGACTGTAGTGAGCTGAGATCATACCTCTGCACTCTAGCCTGGGTGACTGAGTGAGACCTTGTCTTAAAAAAAAAAAAAAAATGAAACTCCATCAAAAAAAAAAAAAAAAAAAAAAAACCTTGGCCAGGCGCGGTGGCTCACACCTATAATCCCAGCACTTTGGGAGGCCGAGGCAGGTGGATCATCACGAGATCAGGAGTTTGAGACCAGCCTCACCAACATGCTGAAACCCCGTCTCTACTAAAAATACAAAAAAATTAGATGGGCGTGGTGGCACCTGCCTGTAATCCCAGCTACTCAGGAGGCTGAGGCAGGAGAATTGCTTGAACCTCGGAGGCAGAGGTTGCAGTGAGCAGAGATCTAGCCACTGCACTCCAGCCTGGGTGAAAGAGGGAGACTCTGTCTCAAAAAAACAAAGCAAAACAAAAAAACCTGAACTACAAATTCCACAGTTCAAACACCCTTCCTTTTAAGGGTCAAAGTAACAACAGTTTTCTAATTTTTAGGAGTATACGCAGATAAATAAGTCTGGGGCTACTTCACAGGCTGATTATGGCACAGTGCTAAACACATAATAGGCTTAGTCTCATAAAGGACAATTAGCTTTATTTTGTCCCAAGGATGCAGACTGTAAGCTTAAGTAAGGGCAATAATCTCAGTATGGGTAGCAAAGCTAAGGTAACACCATTCCACTTCACAGGATTATGAATAAACAGTTCTGTAACTTCATCTTACTAAGGGTCTATATATTCCCATTCTGAAAATTTAGGAAAATTAACACACATAATTATAAAATTAACACAGCTCCCAAAACTTACCTTAAATATGAAGTTTGAGCAGGCTGTGTTGTCACTGAGGAATTCACATTTGTAGGCAGAGATCTCAGTGGACCAATCTGATCGGGTCCTAGGCTATAGCTTTGGGCAACAGTTACTTGGTGAATGCTCTGACCCATATAGTTTCCACCATGTGATTGAACTGGATATGTCTATTAATCAGAAAGAAAAAGTTGATTCACGAATCTCCCAAACATGTGCCTAATAATATCTTTAAAATGTTAAAAGACTTAAAGGAAAGAAACTATACTTCTTTGGGAAGCAATCTGATTCTACCAATCTATCCATCTTAGAACTAAAAGTGGAGAACTGTCAAATCACAGTGCCAAATCTATGGAAATTTGATTTGTTTGGCTGTTCTTTTATTTTTACAGAGAGCTGGGAGAAAGACAGGTGGTATACTTTTAAGTAGTGGATTGCAATCTACCCAGGTTGCCTATTACTCAGTAAACATGTCTTGCTGTTGAGCCACAGAAAACTGTACACTCCCTTGAAGGGAAGCCCACCATCACTTAAAGTCACTATAAGAATGATAACCTTCTTTACCCTCATCCCAGGATGACTCATCCAACTCCTTCCTAAGAATGAAACTTAAGAGAAAAAGCAGAAAAAGAAATAGTATAAGGGTGCCAGGGCTTCCCTGGCAATGTCTACTTTATCTCTTACCTTTAAGACAAACAGGACAAAAGTAAGGAAGAGTTATGGGTAAAAGACATGTATCCTCAGGAAATAGCAAAAATGGTTTAGGTCTCTTTGGACATTTATATGTGCCCTACTTATTTTCAGGACAACAGCTCCTTAAGGACAGGGTCTACCACCTGTCTACTATATATAGCATCAAAACAATGCACACATTTAATATATCATACCATAATGATCATCAATCCAGTTTTAAATTAAGCTATTTTTAAAACAAAGACCATTTAGCTGAAAATTTAGAATGCTAGAAATCCCAAATGAACTACATTAAGTACCATCCCATTACCTCCTTAGCAGACATGTAACAATCTACTGACAATAGGCTGAGACTGTGAGAATCAGCTTCTTCTGCAGTTTAGGGTTCCTGAGTAGCCTACACAGATACAACTAACATGTTACCCCAACTGCTTCTAGTAGAGATATATTTTTGTCAAATTAGAATAGAAACTTTTGAATATTTCAAATGCTCAAGTGAATAGTGTAGATACAGATTA
The DNA here is from genome assembly GCF_000951035.1 of Colobus angolensis palliatus. Taxonomy (NCBI): domain Eukaryota; kingdom Metazoa; phylum Chordata; class Mammalia; order Primates; family Cercopithecidae; genus Colobus; species Colobus angolensis. Next base: position 930,268 of record NW_012115322.1, on the reverse strand, counting down.
CATGAGGAATCAAACAGAAAGTTAACTTTTTAGAGAAATGAGTTGTGCTTGGCAAAACACAGTAAGTAGAATGCAATTAAACACCAAAACCTGACACAGAATAGCAAATAACCCTTTACAGACACATAAAAAAGCCAACATAGTTTTATCATACAACGATGCAGACACTGCTTTTTGTCCCACTTTCACAGCAGCAGCAAACAACTCTGAAAACAGAAGCAAACTGAATAACTCCCAAATGTCTTTTGCAGTCAGAAATCTTTCCTACCCTCCTAATATTCAAAAAGATCAAGGCATGGCACATTTGATAAATGTATCTTGTCTGACATGACAGTTACCATAGTGACTATTCTTTTTTTACTTAACAATTATGTTGTGTCAAGTCATCTAAATTATTCACCCACATTCTACCCTTTCTCCTTGGTGTCTCCTTCACATGTACCTTTAGATACCAGTGTTCATAAATTAACATGCATTTTGCTCATCCAAGCTCATTCTGAATTCAATTGGCTAACTGGCTGAAATTTCAAACATGCTTCTGAATGGGGATATTGACAAATATAAAGTATTCACTTCACATGGCAAGCACACAAAAAAGGTGAAAAGTACTGGAAAAAGATGGCTTACAGATGTTCACGGATGGCTTATGGAGTCTGTACCTCCTAGATGTGTATCATATCTTTGCTATGCACAAATTAACAATTTAAGTCATGAAGCTAAGTAAAGGAAGTATAAAGCATACTCTAGAAGTTCATTATGACTGTTAATAATCATATGAGTCAAATAAATCTTTATGGAAATTTGTAAAGAAATGTTAAATCTTGTTGAGCAGCAGCAAAGTGTTGGTACCTGGGGAACTTCTGATACGCTAGGTACTGTCCGAAATCAAAAGATTTATACTCCACATTTACAAAATGGATTTATACTTACATACAAGATTTATGCTTTATACTTGCAAAAGCATATGAAGAACCAGAACTACTCTCACATATTTAATGGTCTTTTCATCCATGTTAAAACTGAACTAAAATGTACTTGTGAAATATCAGTATCTGTCTAAGTTGTTCTGGTGAATGTTAATTGTTCAGTCAATATTTACTGAAACAATCAAAGATAAATTTTATAATTTTATTTACAGACAAAAGAAATCTTAATACTATGCTGTAAAATACTTTTACTTTAAAACTTGTTTATAATTTAGAAAATGTTCTCAAAAAACATGCTCACCTGCATTGGAACCCCGGATGATGCAGGTGGGTAATGTGCTGGAGGGTGGAGCTTTGAATAGACTGAGTACACTGGTGCTTCATTCACCAATTTGTTATATAGTTCCAGCGCTTCCAGGACTTTTACATTCAATTCAGACAATTCTGAATGCTTCCTGATGTAGAAGAAAAGTATTATAATACTCTTCTAGTTTTTAGCATCTATTTAGTAATATAAATTATTTTTTAAATTTAGCACAATTTCTATTCATATATTAAAAGGTTATTTTATATTTAATGAAAGAATATTCACAAAGGGAAACTGAGAGGAAGAACTGCCTAATCCTTGTAATAGCTAGCCTGATACTGAGGCAGGAAAACAGGGTCTGGAGGCAGGGAATCTAAGGCTGTTTTTCAAGCTGACTTCTTGTAACTACACTGAAAGGAAAACCAAGCCGAACTTTCCACACCTAAGTAACAAAAGGACCAGAGGCTGTTCCCTTTGCAAACTCCCCACATTTTCTGTGCAGCAGATGGGAAATTGGGTGTCCGAAAAAAATCAGATGGATTACAGTTCCAGTCTTCGTTTGCCACTTTGTAACTTAAGCCTCTGAATGGTCGCTGTCCACAACCAGCCTCTGAATGGCTGCTCCAGCCTGTGAATGGTTGCTGTCCACAACCAGCCTCTGAATGGCTGCTCCAGCCTCTGAATGGTTGCTGTCCACAACCAGCCTCTGAATGGCTGCTCCAGCCTCTGAATGGTTGCTGTCCACAATCAATCAGACTGACTGTGGGCAGAGTCTTCATTTGCATAGAAGCATAACTGTAACTTCTCCCTAGCCTCTAACTGGTTGCTTTTTGCAAACAATCAGATGTTTGCACGGCACTGTGACCTTTGTAACTTCATTTCAGCCTCTGGTTGGCTGCTTTCTGCAACCAGACTGATCGTGAGCTTCCACTTCATTTACATGAGGTGAGCATGACGCAGCCAATGGGAAACTTCTAGGGGGTACTGTACTTGGACCCAAGAAGGCTCTGTATCGGGGTCCTTCAGCTGCTGCTCAGGCCCATACCCACATTGTGGGGTGTACTTTCGTTTTCAATAAATCCCTGCTTTTGTTCTTCTGTTGCTTCGATCTTTCTTTGCTTTGCTGGGCATTTTGTCCAATTCTTTCTTCAAAATGCCAAGAACCTGGAAAACCTGCAGTCACAATCCTCTACCAGTGACAATATGACTTTATAATATTAGGGAAAAGTCCTTTCCATGCCTCATAACATGCAATCAATTCATAATTTTGGTGCTGAGAGAATTTACTTTCACACATTCCAGTTTTATTTTGAGAATTCAATCATTAAAAAGAAAATTCTCAATTTGGGTAAGAATCTGGGCCTGAATTATAAATCTCAATAAAAGAAAGTACCCAGGCAAGGCGCAGAACCTCTATGAAGTACACGATATGATGGAAATGTAAAAACACTTGTTTAAAAAAAAAAATCACACACATTTTCATTTGTTTATATCCATAAAAATATCAACTGAAAAAAAAAAACTTAAATAATTATCCTTGAAAATCCAAGTAAAAACAATGTGTAAGACTAGTCTCTACAGCTCGTTTGTTGGTTGGTTTATTTTGAGAAAGTAAGTAAACCAATACTTTATTATGTAATAACAACAAATCCAAATAAAAGCATCTTCAAATATGACCAAGAAGCTTCAGAGCAGACTCTTCCTACTTGATACAATTTTGTCTGTTCCCCTGGGAGTAATAAAGAACTCTCTTTGCACTGTCAAATTTATAAAAGTTAAGCAACCACTTTTCATCTGGCCTGAAACATCCATAAGCCTTTTTATTGAAATGTGGTTCTTTCTATATAACTACAGAGAGGCAACAAGCAGAGGCACACAGACACAGGACTACCAAGTAAACAGTCACTGAGTCCTATCAAGATTTGTTACTTTTCTTCTACTAGTTTTTTACCTCTGAACAACAACAACAAAAAGTTTGTTCCCTCTCTGGTAGGAATGACTGCATTAAGCAGGTCAAACTCTAGTATCAAAAATAACAGTTACGAGCCACCCAGAAAGCTACAGAAATTAGTGCCATGCTAACAAATGCATAACTAAAATTTAACTGTAGGAAATCCGCAAAACCCAGTATGTTGATGAAACAACAGAAAAATGCAGTAGAAAGACGTGATCACTGTGTTTGAAATCCCCTTAAAGATTTCAGACACAATCCCACAGTAATAAGGCAAAAGAGCAACTTGATCAGATGGTAGAAAATTATCTTTGGAGCACAGAAGGAAATAAGATTAGAATAGTCTGGAACATAGTTAAGGTCAGACTATGAATCTCCAATAAATCTACCTAAACTTTTTTGGAGTCAATTTACATATTTACTCAATATAATTTCTTAGGGTGATAAAATGCTACAAAATTTCATTCTGTAAAACGACAGAAATGAAATGTACAATTTAACTTTCTAACAGTAGAGTTGTTTTTCTCAGTAGGAATAACAAACGCAATGATCCATTCAAGGGAAAAATTGGTATTTTATTCATCTTTGAATACTTGACAAGGGTAAATAATAGTCAATAAGAATTTGTTGAAGAACAGGAAACATTTCCCAGAACAGGAGCTGCATCTGCAGCTGTGGCCATGGAACAAGAAAATATGCCAGTTGGCCTATTCAAAAACTGAAAACTGGTAAGAAAACTGGTTAATGACTGAGTTCTCACTCAAAAAATTAACTAACATCAGAATGGTCACTTTGATTTTTTTTTCTTTTGAGACAGGATCTCATTGTGTCACCTAGACTGAACTGCAGTGGTGCAATTGTGGCTCACTGCAGCCTCCCTGACCTCCCAGGCTCAAGCGATCTTCCCACCTCAGCCTCCTGAGGAGCTGGGACTACAGGTGCACACCACCAAGCCCAGCTAATTGTTAAAATTTTTTTTTGTAGAGATGGGGTCTCACTGTATTGCCTAAGCTGGTCTCAAATTCCCGGGCTCCGATGATCCTCCCACTTCAGCCTCCTGAAGTGCTGGGATTATAGGTGTGAGCCCCCACACCGGCCTCACTTTGACTTCTAATTCTTCTAGATCTTTTCCTTTAACAAAATTCTTTTTATGAACCAAAAATAAGATTAAATTGTCATAGCTTCTGCCTTTTTTCATTATATATTATAATATCTGTTCATATCAAGGGATAATTATCAAGGACAATGATTTTCATTGTAGAATGTGTGGACACACACTCCGTCCTCCATGTCCATGGGTTCTGCATCCGTGTACTCAACCAACTTCAAACTGAAAATACAAAACATTAAAAAAAATTGTGTCTGAACTACACATACAGCCACATCTATAATACTTTTTAATCTTTTCCAGTTTGATTATTCACTAACCATTAACATCCTGCATTGAAAAAAGTAGATGTGTAAGGAGATATTTAATGCTTTCTCTAAAATATGGCAAAACTAGTGTCAATTGACACACAGATTTTTCATTTCTTTAGAAAACACAACCAGTTTATTTTTAAAATGTCCCCTGGAACAAAGATGACAATCTCTGGTGACTAGGAAAAGTCCTGCTGCTACTGCACTTCTCTGGCAGAGGCAGAAAAGAAGTAGTTCCTGTTCTCCTTCTTATTTTGGCCCTATCTAATCTCTTTTTCTTGTGCTGTTTATATATTAATTCAATAAATACCACTAGAGAGGGATGATGATGGAATACTAAGCCCTATCCCTTGTTTTCCTTTCACTAAGGGTTCTCTCTCTGACTTCAGATAGAGAGCTGAGAAATAAGGGAGCAGAACCAAGTTAAAAGCTCAACCTTGAAAGTCTACCCTTCAGTGTTGCTCCTATTTTTAAAGTGTGATCCTATTTAAGCAATAAGGGCCAGGCACAGTGGCTCATGCCTATAATCCCAGCACTTTGAGAGGCTGAGGTGAGCGGATCACGAGGTCAGGAGTTCGAGACCAGCCTGGCTAATATGGTGAAACCCCGTCTCTACTAAAAATACAAAAATTAGCAGGGCATGGTGGCGGGCACCTGTAATCCTAGCTACTTGGGAGGATAAGGCAGAGAATGGTTTGAACCCAGGAGGTGGAGGCTGCAATGAGCCGAGATCGTACCACTGCACTCTAGCCTGGGTGACAGGGCAAGAATCTATCTAAAAAAAGAAAAAGAAAAAGAAAACTACGTAGGATAAAATTAAAAGAGCAATAGAAACAAAGAAATACAAGGGCAAGAAATGAAAAGAGAAGACATGATTTAGCTTCAAACACTAGAGAAATTTCATTTAAAATTTTTATAAGTACCACTTCTCATAAGAATTCAATTCTTGGCCAGGCACAGTGGTTCACGCCTGTAATTCCAGCACTTTGGGAGGCCAAGGTGAGCAGATCATGAGGTCAGGAGTTCGAGACCAGCCTGGCCAACATGGTGAAACCCTGTCTGTACTAAAAATACAAAAATTAGCCGGGTGTGGTGGTGCACGCCTGTAATCCTAGCTACTCAGGAGGCTGAGGCGGGAGAATTGCTTGAACCTGGGAGACAGAGGTTGCAGTGAGCCGAGATCGTGCCACTGCACTCCAGCCTGGGCATCAGCACAAAACTCCATCTCAAAAAAAAACCCCAGAAAACTGTTATCTTTAAATAAAAAGCACCTGACTCCCCAGCTATCTTGGCAGCTCCTCTTAGTTGGGGACCTTCCTGGACTTAAGGCAGGATGGTCTCAAAGAAGAGGAAAAAGTCAGTGGAGTTGATCAATTCTAGGCTCCAACTCGTTATGAAAAGTGGAAAAAGTATGTGCTGGGGTAAAAGCAGACTCTGAAGATGATCAGACAAGGCAAAGCAAAATTGGTCATCCTCACTAAAACTGTCCAGCTTTGAGGAAATCTGAAATAGAGTGCTATACAATGTTGGCCAAAACTGCTGTCCATTGCTACAGTGGCAATGATGGGCAGACCATGCAGAAAATACTAGAGTATGCACACTGGCTATCACTGATCCAGGCAGTTCTAATATCACTAGAAGCATGCTAGAAGAGACTGGTGAAAAGTAAGCCATGCAAAATTTTTATTTAATAAAACTTGTCAGAGCTTGTTGCACCACCTTGCTATAAGTTTGTCAGAGTTTGGGAAACTGAAAAACAATTTCCATGAATTGTGTAGTTCCACGAAAACTTTCCCTACATTACTGTTTGCCAAAAAACAAGTGAACCCCCCAAAACTATACTTTTTATTCCTTGCATGAAAAATCTCACCTATCAATTTCTTCCAGTTTTTCATCTATCATTGGACCCATCTGTTGGCAGATATCTGTAAATACAAAAATACTTACAAATATAGAAAATCCAATTTAAGCCAATTTCAACAATTTTTAACAATATAGCACCAATATACAACACTATGCATAATACACATAGATTAAGCTCATGCTAGAGAAAGACTACTATTCAGCACTACTACTGTACATTACTATCACGTGACTAAAAGCAAGGTCAACTTTAAAATAAAAACCTCATTATGTTTTCTTGAAACTATTAACTAAGTTGACAGACTGTCAAATCTGGAGTTATCCCAAAGTCTTAAAGACATCTAGAAAACTATGACTAGTTAACTAAAACAAACTTGGGCCACAATATATAAATTATGTAACTTCTGCCCATCAGATATGAAGATTTTTCATTTACTTAAGACATTTCAAGATTAAACAGTATATTTCCCAATGTGAACACTGATACAATAAAGAGCACAATGCTGTATTCTATATTCATAACCAGATATTTCTTCTATAAAAAGATTTAACAAGGATTATTTATTTACCAGAGATTCTTCTCCCAAGGGATTTTTTTAAAAACATAAAAAACACGTTTTAATTGTTCTCACATTTCTTAGAGACTAAAAGACGTATCAACATGAATCAAGTGACTATGTTACTAAGTTAACAACGATCATGTATAATTTTGTCCTTTAAATTCATAATACAAGAAAATTAAACAGGAATAAGCATTTTAAACGTTTTGACTCAATTTGATATGCTGTTATTTTTAATTCTGCCCTTTTTTGGACTGCAAAAATCTTCAGCCAATTTTACTTGCAGGCTTAAAGAAATAAAAAGACTTCCTTTATGAAAAGGATTTGCAGGTTTACGACAATGCCTTCCGAGTAATACTTTTACTATTTTACTGTACTAGTCTGTTCCCTACCAGAGATTTCTAACCTCTAGAGGCAAATACAAGGCAGAAGAAACTGAAAACATTATGAATAGCTAAAATATTAAATAACATTAAAATAATATCTAATAGTCACTACCTTCTAAATCCAAAAGGTCTTGGGAGTCTGGTTTTGAATCTGTTGGATCTATACTCTGAAGTACCTGCAGGGCTCTATCCATCTTATCCTAAAAAAGTAATAGGACACTTTTTAAAAACTCAAGAGTTTTAACTTCAGTGAATATGAAATTACTCTTTCCAAGCACTCTCAAAGATAGTACATTTAAATGTCTTGATAGTTTAACTATTAAACAAAAGAGGGACTCTACCTCATCTATATAAACAGGCTCAGGCTCTGATTTCTTAATTTCCTCCACATCATCATCAATTACATTCAATTTGTCCACAGCCGCTATAGAAACAAAGTAAATTTTAAGTTCCTCAGCATTTACTTCAGCAATTTTAGTTATTAATTTATAAGTGGTCTATGATTGTCCATAAGAAAAAAAATAGAAGTCCTTCAAATATTCACCACATTTCATAATCAGTATGTTATTACATACATTTGGTCATTTATTTCACAAACATTTATTTAGTACTCATTATGTGCCAGGCATTGTTCAGGCATTTATACATACACTGGTGAATAAAACAGACAAGAATCTCTAACCTCATGGAACTTAAAATTTTAGTGGAACAAGTGTGCAATATTAATAGCAGCTGACATTTTAGGCATTTTCCTGAAAACTGAGTGTTACCACTGGGGTGAATAAATGTATGAGAGCAGATTATTATCTATCTAGCTAATTTCAAACTTACATCTATGAGTTCCTTCTACTCTTCCCTTCTATTAAAAAAAACTATTGCCTATATGAACGAAAAATAAAATTTATTTTAAGCTAACTTTGATAATAGTTAAAACAACACTAAACACAAAAGTTTTTCATGAAGAGAAGGTTGGAAAAAAAACTTACAAATACACAAACCCAGAAAACCACTTAAATGTTCCCTGAAGTATTGCTAGAATGTACCATATTTAATAAAGTAAATTTTGGTAAAAATAAAACTACAATAAAAACCTACATAGCCAAACAATTTTAGATCCCAACTGTTAGCCATTTATTTCAAACATCTGGCTAACTTTCAAAGAACAGAAATCAGCATAACACAAGGATAAGCTGAAAACCCACAGTATTTTTTCCTGTTAATACTTTCCAGCCTATGTCAAGGAGAAATTGCTATATAGAATCCCCTGAGCATGATCTATAAAGTTATTTTTTAAAGGTATCTCTAATATGCCTATCTACCTAGAGAGTCAGATAAGAGGAATAAAAGTATAAATAATGGCAAAGTACTCTATATTCAAATTTTTCAGTGAGTATCAACTTCTCACGACTTCATTTTTCTGAATGTATCACTCTACACATACAAAGATGATGTTACACATGACGCATAACGCTTTCATTTGAAGTTCTTTCTCCTGAACTGGAAAGGATTAGCACTGATATATCCCTCAGTGAGTCAGTGTTAAGGTCAGACTGTCTTGACTTTAGAATCCTCGCTCAATCACTTACTAACCCCTCAGCCTCAGTGTCCTTATCTGTAAGACAGGGCAACAAAAGTAGCTATCTCACAGAACTGTGAGATTGAAATGCAATAGTACAAATGACTTAGCACAATGCCTGACAAATAATGAATGCTCAAAAACCAGTAACTATTTCTGATTATCATCATTAGTATTATTACAAGCTGTTCCTTTACACTCAGATCCCCCCACCTCCCTACCTGAATAACAAATGGAATGCTTTCTCAGCATCGTTGACAATGGCTAAAGTGTCTAAAATGGAACTGTCTGTGGCTGCAGACTGACTAAAGTTCAGCAGATCTGAACCAGGAAGCTTAGTGGCTTGATTACATTACTTTGTTATTGTTTCAAGCTCCCTAGGATCAAATCAAGGTGAGGAAAGGTCTAAAATTTAGGAGTACTCCTAAACCCAGTAATTATATTCGGCACTTGCCAACCACAACTTCCCCACACCATTCCCGCTTTGCCACTGTGGTTCACTGATGAATCAAAACACTCTTTGTACAGAATAGATATGAACTGCCTCTTACACTACACAGTTAGGTTGATTTAAATACCTGCATGGTAACATATGCTTTTATGCCTGACTTAACTATGTATGCTAACTCTCAAAAGATGTAAAATAAGAGGAAATATTCTTGCGATTGACACAGGCTAAATTAACCCCTTAATTCGGTTAAAAAGTAAGTTAGATTGTCATGCCTATAAAGAAATGATTTAAAACAAAAAGTTAAATGCCAATCTACTTTACATCCAAAACCAAATCATAAAATTTAAGTGAAAAAAACTTAAATAGATCTAATGTTCTCTAAGATAACTTACCTGCCTCAGTCTCTACGTTTAAATTAGTTGTTACAAAATTGGATGGGAAAAGTCCTATTCCTCTGTGATTTTCTCCTTTCCACCAATTGGCATCACTAAAAATACAGTGCAAAAAATATCATTTGTTCCCCCACATTTTAATACAATAGCAAAGAGGAATTAAAAATTAAATTTAGCCTCCTTTGAATATATTCGTTTACATGCAGCTATAATTAAGTCATTTTTCTTAAATTTAATAAATATTAAAAAGTACAAGTAAAACAAATATCCACATCCCTATATCTAAACTGAGAACCAGCCAGGCGTGGTGGCTCACGCCTATAATCCCAACACTTTGGGAGGCCAAGGTGGGCAGATCACCTGAGGTCAGGAGTTTGAGACCAGCCTGGCCAACATGGTGAAA
>NW_012115322.1:897556-919934 GCF_000951035.1 Colobus angolensis palliatus | reverse complement strand
AAAAAAAAAAAAAATTAGAACCAATTAGCAATTCATCACGTGTTACTCTGGGCTTTAAAAAAGTAAGGCTGGGTGCGGTCATGCCTGTAATCCTAGCACTGTGGGAGGCTGAGGTGGGTGGATCACCTGAGGTCAGGAGTTCGAGACTAGCTGGGCCAACATGACAAAACCTCATCTCTACTAAAAATACAAAAAAGCCGGGTGTGGTGGCAGGTGCCTGTAATTCCAGCAACTCGGGAGCCTGAGGCATGAGAATCGCTTTAACACGGGAGGCAGAGGTTGCAGTAAGCAATCTGCATCACTGCACTCCAGCCTGGGGGATAGAGTGAGACTTTGTCTCAAAAAAAAATAACAAAATTAAAAAATTAAAAAGTAAACAGGAAACACTTAAGTGCCCTTTAGTAATGACCCCAAATCCCAGGCCACATCCATCTTACCACACTACCATAATAAAGTTGGTAGCCTTCCTGTCAGTTTTTTGCTCTTTTACACGTATCTATAGCCAAGTCCATATAGAAACAGACAGACATAGATGCTAATCCATACAGATCTTTTTAATTTTATATATTAATTCTTTCAAATTTTGCTTATTCCTTTTAAATTAAAATTCCATCACATGAATAGGCCATATTTAGCCATTCCTGTATAGATGCATATTTAGGTTGATTCCAGTCTTTCACCATTATAAAGATAAGGTAATGATCATCTTAGACTTGAAGACACACATGCAACAGTTTTTCTGCACTTATTCACAGACGTGAACTTGCTGGGATTTAAGAATATAAATATTTCCTTTGCTTTTTTTTTTTTTTTTTTGAGATGGGGTCTTGCTGTGTCACCCAGGCTGGAGGGCAGTGGCGCAATCTTGGCTCACTGCAACCTCTGCCTCCCAGATTCAAGCCATTCTCCTGCCACAGTCTCCCAAGTAGCTGGGACTATAGGTATGCACCACCACTCTTGGCTCATTTTTGTATTTTTAGTAGAGCTGGGGTTTTGCCATGTTAGTCAGGCTGGTCTCAAACTTGATCTCAAGTGATCTGCCCACCTCAGCCTCCCAAAGTGCTAGGATTACAGGTGTAAGCCACCCCACCCAGCCATAAGCATTTCATTTTACTAGATACTGCCAAATGTTCCCTAGAATGGCTGTGAAAATTCACCTTCCTCCTTCCCCCGGTTGCATGTAACAATGTCATCTTTCCTTGTATGTGATAATTCTCCCAACTAACACCTGATAATTAGACAGGAAAGAAATCGTATTTCACTGTATACACGTGCATTTCCCATGCATCTACTTGTGCTTGCTAGCTATTCAGACTGCCTTTTCTGTAAATTGCCTGTTCACATTTTTGCCCACTTTTCTTATTCTACTGGGTCATTTGTCTTTTTTCATGGATCTGTAGAAGTTCTTTATATATTTTGGACAGCAGTTGTTTGTCTGAATTATGCAGACACCTTCTTCTAGGCTGTCACTGTCTTTTTAGCATATGTTTATGGTTTAACTGTACAGTGGTTTTTTTCCCCTATGCAATCAAATTTGGCAATCTTTTCTTTCATGGCTTATACTTTTTCTACCCTTAAACTCCTAAATCTATTCTCCTATATACTTAACTGTAGTTTTAGTTTGTTTTTGCTTTTTCTTTTTCCCCTCTCATATGTTTAGGTCTTTAATTCATTTGGAATGAAATTTTAATATACTATGTAAAACTTATCAAAATTTTATCTGTACTATAAAAAGAGCCATTCATCACAGCAAAATTTATTAAATGGTCCATCATTTTTTCTACTAATTTATAATACCCTTTCAAACAGTAATCTTTCAAACAGTAATCTGTTCATGAGCCTATTTCTAGATTCCATTCTGTTGCAATAGACCATGTATCTATTTACGCATCTTGTTAATGTACCTTAACACCTGCCAGGGAAGATATCCTTTTTATATTACTCTTTCTCATTTATTACACACCTTCAAATTTCCACATTAACATTAAATTACTTTTCAAGTTCTCTGGGGAAAAAGTCCTGTTGGGATTTGAACTGGAAATGCACCAAAATTATGCAGTAATCTAAGAAAAAGGAAATCTTTGTAATGTTAAGGTTTCTTCCCTATGAACATGGTATCTTTCTCCATTTACATTTATATAAAACATAATGTGTAAATATATATTTGTATTCTTTCATAGCTTTCAAATAATTTTATAATTTAATTCATAAAGACCTTATGTATCTTTGTTAGGCTTATTCGTTTCTAGATCATTTATATAATTTTTGTTACTACTGAGAATGCCTTTTTTTCTACTATATTTTCTAAAAAGTTGTGATTAAAGCATACTACTGAGTTTTGTATGTTGAGCTGGTATCCAACAACCTTGATGAACTCCAACCACCTGAAATAGTTTGTCCATTGGACTCCTGAACTTTCTATATGGAAAATCACAGTATCTGGAAATAATAATTTTATCTATTCCTTTCCAAAAATCTGACTTACTGAACAGACATTCTTAAGTATGAGTCTTACGTATGAACTAATGTCTATGATTATGAAACATCATTTCATTTATGAGCACTAGAAAAAGATGAGTTATATATCATCCAAGTTCTTAAAGCCAGAAAATAACTGATGTACTGATAGTTCTAAGATGTCATATCTGCAAATATCTATGTAAGATAGGAAAATGTTTCTTTTTCTTACATATTTTTAAGTTAACTTTTCATTTTGAAAAGGAAAGCTGAACTTGAGAAATTTTTATAAAAAACGAGAACCCAAACCTGTGAAATGGATGCACGTGTTTTATATGAACCTACCAACAACTATATGTATACCCTTCCTTAGTGGTCCTACCAATATAGGATACTTTTCCTCCCAGCCATAACTACAAACTCTCTGATGAAGCATAAAAGTAGGCAAAGCAACCAAATTGACAACTTCTTCCCAGTCCTAATCCAGCTCTATACTCTCTTCACTGACTACAAGTTGATCCTATGGAATGTTGATGGCAAAAAAACATTGTTCAAGTTTAAATTCCCAAATTAAAGAAATTGGCACTCTAATTTTACACAAATCATTTAATAATTAAAGAAAACTTTAATGTAGCATTTATATTTAGAGCTTTTTATATTAAAAAAATCATAACTGAGTGAAAAACAAAAAAATGATACAAGTGTAAAGAATATAAACCTCACCTTCAACAAATATTATTCAGCTAACATTTATGAAAACCTACCATGGAGAAAATAGTACATTCAGGCTCAGCACTGAAGTTACAAAGATAATTAAGACACCATTTGTACCCTCAAGAAGTTTAAAATCTAGCATAAAGCTGTAGTCCCAGTTACCCAGGAGGCTGAGGGACGAGGCCTGCTTGAGTCTAGGAGTCCAGGCTGTAGCGTGCTATGCTCACGCCTGTGAATAACCACTGCACTCCAGCCTGGGCAACCCAGTCATACCCTATCTATAAAAACAAAAAAAAAAAAAAATCTAGCAGTGTTTTACAACCTCTCCTACAGAACTGACTAAAAACATGTTATCTTGCTTTACCTTCAGAATTTGTTTTCTCCTTTCCCCTTCCTCCCGCCCAAGAAAGTGATGAGCCTCTTCAGAATCAACTGATTTAGTAGAGAGACATACATAAAGAAGTGCAGTTTGCCCTCTGTATCTGGCGAGTGCTACATCCATGGACTCAACAAACCGCAAATGAAAAGTATTCATGAAAGATAAACAAAAATGACAATACAACAAAAAAAAACCAAAAAATTTAAAATACAGTATGTTGTATTTAAAAATACAATATAATGATTTGCATAGCATTTACACTGTATCAGGTACTATAAGTTATCTAGAGATAATTTAAAGTATATAGGAAGATATGTGTAAGTTACGTGCAAATATGATGCATTTTATATCGAAGACTTGCATCTGTGGATTTTGGTATCAAGAGGGGTCCTAGAACCAACCCTCTAAGGAACTGAGAAATGACTCTGTTTAAAATACAGTATGAGAAATGCTGTCATATATGTTCAGAGAGCTATAGCTCAAAGAACGGAACTCCTAACTCCACTGGGAACTAAAAAGCAGAGAAAGGCTGAAAGGCTTCCCAGAGGATATAAAATCTGACACAGGTTTTGAAGGTTAAGTAGGCACTTGCCAGGAGGAAAAGAAAATTAAGGCTGTGGAAATAAAAATGACATTTTGCCCTCCTGCCATTATTGATAAGCAAGAAAACAAGGCACAAAGAACAAAAACCTCTGTACTCTGAGATAAAACAAAAAATGTTACCATACTTAGTTTTAGGTCTCAAAGTACATGAAAACTTGAGCCTTTCCTTTTAACTATTGATTTCTTAACAAAAAGTACTCATCTGCTAAGTTTTGCAATGACAATGACTGAAGGTAGTAATGTCCTCTCTGGATATAAGAATCACATGAGAAAACTGCTATTTCTACCATGAACATATGAATAGTAAACCTGGAAAAACTTGGTAATCTTGCGGGGGTCTTATTCCTTAAAATACCTGTTTTATTTTTTAATATAGGGAGGCATCTTTTCTAAAGCTTGGACTGCTTGCAACCTATCCTTGAAAGTAAAGTTCTTCTCCTTTTCTAAATGCTTTTACCTCCTTCAGCAAGGCTTTCCAGGCAGACAGAACCAAAGGTACAATGCTACAGAGGACTAAGCGGAAAATGGCATTTTTGGAACCACAAAAATTCCACTTGATTATTTGAAATGGTACACAGAAAACAAACATGGAGTGGGCCAGGCATGGTGGCTCACGCCTGTAATCCTGGCACTTTGGGAGGCTGAGGCGGGTGGATCACTTGAGGCCAGGAGTTTCAGACCAGCCTGGCCAACATGGTGAAACCCTGTCTCTACTCCTAAAAGTACAAAAAATTAGCTGGGCATGGTGGTGCATGCCTGTACTCCTAGCTACTCAGGAGGCTGAGGTGGGAGAATCGCTTGAACCTGGGAGGTGGAGGTTGCAGTGAGCTGAGATCATGCCATTGCACTCCAGCCTGGGCGAAAGAGTGAGACCCTGTCTCAAAAAAAGGAAAGAAAAAGAAAAGAAAAGAAAAGAAACACGGAGTGGTAAGATAAAGCTAAAATGTAGAAAGTGAAAAGCTTTTCTTGATATACTCTGTTAATAAAAAATGTGCATCTTTGGGTCGGCGCAGTGACTCACGCCTGTAATCCCAGCACTTTGGGAGGCCAAGGTAGGCAGATCACCTGAAGTCAGGAGTTCAAGACCAGCCTGGCTAACGTGGTGAAACCCTGTCTCTACTAAAAATACAAAAATTAGCTGGGCATGGTGGCACATGCCTGTAATCCCAGCCACTGGAGAGGCTGAGGCAAGAGAATCACCTGAACACAGGAGGCGGGGGTTGCAGTGAGCTGAGATGGCACCACTGCACTCCAGCCTGGGTGACAGAGGGAGACTCCGTCTCAAATAAATAAATAAGAAATGTGAACCTTTTCTATCAGCTCAATGGGTTTTGTTTGTTTGTTTTTGAGACAGAGTCTCGCTCTGTCATCCAAGCTGGAGTATAGTGGTACAATCTCGGCTCACTGCAACCTCCGCCTCCCAGGTTCCAGCGATTCTCCTGCCTCAGCCTCCCAAGTAGCTGGGACTACAGGCGTGCGCCACCAGGCACAGCTAATTTTTGTATTTTTAATAGAGATGGGGTTTCACCATATTGGCCAAGGTGGTCTCGAACTCCTGACCTCATGATCGGCCCACCTCAGCCTCCCAAAATGCTGGGATTACAGGTGTGAGCCACCATGCCCTGCCAGCTCAATGGTTCTTAAATGGAGATCCATGAATGATATGTTTTCAAGAGACTTCAAGGGACTTGTGTGTGTGAAAATTTTATGCTTTACATTCCACAAAGGTATAAAAACAATGAGTAGAGTCATTTTCTGGACGACCTCCTTTTAACTGAAGACTGTCATTTAACTTTAGCATGCAAGTTTGCATTTGTTTACCAGCGATTACCAATCACCTAGAATGACAATATTTTACCCATAAGCATGCTTACAGCAACTATAAAATTGTGGTGTACTGTTGTCAAAATGACAGCAATTGACCTACATATTCCATCATATTCATGTTGAATTCTTTTAGCAGTTACAATTTAAAAAGTTCTTTTTTGCAGTGATAAACCTTAATTGAAAATTGTTTGGTGAGCAGTAGCTTATTTTAGAAAATTTTATTATATAAAGTAATGCTCTAAATTAAAATCTTAGATAAAACCACCCATTTTGTTTTTATTTTATAAATATCTTTAACTTCATGGTTGTATAAGAGTATCAAAACAGTAAACATAAGCTCTTTTGTAAGTACTCTAACTAAAAGACACTTATAAGCCTGACATTTTAGACTGTCAGTGTTGAGCCCACACTATCTCTCCACCTTTACAGACAGTCTCAAACTCATGATGGCATGACTTACGATGGTGCAGAAGTGATACACACTGAGGTACCCATAAACCATTCTGGTTTTAACTTTCAGTACAGTATTCAATAAGTCACATGAGATATTCAATACTTTATTATAATAAATAGGTTTTGTGTTAGATGATTTTGCCCAACTGTAGGCTAATATAAGTTGAGAAGTATCTGCATTTCTATCTATTCTCCTTCAGGGATCATGGTGTTCCACTCCAAATGATTATTTAAAAAACTTTTTCCTCATGCAAAAAAGATTTTCTAAGTGAAGATGGTACTATCTTCATTGTCTAAGAGACCTTCCTTTTCCTATCCTCAATTTCTTGCAAAATTTTTTATCTTATCAAAACCAATCAAGAAACAACTGAAATGGAACTCTAGGATAAGCCTTCTTTGCCAGATGCTTGCACCAAGTATAAATCTGCTATCTGGGCTCCAACAGCACCTCTTTTATGGTATTCACCACACTCTGCCTTCCATACAACTGTCTATATTGTAATTTTAACTCCCTTACTTTATTCTAGGTTTTATGAAGACAACTGCATCCTCATTTGTTATTAATTATAAATAGTCGATTACATAACATTTTCTCAATAAATATTTACCACAGCAAAGTAAAACCATTACTTATCTACCCTTTATCTTAAAATATACTAGAAATATTAGACTAGTGCATTATAAATAAGTTATTTATAATGGATACCAAATACATCTGCAATCTCTGTTCACAGCAACAAGCTTAGTTCTCACTCTTGCTAAGTTTCATGAATTTCTTTTAAAAGTACAGATCACTATTAAGCTCAACAGAGATTGATCTATTTTTTATGACAGCTTTAAATGGCAGGAAAATTCTGAGGAGAGTACAGTAGTAGATTAAGAAATGGGGAGGAGCCAAGTATAGCTTTTGGTGCTTTGATCAAGGGTATATCGCTATATTTCTTCCTAAAGTTTTTCTGCCAGTAATTTCGGTACACACAACTGCCAACGTAAACATATGCAAGTAACTGAGTATTTACATGTTTCCCACTTGTGGTCATCCGCAATATTTAATAAGTTTTTCATCCAATACATAAATTATCAAATATAACAAACATAAATTATCAAATATAATGGGAGGAGGCTCACATTATCTACCTTTTATTTTAGAAAAAAACAAGGTATAAAAAGGTTCTATTATTATTTAAATACACTAGAAGTCAAAGAACTGAATACTCTGGATTCTAAAAGAAGGGCATTACACTTTAAAACTTCCCATAAAGATTTAAAACATACCTGTCATCCAAAACAATAATTATTTCACCATGTTTAAAGGTGAGTTCATTGTCCTCAACAGCTTCAAAATCATATAAAGCTCTCACTTTCCGTGCAACCTTATTATTTAACTGAATTTCTGCAGATGGATATAAGGATTTTGTTTCTGTGTGTTGTTGTTTCTGTTCTTGCAGCGATAATTCAATAGCTATTTTCAAAAATTAAAATGCAAAGCAACTGGAATTAATTTTGATAAACATTAGATGACAATGTAAAATTTAGTAAGAATAAATCAAGCATTTTATTTGTCTAATTACAAGCTACAGTTAACTTTCGGGAGGGTGGGGCAGGGCAGGGAACCATGACATTTTTAAAATAAAATTTTTGCTCATTCCTTATTATCACGGTCTGTCATATACAGCAGCAATTATTTTTATAGCAAACAGATTGTGACATTATAATATGGGTAGCTTTCCATATAGGATAAGCCATGAACATATTTCTGTGCTTGACTCATAACTTTGGCATTAAAAAAAGGTGAAATGTAATCTCTCCAAAGGTAGCACATCAAATATATATTATTGAAAAAAGATAATGAATTAAATTCATTTGACAGCATGTCATTTGTTTTCCTTACTTTTTGGATGCTGCTGGTTTTTAGATTTGAGGTAGAAATAAAAGTATACTAGTTTTATTATCATTTTTATTTAAAAAAATGTTCTGGCAAAGATATTTTAAGCAACACTAAATTACACGTGCTTGATCATTTACCTTTAGCTATGTCTTCATCCTCTTTGTTTTTGTTCGATGACGTATCATTCTTGGCAGCAGCAGAGACAGTCTGTAAATGTATGAGTAAAATGAACACAACTATCTCTTCAAACAAAACACAAGCTCTATAATTACTTGCAGATGCTAAATTTTAAAAAATACTGATATAGGCCGGGCGCGGTGGCTCAAGCCTGTAATCCCAGCACTCTGGGAGGCCGAGACGGGTGGATCACGTAGGTCAGGAGATCGAGACCATCCTGGCTAATACGGTGAAACCCCGTCTCTACTAAAAATACAAAAACTAGCCGGGCGAGATGGCGGGCGCCTGTGGTCCCAGCTACTTGGGAGGCTGAGGCAGGAGAATGGCGTAAACCCGGAAGGCGGAGCTTGCAGTGAGCTGAGATCCGGCCACTGCACTCCAGTCCAGGCGACAGAGCGAGACTCCGCTTCAAAAAAAAAAAAAATACTGATATAACTGAGTTTCATTTAACAGTGAAGTTCTTTTCTGAGACACGGTCTCACTCTGTCAGCCAGGCTGGAGTGCATGGCACAGTCATAGCTCACTGAAACCTCCAACTCCTGGGCTCAAGTGATCCTCTTGCCTCAGCCTCCTGGGAAGCTGGAACTACAAGTATATGCCTCCACACCTGGCTAATTTTTATTTTTTGTAGAGACAGGGTCTCACTATGTTTCCCAGGCTGATCTGCAACTCTTAGCCTCAAGTGATTCTCCTGTCTCAGCCTCCCAAAGAGCTAAGATTACAGGCATGAGCCACCATGACTGGTCTAAAAGTGAAGTTCTTTATCATAATTTTAAGTAATTGTTTTCAAATACTAAAATAAAACATCAGATTTTTCAAGAAAACATTATCAACTCACACAGGACTCAAACTGGCTTAGATTTTGCATAAATCTAACACAGAACTTGGCATACAGAAAGTACTTAAATATTAATAGAATAAAAAATATGACTCTATCCTGATTGTATTCCTGATCTCAAGGTCTCTTAGTGAGAGGAGCTCTACTGCTACAGGAGTACAGCTACATGAGAAGTGCCAGCAAGAAGTCATGATCATCACTGAAGAGAGAGGAGTGGGGACAGAGACAAGAGATGCAGTTCTAGGAATACGTGTGAATTCCTTTTACTAGTTACTGTGGCTGGGTGGCAGTGGTCTGCCAGGCAAAGCAGAGAACTAAGGAAGGTCATGCTTGAATTTAATAAATGGCATGTAAGACAGGTATCTAGGACTCTGATCCATCAACCAGTTTTTTACATAGATTTTTCAGAAAAATATGCAGAAAGGACAGAACAGGAAAATGTTTCCTTTTTATTATTTATAAGACTCTTGTCTCAAAACTCTACCTTGTACTCTTAGGTCTGGTGAGATATAATTTTTTTTCAGTTGGTGTGGCTCATGCCTGTAATGCCAGCACTTTGGGAGGTCGAGGCAAGTGGATCACCTGAGACCAGAAGTTTGAGACCAGCCTGGTCACATGGTGAAACCCCATCTCTACTAAAAATACAAAAAATTAGCCGGGCATGGAGGTAGGAGGCACCTGTAATCCTAGCTACTCTAGAGGCAGAGGCAGGAAAATTGCTTGAACCCAGGAGACGGAGATTGCAGTGAGCCGAGGTTGCGCCACTGCACTCCGGCCTGGACAACAAGAGTGAAACTCCGTCTCCAAAAAAAAAAAAAAAAAAGCATCTATTTTTCTCTTTAATCTATGATCTAAAAGAAAAGAAAATATAGTACTTCTCATAGTCTCTTTCCTAGCCCATATCCTAATATTAATGGGAGGGAATAAGGTACTGAGAGCAAAATCCAAGCAATAGTATTTTCTTCCCCTAGACCTAAAAAAACAGCCCACTCCATCAGTCAACATCCCTGCCTCCACACCCCAGTTCTACTAAAGCTATCCCCTCTCCCAGCAAATAAATTTCTAGTCTTACATTTCCATCCATCTTATATGTAAAGCATTCATTCTAGGCATTTTCACTCTTCAACAAACAAGTCTTGAGCCTCTCAATTCCATGAATTTGTTCATTTCACTTATCTCCTGGTGTGACTTCTTCACTTCTAACAAAATATTAATACATTCAAGTTTCAAAATTCTACCTCTTTACCTTCTTCACCATTCTGATCGGTAGTCACCTCTTTCTCTCTTTAGTATTCAGAAAGACAGCATACAGTCTATTCCCCTCATCCTATGTTTGTCACTTACAATCCAAATAGGTTATTTTTCACATGTATAAAGCTATCGTTCAAATTTGCCACAAATTTCTTGACTATAAGGGCTATGTCATACACTTATGCCTTTTACATGACTGCAGACTTAGAGAAACATTAAATACACTATTTTTGTCTGATTAACTTCTCAAGGTTCTGATATGTGGAGGAAATACACATAAAAACTAGTATGTCTACTAAATGTAAGGAAGGCACTATGCTAGAGAGTCATTTGGGAAGTAGAGGTGGAAAATGATAATGTAGACATACCTTGCCTAGTCTTTACATAATATATATACCTTCAAAATATTACAGGGTCAACCATGGGTCTGAATGAATCTCTCACCTGAGAACCTGCTGGAGGAAAAGTAATTCCTTCCTCTTTCATAGATTTAATAGTTGCAGATATTAGACTAAACTGAGGGTCCTTCTGAAATTCTTCTGACCACTCCACCATTAAAGATTTCAGTTTTTCACATACTTTAGGATGTGCCTTTTAAATAAAAGGAAAGGGAAATGAACACAAATCTATGGTTAAAATAAGTACTTAAATTATTTAACAAGGAGAATTACCATCAAAATTCTCTTTAATTATATGAACATCAACAAAAGTCCACCAATTTCTAGCCTAGTTGAGTAAATGACAGATGCCTATTTACATGCTATTTCATGCAAAATGACTGTTTTTAACACCAATTCCTAAGTCTTACTATAATGACAACAAATCTTTTATATTCAGAGATTATTTCCTCCATGTTTGGGAGAATGGAACCAGAGAAACTTGGATGTAAATCTTAGCTATTCCACTTACTAGCTGCATGACCTTGGACAAGTTACTTCTAAGTCTCAGTTTTTGCATTTATAAAATAAGAATGATAAGGGAATCTAATTTCCAAGAATCTAATGCTCCAAGGGTAGTTAAGAACATTCAACAAGACAGTATATATAAAATGCTTAAAGCAATGACTACTTACTGGCCCTCAGAAAGGATTTGCTATTATCTACAGTATATATACTTTGGGGAGAAGAGTTTTTGGTGCTACAAATTAAAAAATCAAATATCAGAACAGTTTATTTCATTTCAATGTATCTAAAAATGACTTCATTTATAATACTTTAGTAATACCACATATAATAACAACATACAATCTATGTATTTTTTAATGACTTACATTTCTTCTGTTTTTAAAATTTACCTTATTTTTAATCACAGCACGTACTTCTGTTGCAAAATCACGGGAACATACTTCTAAATGAAATATCTTTCCACAGTTTGCCACACAAGCCCCAAGAAGCTATTAATTGAAATAAAAATTAATATACAAATGTTAAAATATTAACTTACTGTAATCAAAAACATTTAAAATTTGTGTCAAATAATAACATGATTTGTACTCACAGTTAGTGCCTGCAGAGCAACATGTGGAACCTTATGATTTACCCTTTTCATTATGGCTTTCAGGCAATCTTTCGCTCTAAAAAAAAAAAGAGACAGTTAAGAATTTATTGATAAATGTAATTCAAACATTAAGGTATTATTCTATTACCAAATACTTTTATATTTAATGGCTCAGGCCTGTAATTCCACCACTTTGGGAAGCCAAGGCGGGAGGACCACTTGAGCCCAGGAATTTGAGACCAGCCTGGACAACAAAGTAAGAATTTCTATCTCTATAAAAAATTTAAAAATTAGCTGGGTATGGTGGCGTGTGTCTGTACTCCTCACTACTCAGGAGGCTGAGGCAAGAGGATTGTTTGAGCCCAGGAGGCTGCAGTGAGCTGCGTCATGCCACCGTACTCCAGCATGGATGACAGAGAGAGACTCTGACTCAAAATAAAATAAAGTAAGTATAAAATAAAAATAAATTAAACTAAAATCCTGGAAATTTCATGTTATTAAAGGAATAAATATATAAAATGATTTTACACAATATTTTGTTTATAGGCTCATAGAACTTTTAAAAAAAAGCATGTTGCAAATGTTGTGTATTCCAAAATTAAGAGACAAACCACTTTACAAACGGTCTGTCAACACAAGAGACGTGTACCAGATCTTTCCATTTCTTCAAGACAGATTTAGCTTTCAGACAGCAAAATCTCATCTTGAAAAAAATCTAACATGATATATAAAGTATAAACATGTGAATATACTATGAAAAGTTTTAATGTTAAAACAAATGCTTTCATCACTCTTCTAAATTTCTAACATACAGTTCAGCTAATTGCCACATCTCCCCAAAAGCATTTTTTATATTCACTTTTTTCATTTGTTAACCTATTATATTTATATGTATATTACTCAAAGACTTTTTTGTTATATTATCTATTGTGTTATCTACTTCATTATTTAAAAGTTCCCATACATATAGAACTCCCAGAGGAATTCCTTAAATAACTCACCGAAACATTGTTATCATGTATCCCTATTGTGTCAAGGCTTTCATCACATGTGTGACTAAAGCAGATTTTCAGTTGAACTCTTTTTCATTTGTTCCTTCAGGATGAAGTTAATCCCATAAATCCAGCAATTGGGCTTTTTTAACTTTTATGTCCCAAAAGGACAACAACTGACCCTTTAAGGACATGAAAGTTAGGGGCACCAACACCCCACAAAGCCGAAAATCTGTGTATAACTTTTGATTCCCCAAAAGCTTAACTATTAATAGCCTAATCTTTTTTTTTTTTTTTTTTGAGATAAGAGTCTCACTCTGCTGCCCAGGCTGGAGTGCAGTGGTGCCATCTCAGTTCACTGCAACCTCTGCCTCCTGGGTTCAAGCGATTCTCCTGTCTCAGCCTCCCAAGTAGCTGGGATTACAGGTGCACACTATTATGTCCAGCTAAGATTTGTATTTTTAGTAGAGACGAGGTTTTACCATATTGGCCAGGCTGGTTTCGAACTCCTGACCTCAAGTGATCTGCTCACCTTAGCCTCTCAAAGTGCTGGGATTACAGGCATGAGCCACTGCGCCCAGCCAACTAACAGCCTACTCTTGACCAGAAGCTCTTCACCAATAGCATAAACAGTAGATGGACATATATTTCGTATATACATAATATACTGTATTCTTACAATAAGGTAAGCTAGAAAAAATAAATGTTGTTAAGGAAATCATGAGTTGGAGGAAGAGGGGTTGGTCTTGCAGTCTTAGAGGTGGCCGAGGTGGAAGAGAACCTATGCATAAGTGGGCCCTCGCAGTTTAAATCTGTGTTGTTCAAGGGTCAACTGTGATAAAGTCTCATTGTTCTCTCAAAGTTACTTCACAAAAAGAGACACTGGTTATCAAGTTCCTAGACATTCACTGAGCATGAGTGGACATCTTACCCATTAGGAGTACTTCCAACTTTGTCACATATGTCCATAATAAGACTCCAATCTTCTGTAGTGTTGTACTCATTTGTGGCTTTTTCTACAAAATATATTAGCATACACAACAATGAGGACACATCTCATATAACACTAAAATACCAGTAAAGGCCCAACATTTAAAAAATCCTACCTTTTCTCTTGCCGAAGATACTACAGATGACCTTCAGAAGACAAAAGTACTTCTACCAACTTAGATTTTAAATTGTATAATTAAATGCACTAAATATCTTGAGGTAAAGCAATTAAATGCCTTCTAAATAAACAAATTACTAAGTATCAATAATCCCATAAAATTCTAATTTGGAAGAAAGTTTTAAAAATGTATCATCAGGACTGGGCATGGTGGCTCATGCCTGTAATCCCACCAATGGGAGGCCAAGGCAGGAGGATCGTTTGAGGCCAGGAGTTCGAGACCAGCCTGAGCAATATGGTGAGACCCTGTCTCTACAAAAAATAAATTTTATAAATTAGCCAGGCATGGTGGCAAATGCCTGTAATCTTAGCTACTTGGGAGGCTGAAATGGGAGGATTGCTTTGCCTATGAATTCAAGGCCGCAGTGAGCTATCACGCTACTGCACTCCAGCCTGGGTGACAGGGTGAGACCCTATCTCTTAAAAAAATTAGAAAGTATATCATACAAGTAAATATGCACTAAACTGTCCAATAAAGCATTGGTTTTGTAAATTTTTTTTAATAGAGAAGGGGTCTCACTATGTTGCCCAGGTTGGTCTTGAACTCCTGGGCTCAAGGAATCCTCCTCCTTGGCATCCCAAATGTTGGGATTACAGGCCACTGCACTCAGCCTGAAGCATTGTTTTCAACAGCAAAAAGAAAAACTGATTAATATAGTAAATTCATACAATGGAATATGAAATGAGGGATACAAAATTAAATGAACAAAAATGTATGAAACTCAAAACATGATTTGCTTGGGCTTATAATGCTGAGTCAAAAAGCTAACAGCAGAAGAATTTATAATATTTACATGAGTTGTTTTTCTTCCTTTTTTCTTTTTTCCTTTTTTCCTTTTTTTTTTTTTTTTTTTGAGACAGAGTCTCACTCTGTTGCCCAGGCTGGCTGGAGTGAAGTGGCACAATCTCAGCTGACTGCAACCTCTGCCTCCCAGGTTCAAGTGATTCTCCTGCCTCAGCCTCCCAAGTATCTGGGACTACAGGTGCCCACCATCATGCTCGGCTAATTTTTGTATTTTTAGTAGAGATGGGGTGTTACCATATTGGTCAGGCTGGTCTCAAACTCCTGACCTTGTGATCTGCCCACCTTGGCCTCCCAAAGTGCTGGGATTACAGGCATGAGCCACTGCACCCAGCTACATGAGTTTTTTTAAGACAGCTTTATTGCTATAATTCACGTATCAATACAATTTACACATTTAAAATGTACAATTTAATGTTTTGACTATATTCATAGAGTTGTACAACTAACACCAGTATCTATTTGAGAACATTTAATCACTTCCAAGAGAAATCCATACCCACTGGCAGTTACTGTTCATTCTCCCTACATACTCCCAGCCCCAGGCAACCACTTGTCTACTTTCTGTCTCCAAAGATTTACCTATTCTGGATTTTTCATATAAATAGAACCATACAATATATGTTCTTTTCTGACTGGCTTCTGTTATTTGGCATAATGCTTGCAAGGGTCATCCACGTTATAGCATGTATCAGTACTTCATTTCTTCTTATGGCTAAATAATATTCCACTGTATAGATATACCACATTTATCCATTCACCAGTTCATGAACATCTGGGTTGGCTGGCTGCTTGGTTGGCTGGTTGGCTGGCTTACTGAGACAGGGTCTCACTCTGTTGCCCAGGCTGGTGTGCAGTGGTGTGATCACGACTCACTGCAGCCTTCATCTCCCAGGGCTCACATGATCTTCCCACCTCGGCTTCCCGAGTAGCTAGGACCACAGGTGTGCACCATCACGCTCAACTAAGTTTTGCATTTTTTGTGGAGATGGGGTTTCGCCATGTTGCCCAGGTTGGTCTCAAACTGCTGGGCTCAAGAGATCTGCCCGCCTCAGCCTCCGAAAGTGCTGAGATTACAAGTTTGAGCCACCATGCCAGTCAACATTTGGATTTTCAAAAACGTTTTTGGGCTGGTAGCGGTGGCTCATGGCACTTTGGGAGGCCGAGCTGGGCGGATCACGAGGTCAGGGGATCGAGACTATCCTGGCTAACAGGTGAAACTCCGTCACTACTAAAATTACAAAAAATTAGCTGGGCATGGTGGTGGGTGCCTGTAGTCCCAGCTACTTAGGAGGCTGAGGCAGGAGAATGGTGTGAACCTGGGAGAAGGAGCTTGCAGTGAGCAGAAATCGCGCCACTGCACTCCATCCTGGGCGACAGAGCAAAATTCCATCTCAAAAAACAAAAACAAAAACAAGAAAAAACCACTTTTTGGCTAATATAAATAATGCACTGATGCTATGAACATTCATGTACAAGTCTCTGCGTAGACATCATGTTTTCGTTTTCCTTTGGCATATATCTAGGAGTAGAAATGCTGTGTCATATGATAACTCTGTTTAATTTTTTTAGGAATGGGCAGTTTTCCAAGGGAACTATACTGTGGTACATTCCCACCAGCAATATGTGAATGTTTCACCTGGAGTTTCATAACATCCAAAAAACACACTATATTTTTTAGGGATATATACACAGGTCATAAAAGTATTAACATGCATGAGAAGGATAAGCATCAAATTTGGGGGGTGGTTCAAAAGAAGACAGGGGCTTCATTGTATTTATAAAGGTTTATTAAGTTGTACAGTATGTATCCAGAAAATATTTTATTTTCAATTATCTTTTTTGTGGTCTGAAATACTACATGATCGAAGTAAAAATTGACAAGTAATTAACCTGCATTGTGAGAAATAAAATAAATTAATTAAACGTAAACTGTTAAAAAGCATGATCGGAATATAATGATTGAGTTGTGGAGCATTTTTACTTTACTAACTTTTACAAAAATTTCAATATCAAGGAATACAATTTTTTCTTCTAGTATGGAGAGGTGGAGATACAAAAAGTACCACTTTAGAAACATTGTATCATTTTATGTCTTTTCTTCTTTATTACATATACTCTATAATTTCAAATATAGAATAATCTAGCAAAACATAAACACACACACACACAACAGATGGTATCACAGTGATCATTAGGAAAGATGGTAGGAATCCAGGGTAATTTTTTTTTAAACAGCAAGGAATAATCAAAAGAAGCCAAAAAATGAACTAGCTTAGCAAACAACTATACTTTGTGAGTAAAGAGAAACACAACAATGCAGTTAACCTCAGTTAAATGCTGGAACTCGCTTTAAAAAGCCATGCAAATTGCCTACTACTTATGGATGGAAAGCAACTGATTTGACATGTGATGAAATGACAAACCAGGGGTTTTAGAAAAGTAATATATTTTTGTCTACTGAAAGTTCTAGATCCAGGCACCAAACTATGCAGGTAAAACATACCTACTTAGGTTTTCACCGTCTTCCCTTGTGCAAAAAAGACTATTGCTTTGGAAAGTCAGAGCAGACTATATTGTTTTCGAGGCTTAACTATTCTGAATTACATATCTAATAAATTCCATGAATTCACAAGTAAAGACAAGGAAAAACCTTTTTCCAATCCCTTTTAAAACTATGATGCATATCCTTCTGGACATTATATATACATATATACACACACATATACATACACACACACACACACGCAAAAATAATAAAAGCTAATGCAAAATTAAATAGTATAAGGTATACAAAGACAGCACCCAAAAACAGACAACTTCTTCCTTGGCTAAGTTATGAACAAGACGAGAAACAAAACAGAATAAAATAACACTTTTGTTAGTAACAGAAGCTTTAGATATACTGGCCAAATGAATTTAATAGTGAACCCCAGAAGTGGGCATGCCTTAGCACTAAAGAGGTGAAAGTCTCTCTCTGCAGGGATAAACTTCTGCATAACCTATTCCATGGAGAAGTAAATGAAAAATCACTCAGTAGTGGTGGAAAGACTAGCTAGTCCTACACAGACGGGCATGCGTAAGGCCGGTTATTCTCAAACTTACCAATCAGGTGTCATCACACCAGAGATGAAGTGAATAAAAAAGCAAGGGCAAGCCAGGTGAGGTGGCACACACCTACCGTCCCAGCACTTGAGAGGCCAAGGCAGGCAGATCACTTGAGCCCAGGAGTTCAACACCAGCATGGGTAACATGGTAAAACCCTGTCTCTACAAAAAACACAAAAAAGTTGGCTGGGCCTGATGGCACATGCCTGTAGTCCCAGCTACTTGGGAGGCTGAGGTAGGAGGATGGCTTGAGCCTGGGAGGTCAAGGTTGCAGTGAGACAAGATCGCACCACTGCACTCCAACGTGGACAACAGAGTGAGCCCTGTCTCTACAAAACAAAACAGAACAAAACAAAACAAAGCGCAGGCTCAGGGTGATACTAATGGAACTCCCTTCTCACAAAGAAAACCATAGGGGTACAGAAAAAATATTTCCCACTAATATTGTGATCATACTAAATGTATCATTTCTTAACATGCATTTCTACTCATAAACATCTGTCCACATTCAAAAATATACATCTATACCACTATTTTTAGTAGCTGCATAATGTACCATTATATACAGAGTGGCCACAAAGTTCCAAAACAAGCTAGAGAGAAGCTATCAGCAAACTGATTGTAAATCCATTAAGTACTCAATCTGTCTTCTTTGTTGTACTTACTGGTATCATTCATATTGGTGACTCACATAGACTAAATAGAAAACAATTAGGAGGGAGGATTTTGTGCATAGTCCTTTCTGAAGATGTTTCACAGCATTTTTTTTGTTTAGCATCTGTCTTTGCCACAACCTTTCACCACATTCCACCCCCAGATGAATGTAACCATCGCAGCACGAATTTTTGTTTTGTTCACTATTATTATTCTTAGTACATAAACAGCATGCAGGGCACGAAGTAGGTGCTCCATCAATATTTGTTTCATGAGTGAATGAATGATGTTGGTTGCTCCTCCACATTCCATTAGCCTGGTACAATGTGTAAAGTGGCAAACAACAGCAGAGCTTTTGAGTACATGAACTAAAAGGGCTTTAACTCTGATGCCCATCTGTGGACATGGTTTGGCTGATGTCTGCAAAGTTCTGGACCAACCAAAGCTTCACTGCTGAGCAGACAAATATTCAAGGGGCTGCATAGGATCAAACTTCAATAGCAACACCACATGGCAACAAAAGGTAACAGCACTAGTGGGCTTATGAAGTTCTAGTTCTCTTCTTATTTACTGAGAGAAGTAACTCTGTGTTTGGGAGTCTCAACAAGGAGGCAGGGTAAGTGGGGAAGGCAATGCTTCAAGAGCTTCTTAGACAGATGACTAACTTTACATACTGAGTCTGAAAAGCAAATCATATATTTTACAGCTTCATGCCAATCTTTCCTATTCGTTTATGATGTAGTTTTTGCTATAACAGAATCTACCATTTTTCTTTTCATAGTGTCATTTAGCATACTGTTTGAATTACCTGAAGATTAAATATCCACCCACATTCTTTTCTGTATATTAATCCCCTTTTACATGTAAATCTTTAGGGTATCTAGAACTTCATTTAGTATATCTGGAACCTCACACATGGTGTGAGGCAGGAACAGAAAAATATTTTTACAAATTTTTTGTCAGTTCTACCATTTAAGAATCTATCCTTTCCTCATTGATCTGAGAAGCCAGCATTATCAATTACCAAATTTTATGAGTATGGATGTGTATGAGTACAAAGACACACAATCAGGTGAGTCTGATTTTAGACCATCTAATAACCTACCTAGTCCAGCTAGAATTCAACTTTTCATGATATTTTTCCAATTCTGGTCATGTAACACATTAAATATGAAGCCTATCTGATGCCTTCTAAAGCCTCCCAACAATTTTTAAAATATCTAATTAGACTATTGTTTATTTGATTTAATTTCCATAGAAAATGGAAAATTCCTGATTTGAATACTCTATCAAGCGCAGTTTAGTCTCTACAAATATAGTACTCACAATTACTCTTTTTAAAAAGTATAAAACCTGAAGACTTCATAATGGCCTGCCAAAAAGGACTTCGTTTTTCAAGTGAGCTAAATAACATTTAAATTATGCACTTAGGAGTATTTTAAACCCCTGGGAAATTTTAAATATTATAATTAAGAAACCAGTCTTTTATAGCATGTCACTTTGCCCAATGTTGGGGCCCTATATCACATTATTCTGTGTCAAACGCATAGAGAGGGAGAAAGTTAAAAGAGCCCTCCTGGGGCCTAAATGCTACACGCCAGCATTTGGTGGGTGTAAGTCATAACATTTCATCACCAGGCTTCGATCACTGTATATAGAAAGCCTCAAATACAACATGAAATAGCTTAGAAAGATTCTAACAATATGATAAAGAATAATTCCATCAATACCTACCTACAAGGAACAAAAAGGCTCCCCCAACTTACAGTCATTATGTTCAAAGTACAGCTTTAAAAACAATCTAGCTCTATCCATAAAACTTTTAATAAAATAGGCTCTATCAGTAATGAAAAATTTAACTACATGAAATAAGAATGCCTGCAAGAAAGTTTTAAAGCTCCTCCTATTATGTTTGCAAATAAAAATTCATGACTAGTCTTCTGCTTCCAAACATGATAGCATATCTGGTACCAGACTTGCGATCCTACCAAAAACAACTATAAAACAGACCAAAATCGATGAGGCAATTGTTTTCAGGGAATGAACAGCAGGCAGAGCAGGTCTCAGATCTTTGAGGGAAGGGAAATATGTAGTGAGCCTCACGATGGCCTCAGCTTTCTGCCTTGGAATACTTTCCTGTCCAGCACAAGGAAGACTAGCCCAAGTAGAGGAAGACTAGCCCAAGTAGAGGAAGACTAGCCCAAGTAGAGGAGGACTAGCCCAAGAAGAGCAGCTGAGAGACAGAGACCAGGTTTCTAAGCACGGTGATTAATGAGAGGCCCTTGGCCAAGGGCTGGGCTACACAAACACACTTGAGATGAGTCTCTATGGGGTCTAGCAGAGATTACCTGCTATGGGGCTGAAAGGTCAAGTAGCACTGGGAGTTATCCTCCCTATTACGCATGGAATGTTTGTGTTCCTCCCAAAATTCTTATGTTGAAGCTGTAATCCCCAGTGTGGCTGTATTTGCAGATGGGGCCTCTAAGGAAGTAATTATTGTTAAATGAGGCCAAAAGGATGGGACCCTGATCCAACAGGATTAGTGTCCTTTTAAGAAGATACACCAGAGAGCTAGCACTCTCTTTGTGTACACACAGCAAGGAAAAGCCATATGAGGACACAGGAATAAGGGGGCTATATATAACCCAAGGGGCGAACTCTCACCAGACAGCACCTCTGCTGGCACTTTGATCTCGGACTTGCAGGCCCCAGAACTGTGAAAAAATAAATTTCTGCTGCGTAAGCTACCTAGCCTATGGTATTGTTACGGCAGCCCAAGCAGGCTAATTAATGCCCAAACAAAGCAAGAGAACACGTCATGCATTTAGTTGAAAATCCAAAAAGGGCACACCTTAGGAGGAAAAGTCCTCTAGAATTTAGTTCAAAACCAAAATAGGCCTCCCTCACAAGGAATAAAACCAAGCCTGTCAAAACCTAAAAGATCCCCCCAATAATATTATAACCTGACAAAACTCAACACCATTTAGAGGAAGACAATATAATTTAGCCTCCCTACAAAGAATAATCACAATGTCCACTGTAATACAAAAAATTACTAAATAAGCAAACAAGTATCCCAAAATCAAGATTAGTCAGTAAAAACAGATGTTAGCATAACCCAAATGTTAGACTTAGCAAGAAAGAACTTTAGAGAATTATATATATTTTCAAGAATGCAAAGATTGGTGAATGCTCAGCAGAGAAATGAAAACTATAAAAATGGAATGTCTGAACTGAAAAGTACAATATCTCAATTAAAAAATGCATTACATGGGCTGGGTGTGGGGGCTCACACCTGTAATCCCAGCACTTTGGGACGACGAGCAGGGTGGATCACCAGGTCAAGAGATGGAGACCATCCTAGCCAACATGGTGAAGCCCTGTCTCTACTAAAAATACAAAAAATTAGCCAGGTGTGGTGGTGGGCGCCTGTAGTTCCAGCTACTCAGGAGGCTGAGGCAGGAGAATCATTTGAACCTGGGAAGTGGAGGTTGCAGTGAGCCAAGATTACATAACTGTACTCCAGTCTGGGTGACAGAGCAAGACTCTGTCTCAAAAAAAAAAAAAAAAA
>NW_012115322.1:881350-895646 GCF_000951035.1 Colobus angolensis palliatus | reverse complement strand
GGCTGGTCTCGAACTCCTGACCTCAGGTGATCTGCCCACCTCGGCCTCCCAAAGTGCTGGGATTACAGGCATGAGCCACTGCGCCTGGTCCAGAAAATTATTAAAGAACTAGCACAAGGTTATACAGTTAGTAAGCAATAAAATAGAGATTTCAATTTGTGCCATCTGGCTCAGGGTGTGTGCTCCAGGTTCCAATCACTATATTAAACTGCCTCTTGAGAGCAATTTTTGTTCAAAATTGCCAAATTAACATAGTTTTTCTGTTTCCCTATGTATACATTGTTGCAGGAAGTCAAGGACCCTGAATGGAGGGACCGGCTAGAGCCATGGCAGTGGAACATAAATTGTGAAGATTTCATGGACATTTATCAGTTTCCAAAATTAATACTTTTATCATTTCTTAGGCCTGTCTTTACTGCAATCTCTGAATATAAGTTGTGGAGATTTCATGGACATTTGTCAGTTCCCAAATAAATACTCTTATTAATTTCTTATGCCTGTCTTTAATCTCTTAATCCTGTTATCTTCGTAAGCTGAGAATGTACATCACCTCAGGACTCTGTGATGATTGTATTAACTATACAAATTGATTATAAAACGTGTGTTTTAACAATATGATATCTGACTGTAAAACGTGTGTTTGAACAATATGAAATCAGTGCACCTTAAAAAGAAACAGAATAACAGCAATTTCAGGGAACAAGGGAAGATAACCATAAGGTCTGACTGCCTGCGGGGTGGGGCAAAAAGAGACATATTTTTCTTCCTGCAGAGAGTCTATAAACAGATGTGCAAGGAGGAGACATACTCCTCAATTCTTCTCCTAGCAAGGAATATTAAATATTAAGACCCTAGGAAAAGAAGCGGTTGAGATAAGCACTGAAATACACCCTGGTCTCCTGCAGTATCCTCAGGCTTACTAGGACTGGGAAAGTCCAGCCTGGTAAATTTTGGTCAGACTGGTTCTCTGCTCTTGAACTCTGTTTTCTGTTAAGATGTTAATCAAAACAATACATGCACAGCTGAACACAGATCCTCATTAGTAATTCTAATTTTGCCCTTTGCCTTGTGATCTTTATTGGCCTCAGAAGCATGTGATCTTTGTGACCTACTCCCTGTTCATACACCACCTCCCCTTTTGAAATCCTTAATAAAAACTTGCTGGTTTTGCAGTACAGGTGGGGCATTACAGACCTACCGATATGTGATGTCACCCCCGGTGGCCCAGCTGTAAAATTCCTCTCTTTGTACTCTTTCTCTTTCTGAGATCGGCTGACACTTAGGGAAACTAGAAAGAACCTACGTTGAAATATTGGGGGCGGGTTCCCCTGATAATACATATCTTAAACACACTGAATAGGAAACATGCAAATTCAACTCTCGTTTATAAGCAAAGAATCAGGCAGAGTGCCATGATTAACTTTTTTTTTTTGAGATGGAGTTTTGCTCTTGTTGCCCAGGCTGGAGTGCAATGGCACAATCGCGGCTCAATGCAAACCTCTGCCTCCCGAGTTCAAGCGATTCTCCTGCCTCAGCCTCCTGAGTAGCTGGGATTACAGGCATGCACCACTACGCCGGGCTAATTTTGTATTTTTAGTAGGGGTGGGGTTTCTTCACGTTGGTCAGACTGGTCTCAAACTCCCAACCTCAGGTGATCTGCCCACCTAGGCCTCCCAAAGTGCTGGGATTAAAAGCATGAGCCACTGTGCCCAGCCGATTAACTCCATTTACTAAACCATATAATAATACAATATATTCAAGAGCTGCTTCCTCTGATGCAGTACAGATCAGTCATTGCCATTCTATTCATTTCTCATGTTGCCACCAACATTTTTGGGGCGATTAGGAGGAATTAAGAGAATTGAGCATAAGGGGAGCCAGGAGGAAAAGAAGGGGGAAAAACACATAAAAATTCCCTTTTACTGTCTTTTAATATTTTAAACCATCTATTAAAAAGGCAAAAGTCCTGGGGCCAGCCTTTATTTTCCTACAAGTTCACTTTCTTCTTGGCTGATATTTCCAGAATACCCTCTGTAATCCTGTTAGGTGAGAACCACGTCCCCCTAACTCCACAAAATGAGCACACTCATTTACACACACCCTTACTCAGGAGACAGGGCAGAAGCATACATGTTATAATTTCCATTGTAATAGGCCTATTAGGAAGCATAATGTGCCAGACATTTTCTAGTGACTGGGATAAAGGAAAAATGAGTCAGCCGGGTGCAGTGGCTCATGCCTGTAATCCCAGCACTTTGGGAGGCTGAGGCGGGCAGATCACAAGGTCAGGAGATCAAGACAAGCCTGGCTAACATCGTGAAACCCCATCTCTATTAAAAAAAAGAAATACAAAAAATTATCTGGGTGGGGTGGCATGCACCTGTAGTCCCAACTACTCAGGAGGCTGTGCCAGGAGAATCACTTGAACCTGGGAGACGGAGGTTGCAGTGAGCCAAAATAGCGCCACTGCACTCCAGCCTGGGCAACAGAATGAGACTCTGTCTCAAAACAAAAAAAAAAATAGTCTCCAAGGTAGCCACTAACATGCCAAAAAGTTACAGATAGAGAATCAAAAGCAAATAGGCCAGGCATATGATTACATTACCTCTGAGACTGAGAAAACCATTATGCACACTCTGTATGCACCTGTGGAGTACTGTCAGGCTTCAGGGATGGGATACACATCACCAGTTAACAACAAGGACCTGTCTTGCCTACATCCAGCTCTGAAGCTTTCTTACTAGCTTTTAAGCTTTGGAGTAGTTCACCTTCATTCTGACTCAAACTCAAATCCATGTTCTCATTTGTCAAATGGAGATTAAAATAGTTGCCGTGCTTAAAAGAGTTGTGAAAATTACGTGAAAAGAAAAATGGACAAAATACTTAAACAAGTAGTACTCTGAAAAAGAGAATATCCATTTAGCAAAATAAATATATTTAAAGGTGCCCAACATCAAGAGTTATCAGGTAAATGCATATTAAAACTACAACGAAGGCCGGACATGCTGGCTCCCGCCTGTAACTCCAGCACTTTGGGAGGTCAAGGCGGGCGGATCACATGAGGCCAGGAGTTAGAGACGAGCCTGGCCAACACAGGGAAACCCTGTCTTTACTGAAAATACAAAAACTAGCCAGGCATGGTGGTGTACATCTGTAGTCCCAGCTACTCGGGAGGTAGGAGAATCGCTTGAACCTGGGAGGTAGAGGTTGCAGTGAGCCCAGATCATGCCACTGCATTCCAGCCTGGGGGACAGAGCAAGATTCTGTCTCAAAATCAACAACAATGACAAAGCCCATAATGAGATACCCACCAGAATGGCTAAAAATTTTAAAATTACATCATCATGTACTAACAAATTTCTGACATAAAATTGTAATAATATGACAAAATGAAAAATCAAGGCGGGGAAGAAGAGACATGGTCAGATTCAGAGACAGAAAACAACCAAGGAGAAAAAAATAACAAGAGATAAAGAAATGATATATCCTTAAGTTTTATTTTGATATCTGGGTGATAAATAGTTAGAACCAATAGTTGTCAAGTAACCAGAGTTTGATATCCTACCCTACATACATACATACAAAGCCTATTCTTAATACCTATAAGCAGGTGGCCACTTTAGAATGTCAATAATTTTCAGGGGCCAATGGCCATTCCCAGATATCTGCCACAATGACCTTCTTAGGTTCAATCTCTACATTAAATACAAATGTTTATTCATTATCAGATAACTTAACAGAACCTAATAAGGTATAAATGTTTGGAAAAAAAAAAGTTCTTCCCCTTCAACCCTCCATCTCAAGGACTTAGTACTGCTGTGGACAAACCAAAACACTGCACATGCTAGATTTCTTTAAGCAGATCTCCTTTTTGGAAGAGAAGGTTAAGATAATTCATCCCATGACAAATGAAAGTAAAAGCTGCTGCTTCAGATAAAAATAAAATAAAAAAACTTTTAGTACAAATGAGAAGTAAAATTCTGAGTCACCACAATTCTCATATTGCAAATGAAAATAAGCAAGTGCTTACTAAGGGAATGTTTACCGACCAAGAAAATAGTCTGCGAGTTTTCAGATACAATAAAAATTTCACTGCATAACAAATTTTTCATCCGAATGCTATCATTTAAAAATGATACTAAATATGAGGGAGACTGTACATAATAAAAAATTTTTAATCCTTCATCATTTCCCCTCATGCTTTTTTAAAATATGAGATTAAACAGTTCTGCGCTTGCATTAAAAGTCAGTAAGAACTGGAACTACTTCACAAGATACTTCATTTTCAACATTCCTTAACTGGAGGAAACTAAAGAAAGGCCTCCCTGAATGGAACAGAGATCGCCATAACAGGTCTCCATGGTAAAGAACTGCAAATGTTCCACAAGGTGCCATAGGGACAGAGAGGTGCTTGTCCTTTAAAAGCATAGCAGCCACAGACCCATTAAGAAAATAACGCTAAAGGAAGTCTAAAAGCTGAGAGCAACACTTATTACACCAAAAAAGACAGCAGATGCCAATAAGTCAATGTGAAACTTAATCCTAAAAAAGAAAGGATGAGGGAAAAGAATGTTTCAACAATACCAAAATGCCTCAGGAACTAATATCCTTCTCACCCATGGTATTGGACAAATATTGCCAATTAGCCGCTATTTTTATAACAGGAAAAAGACTGTAAGCAAAAACACTTTTAAAAACTTTGTAACTTAGACCAGGCATGGTGGCTCATTCCTATAATCCCAGCACTTTGGGAGGCCAAGGTAGGTGAATCACGTGAGGTCAGGAGTTTGAGACCAGCCTGGACCACATGGTGAAACCCCATTTCTAGAAAAAATACAACAACAACAAAAAAATTAGCCAGGCATGGTGGTGGGTGCTTCTAATCCCAGCTACTCAGGAGGCTGAGGTAGGAGAATTGCTTGAACCCAGGAGGCAGAGGCTGCAGTGAGCTGAGACTATACCACTGCACTTCAGCCTGGGTGACCGAGTGAGGCTGTGTCTCAAAAAAGAAAAAATAATAAAATAAAATAAAAACTTTTTAACTTAAACAAAATGAAAAATCAAGGAAGGGGGAGAAGAAAAGTGGTCAGATTCAAGGACAAAAGACAACCAAGGAGGAAGAAAATAACAAGAGATAAATGATATATCCTTAAGTTTCATTTTGATACCTGGGTAATAGATGGTTAGAACTATCACTTGTCAAGTAACTAGAGTTTGATATCCTACCCTACATACTTATAAACAAGGCCTATTCTTTTTTTTTTTTTTTCTTTTGAGACAGAGTCTTGCTCTGTCGTCCAGGCTGGAGTGCAGTGGCACGATCTCAGCTCACTGCAACCTCTGCCTCCCGGGTTCAAGTGATTCTCCTGCCTCAGCCTCCCGAGTAGCTGGGATTACAGGCGTGCACCACCATGTCTGGCTAATTTTCGTATTTTTAGTAGAGACAGGGTTTCACCATGTTGGTCAGGCTGGTCTCGAACTTCTGACCCTGTGATCCGCCCACCTCGGCCTCCCAAAGTGTTGGGATTACAGGTGTGAGCCACCACGCACGGCCACAAGGCCTATTCTTAACATGCAACACCTCTGAGGTCCTTTATTTAAACAAAAGCCATGCTAGAGACACATCCACCTAACCACACTGTTGTGGTATTATGTTGTATATTCACTGGCAGAAAATCATTCTCTTCTTGACTTACTTTCAAATTATACATAAACTTATTAAATGTTATTATTAAGGAATAAAAATGTTTTCTAAACTATCGATATCAGCTGATGTGAAACAAAAATAAAATTAGTCTTTTCTCTTAAATCCTAAAAACCTACAAGAAATTCCCTTGTATAATGATTTTAACCAATCTGTCATATAATCCATCTGAAATGCCCAAAATAGCTAAGACAATTATAAAACAGTGGGGAAAGAACAGACAATTCAATCCATAGTGATTAGACAACTGAATATTGTCTATTGTCAACTGATTATCCAATTCAATTTCTCCGCAGACCTTATACAAAAAATAATTTCTGGTGGATCAAAGACCTAAATGTGAAAATCAAGAGTTTAGTAAAACCTGCAGAAGAAAATATGAAAAGATCTGTATAACCTCAGGGTGGAGAAGGGTTTCTTTTCCTTATTACAGGTGTGAGCCACCACACCCAGCCCTAAAGCCTTTCTTAAGAAAAATAAAACTAAGGGAGAATGATAAATATCACTAGGTGAAAACTCACATTTTCTTTACAATAAAAGACACCAGAAACAAAAAGAACTAGAATACAGATTTGCAACACACATACCCAACTAAAGATTAGTAGGAAATGTATCTGGAACTCTAAAAATCAATTTTATTTTTCGGTGTTGGTTTTTGGTTTCGTTTTTTTGTTTTGTTTTGTTTGAGAGACAGGATCTGGCTCTGTCACCCAGGCTGGAGTGCAGTGGCGCAATCATGGCTCACTGTAGCCTCAACCTCCCCAGCTCAAGCCATCCTCCCACCTCAATCTCCCAAGTAGCTCGGACTACAGGCACGCGCCACCATGCTCAGCTAATTTTTGTATTTTTTGTAGAGACGGGGTTTCATCATGTGGCCTTGGCTGATCTCGAACTCTTGAGATCAAGTAATCCACCAAGTGCTGGGATTACAGGTGTGAGCTGCTGTACCCTGCCATCAATTTTTAAAAAGCAACCCAATAGAATAATAAAAGTAATGAGCAGGCAATTTATAGAAAAAGAAAACAGAATGATGAAGAAACATATGAAAAGATGCTCATCTTCACTGGCAATGAAGTAGAAATTGAAAATGAAATGAAAACAATGGCTTACTTCATACCCATCAAATAGGCATAAAGAAATGTGACAATGCTCAGCATTAGTGAGGATGTGGAACAACAGGAATTTCACTGCTGACAGGAAGGAAATCAACAAACACTTGGAAGGGCAACTTTTGAGACGGAGTCTCACTCTGTTGCCCTGGCTGGAGTGCAGTGGCACAATCTCCGCCTCCCAGGTTCAAGTGATTCTTCTACCTCAGCCTCCTCAGTAGCTGGGATGACAGGCATTTACCACCACACTCAGCTAATTTTTGTATTTCCAGTAGAGACAGGTTTCACCATGTTGGCCAGGCTGGTCTTGAACTCCTAACCTCAGGTGATCTGCCCACCTCAGCCTCCCAAAGTGTTGGGATTACAGGCATGAGCCACCACACCAGGCCAAGAGCTACACTTCTACTGAAGAATTCCTGTTCAAGACAACAACCTTTAAGAATTTTACACTCTGCCAGGCACGGTGGCTCATGTCTGTAATCCCAGCACTTTGGGAGGCCGAGGCAGGCGGATCACGAGGTCAGGAGTTGCACACAAGAAAACATAGATAAAAACTTTCAATACAGAGCTGTCTGTAGGTGCAAGAAATTGGAAATAAAGTCATGTTAGTCAATAGGACAACAGATAATGCATATTCATACAGTGGTATAGTATCACACAGCCATTAAAATTAATAACCTAGAGCTACAAACATCAACATGAATAACGCTCGCAAAGAAATGCTGTATGGGCCAGGCACGATGACTCATGCCTGTAATCCCAGCGCTTTGGGAGGCCAAGGCAGGCAGATTACCTGAGGTCAGGAGTTCAAGACCGGCCTGGCCAACATGGCGAAACCCCATCTCTGCTAAAACATGCCAAACTAGCAGAGCATGGTGGTGCACGCCTGTAACCCCAGCTACTCGGGAGGCTGAGGCACAGGAATTGCTTGAACCTGGGAAGTAGGGGTTGCAGTGAGCTGAGATCACACCACTGCACTCCAGCCTGGGCGACAGAGCAAGACTCCATCTCAAAAAAAAAAAGAAATGCTGAATGACGAAAGTTGCAGAATGACAAAAAGACACTATTTTTAAAAAGTTTAAAAACATCTAAACAATATATAGTATATTTGTAAGTGTAGTATATATACTATTAAAGAGAATTTCCATCTATTTATAGAGTGTTTAACTCTGAGAAAGGAGGAAGAATGGGATCAGGTAGCTGCTAAAAATACTAAAGTATTTCACTGCATCTTGAATGTTCTTTTCTTTAAAAAAAAGAATCAAGTATATAAAAATATTAGTACTTGACATAATTGCCTGGCAGGAATGGGAGTTCATATTTTGTATTTTATGCTGAAAATATTTCATAGTTTAAAAAGCTACAAATTAGAAAAAACTTGGCTGTTAAGTCTACTGTTCTTATTCAAAACCAAAAAACTTTTTTTTAATCTTTACTTTTTTACAAAGATTTTAACTTATCGTACAAAGAGTAGCCTAGTTAAGCAAATGTTATAAATTTGAATGTATAAAATGGATTTATATTATTCTTATGCTATCAGTTATCTATTTTTATATTGGGATTTTTTATAAAATCTCACTGGAGAAAAGGATTGCATGACTGCATTTCACTGCAGAAAGTCCCAAGCTACTTCCTGGTCAACGTCTTCTAACACAGCAAAAGTCAAAAACACAGCAATACACACATTAAAAAGTCGCTTGGAAATGTATTTTCTTAAAAGTTCACAAATCAAACCGCTGCATCCGCAGTTTTGTAGAGGTAGAATTTGAGCTCAGCTTTGTGGGACACAATTGTATCTTTAAAGGAAATACCAAGGTTGAAAGGAGCAAACATTTAGCAATGAATGGTAAATAGCACAGAGGCAGAAAACTGGCAACAAAGATTGCCTGGCTCAAGTAAGGGGAAAAAAGATATGCAAACAAGAACCGGAGTTAAGGCTTAGAACAGAAAAGTCATGACTTGGAAATCAATGAATAAAGAAATGACATCTTCTCTGTTAACACTAACCACTGTGGCCCCGTCCCCCATGTTTCACTTTCCCCTTGGAATTCTAGGAGAATGGCTACTCCAACCAGGCTCCACCTCAAGACCCCTATACCCCCTAACACTTGAGCCCCAGTTGGGGAGAAGAGGTGGGATATAAGGATATTTTCTTTTTTCCCCTCAGAACACATCAAAGAAATCTTATTAAACAAAACAAAAAAATGAACCTAGATTTGAGGAATTCCAATAAAATGTTTAAAGAGCTCTAATACTACCAAATCTAGTATATTCTTCAGCGTTTGTAGGTTCTGATGCCAAGAAAAGATAGGAATTTGCCAAGAGTTCCCTACTGCCTAGCCTTTGACCTGCTTCCATTTGACAACCCACGTATCATCATCAATTCATGAGTGCCTTCCTAAGACACCCTGATCCATCCTTTTCTCAGCCTCTAAGAAAAGGATTCCTTCCTCGTATGAATGTCAGAAAGACTGCTCACCCTTAAGCAAGACTCTTCACCTACCAAAAGAGATTAATCTTTAAAGGCCTTTAATCATACAATGAGCATATCATACACTAGCAAAAGGTGGTTACTTCCTGTTGTGAAAGTGCTATCAGAGAAGGGGGGAAGGAGGCTGGGCGCAGTGGCTCACGCCTGTAATCCCAACACTTTGGGAGGCCGAGGCGGGCAGATCACTTGAGGCCAGGAGTTCAAGACCAGCCTGGCCAACATGGTGAAACCCCCATCTCTATTAAAAATACAAAAATTAGCCGGGTGTGGTGGTGCGCACCTGTAGTCCCAGCTACTTGGGAGGCTGAGGCAGGAGAACTGCTTGAACCCAGGAGGCAGGGTTGCAGTGAGCCAAGATCAGGCCACTGCACTCCAGCCTGGGAGACAGATCCGTCTCCAAAAAAAAAAAAAAAAAGAAAAGAAAAAAGAAAAGGTGGGAAGGAGAGGATAGTGTCAACACCTTCTCAGAGAAAGCTCCTATCTGAAGGTCCTTGTCTTTTCTTCAGGGACTATGTTTTAAATAAAGAGAGAATGTAAAGTTTCTTGTATATTCCTGGCACTATACTTACCGTACTAAACTACAATTCTTATGTCTGTATGTTTCCTCCATTAGACTGAGAGTTCCTTGAAGGCAGGAACTCACAGTCTATTTATTCATTTTGTGTTCGTAGATTAACACAATGCTTAACACAGTAATTATGCATTATATGTCTGCTGAATGAAGAGTGAACAAAGGAATGACCAAAAAAAAAAAAAGTAATAAAAATCTGACTGAATCAAGGAGAACAAGTGAAAAAGACAATGACAATGTAAAGTAACATTCCTGTAGCTATCTCAAGCCAAATTAATGACTTGCTGTGTGTGTGTGTGTGTGTGTGTGTGTGTGTGTGTGTGTGTGTATGTATGTATTTTTTCTTTTGAGACGGAGTCTTGCTCTGTTGCCAGGCTGGAGTGCAGTGGAGAGATGTCGGCTCACTGCAACCTCCATCTCCCGGGTTCAAGCAATTCTCCTGCCTCAGCTTCCCGAGTAGCAGGGACTACAGGCACACGCCACCATGCCTGGCTAATTTTTTGCATTTTGGTAGAATGCAAAAAACAGGGTTTCACCATGTTAGTCAGGCTGGTCTCGAACTCCCGACCTCAGGTGATCCGCCCACCTCGGCCTCCCAAAGTGCTGGGATTACAGGTGTGAGCCACTGCGTCTGGCCCTTGCTTTGTATTAACGATTTGAAATGAAAAGTTTTAAGATATGAAAAACGCAACATGTAATTTTCCTTCTATGATGTATGTGCAAGTCCAACTTCAGCTCCTTAGTATTTCATTTTACTTTTTCTAATTCCAATCTCTAGTCTAGAAGTTGCACGAGGGCCTCAAATTCATTCTTTCACCCTTAAAATGCCTTTGGGGTCCTGAATTCAGTCATGCTTAAGCTAATATGTAACTACTTGAAGCTCTGGCTTATGGCATTGGCCATAAAATAATCTAGACACAGTTTGTTTTTTTTTTTTTTTTTTTTGAGATGGAGTCTTGCTCTGTCACCCAGGCTGGAGTGCAGTGGCGTGATCTCAGCTCACTGCAACCTCCGCCTCCAGGGTTCGAGCGATTCTCCTGCCTCAGCCTCCTGAGTAGCTGGGATTACAGGCGCGCGCCACCACGCCCGGCTAATATTTTTTGTATTTTTAGTAGAGAATGGATTTCACCATGTTGGTCAGGCTGGTCTCAAACTCTTGACCTCGTGATCCGCCTGCCTCAGCCTCACAAAGTGCTGGAATTACAGACGTGAACTGTTTTTGTTTTTTAATCTCAACAGCAGTGCCTCCTTTACAACTGTGGGACTAAACTGTGATCCACTAAACCATGCTGGAGACTCGGGAGCCAGGCAGGGAAAGGTTTAGAACAGAACAGGCAGAGTAACTCTGCCTACTTCCACGAGATAATTTTTCCATCAGAAAACAATCAACTTCCAAGAAAGATTTATCTTAAAGAAAAGAGTTCATGGTGT
Source organism: Colobus angolensis palliatus (assembly GCF_000951035.1). NCBI lineage: Eukaryota > Metazoa > Chordata > Mammalia > Primates > Cercopithecidae > Colobus > Colobus angolensis. The sequence continues at coordinate 884,340 of NW_012115322.1, read as the reverse complement.
TTAAGTTTTAAAATCATTTGTCTAATTCTATTTTGCACCTTCTGTTTTATTTCATTAGAACAGAACCAAAGTGTTCTTTTAAAAGCAATTTTTTAAAAGTACAGGTTGCACAAAGGTAGTATGATTCAAACAAAAGAATAAATATTGCAATGAAGTGTTCCAAAAGGAAACAGTGAGCCTCAGAGTGACGTTTCCCAGATTTATGCCAGTCACCTGTATTCATCCACCAAGAAAAAAGTTGAATGAAATAAGGAACACACATATTTGAACTATTTCCATATATTATTTGACTCAAACACATTTTTAAAAATGGCTTAGAGATTACACAACGTACCAGAATAGGGCAGTTTCTACAGTTTCCTAATAACCAAATGTTAACTACGAAACAGGTGAATTACTGCCCAAGATGTGCTGTATTCTTGTGAGTCCCCCTGCCCCAACCCCACTTCCAAGTTCTAAAAATTTACCTTAGTTCTGTTAACTAAGGCTACAAAAAGAAACAAAAAACAAACCTGTAGTCCCAGCTACTCGGGAAGGGAAAACGGACGTGGAGGCTGAGGCGAGAGGAATTCTAGTCGCACCTGGGCAACATAGTGAGACTCAGACTCTCAAAAATACATACATATATGTCTGTTTGTTTTAGTGTTACTCAAATTTCCAAAATAATTTCGTACATATCTTGTCCATGTTTTTCCCATTCTATAGTCACTCAGATCAGCGCTTTATAACCGCAACAAGTAAAATACTTGTTGTTCTGGAGTGTTTTGAGACTCGAGATTTCCTTTTCATACTCTAAAACAGACTATCTCCTAGCACCTGTACAATCTTTGCAATCCGGGGATGAAGAGCAACACCTTTACAACTGCAATAAATCTTAAAACTACCCTATCAGGGACTGAATGCAAGAGTAATATAAATAATGGGAAGTAAGTTCTTCCTATCCAATGCGGCTGTCAAGGTGTGAAGTGTCTGGTGCTGGGCTTCTCCAGACAGCAGGATCTCCACTGCTGCATCATCTTCAAAAAACAATGGGGCAGAGAGAGAGAGAACTAGCTGTCGAACGAGCAGGAAGTTTTTAATCACCAACTACACAATTACTTAATCAGTCCGGTCTCCAGCGAGCCCTAGGCTCTTCCCAAATCCTACGCTTGGCAGGGAGAACGGCCCTTTGAGCGTCCCCAAACTCACGCGGCAGGAAGCACTCCCCAAATCGCTAGCGACGCGCCGGGGTTGCCCCCAGAAAAATCCCAACGTCGAAGTAGCGGGCGGCACCGCCCCTCCCCTCCCTACGCTTGGCTTCCTAGTCCGGAGTCGCTACCGCCCACTTTCTAGCTGGACAAACAGCAGTCCAGGGCCGGGCACAACACTCACCCACGTCTTGCTCGAAGGGGTTGGCGGTGAACAAAGGCATCTCGCCGGCGCCCGAGCCCTACTCGCTGCTGTCTAGCTGAGACTCCGCAACTGTTCCCCGCCGGGTGACCCGCGGCCACGGCTCCCTAGACCGCTCCGCTTCGGCCTCCGTCCCCGCACTTCCGCCACCGCACCTGCCCGGCTCCTGCCTGACAGGCCGGCTCGGAGTCCACCCTTCGATCCCGCGCTCCTGTCCCAACTTTTCTCCCGGGGCAAGATCCCTCCGACCACGGGCGTCCTCCCAAGGCCTTTGTCGCTGCCCCAGTCCCAGACTTTTGTCGGGGTCAGGCGGCCGCTACGGCCACCTTTCCAGCGCTAGGACCCCGGCGAGCCACGGAGCCGGGGACCTTCGGAGCCGGAAGTAGTCCTGCCTGGAACTGGACGACCCCGGAAGCTGCAGTGTTGGCGGCGGCGCGGCAGGGGGCGCGGTTACCTGTGGTTTTTCGCGTTGGACGCCGGCTCTGAGGGCCAGGTTCTTGTCACGAATTTAGTTCGTTCCAGAGCGGCAGGACTCGTAGCTAGAGAACGAGGAGCCACGATGCATACGCGTTGCAGTCCTGTTTCCCTAGAAACGGAGCCGCCGGCGCGGAGGTGGCTTTGAGATTCTGCGAAAGACCTGACTGCTCTAGAACACTTACTGTGTTGCACCCTCCCTGGCGCCCAATCCAAACCCCGTCGGAATAACCACCGGGGACAGCGGTGGTCGAAATAACTACGCCTAACTTTTCGCTTTCCATCGTGTCCCCCCATAAAAACACTGCTGGACCCCAGGAATCGAAAGGCGAAGAAGGCATACTCCCTGCCTTAAGAGAATTTTATAGGGGCGGTGCATAACGTACATGATGGTGTATGGCGATTCGGATAGTAGTACGAGTCATAAACTCAAATTCCCATAGGATCCAGGCAGGTATTTAAATGAATGCAAAAGCCCAAGCACCCTTCCTACCCACATATTCTCTGCTCCTCTTAGAAAACTGTAGTAATAATTATGTTGCCTGTCTCTCTCCTCCTCATTAGATTATAAACTCCCCGATGAGTTTTGGTCACTACTATATCCCCAGCGTCTAAAACAGTGTCCCAAGTAATAGGTGCTCAATACTTTTCGAATGAAGCTGTAACTTTCTAACCGAACAGTGCATATCTAAAGATGTCAACTATTGGCAAATTTCAGCCATTTGTTGAAATGTAGGTCCTACTAGAGTTTGCAATTTTTTAACGATTTTTAAATGTTGAGAATTACTCCAACATTTTAAATAACGGATTAATCAAAACCATTTTACAATCTCCAGTATAAAGACCTGATACTATAAAGAGAGAGCTCATACACATTCAGAAAGGTGGTTGCATTTTATAAAGTTAGGGGCACAAATGAGAAGGAATCGTGTAGGTGAAGGGGCTGTTATTCATAGAATGTTGAACCTAGGATGTTCAAGATAAATTGGGAGGATGGGCATGGTGGCTCACGCCTGTAATCCCAGCACTTTGGGAAGTCGAGGCGGGCAGATTGCTTGAGGCCAGGAGTTCAAGACCAGCGTGGCTAACATGGGGAAAACCCATCTCTATTAAAAATACAAAAATTA
>NW_012115322.1:879535-880230 GCF_000951035.1 Colobus angolensis palliatus | reverse complement strand
GGAGACTAAGGCAGGAGGATCGCTTTGAGCCCAGGAGTTGGAAACCAGCCTGGACAACATAGCAAGACCCCAATCACAATTGAAAAAAAAAAAAAAGCAAGCCAGGCAAGGTGGTTCATACCTGTAATCCCAGCACTTTGGGAGGCTGAGTTGGATGAATTGCTTGAGCCCAGGAGTTCTAGACCAGTCTGCACAACGTGGCAAAACCCCATCTGTACAAAAAGTACAAAAATTAACCAGGTGTGGTTGTGCACGCCCGGCTACTTGGGAGGCTGAGGTGGGACGATCACCTGAGCCCAGGATTTCAAGGATACAGTGAGCTATGATTGTGCCACTGCACTGCAGCCTGGGTGAAAGAGTGAGACCCTGTCAAAAAAATAAAATGAAATAATTTTTTAAAAAGAGCAGAAAGCTGAGGATTTGCCTTTGGAAAGCATTCATTTTTATTTTTATTTGTTATTATTTTTTCGAGACATGTTCTTGCTCTGTCGCTCAGCCTGGAGTGCAGTGGTGCGATCTCGGCTCAATGCAGCCTCTGCCTCCCAAGTTCAAGTGATTCTCCTGCCTCAGCTTCCCATGTAGCTGGGACTACAGGCGCGGGCCACCATGTCTGTCTAATTTTTCTATTTTTAGTAGGGATGGGGTTTCACCATGTTGTCCAGGCTGGTCTCAAACTCCTGCCCTCAAAGTGATCT
>NW_012115322.1:874802-879010 GCF_000951035.1 Colobus angolensis palliatus | reverse complement strand
AAAAAAAAAGAAAAAGAAAAAGAAGAAAAAGAAAATATTTTATTCACCTTATTCATCTGTCTTTATCTTTTTTTTTTTGGAGACAAAGTCTCTCTCTCTGTCACCTGGGCTGGAGTGCAGTGGCACAGTTATACCTCATTGCAGCCTCAAACTCCTGAGCTCAAGCTCCTGCCTCAGCCTCCAAAGTAGTTGGGGCTACAGGTATACACCACTGACCCTAGCTCTTTTTTTTTTTTTTTTTTGTAGAGACAGGGTCTCACTATGTTGCCCAGGCTGTTTACCTTTATTGATTCCTTCTCTAATGCTCTTCGTCTTTAAAATGTCGATCCAAGTTTCTGACCTGCATCATTTTCTTTCTCTCTCAAGGATTTTTAACATTCCTTACTGGTGACAAATTCCCTCAAATTTTGTTTGCCTGAGAAAGTCTTTCTCCCTCACTGTTGAAGGATAATTTCACTGGATACAGAATTCTAGGTGAGTGGTGTGGTTTTTCTTTCAATACCTCAAAGATTTCACTTTTCTCTCCTCTTGCTTGCGCAATTTCTGAAGAGAAGTCTAATGTAATTCTTATCCTTACTCCTCTGTAGGCAAAATGTGTTTTTTTTTTCTCCTTTTTGCTTCTTTCAAGATTTTCTGTCTCATGATTATGGTTAGGTGCAGATTTTTTGGTATTTATACTGCTTAGTGTACTCTGAGCTCCTGGATCTGTGGTTTTGTATCCATCGTTAATTTGGGGAAATTCTCAGTCATTATTGTTTCAAATTTTCTTCTTTTCTTCTCCCTCTGGTATTTCTGTTATGTATATATTACATCTTTTGTAATTCTCCTGCCATTTTTGGATATCTGATTTTTTCTTTTTTTCTCTTTGCATTTCAGTTTTAGAAGTGTTTTTTTCCCCCAATTTTAGAAGTTTCTATTTATATTCCTTCAAGCTCAGCTTCTTTGTCTCTAAAGTTTATTGATGGAGCCCATAAAAGACATTCTTCCTTTCCGTTAGTGTTTTTTATCTCTAGCATTTCCTTTTGATTCTTTCTTAGAGTTTCTATCATTCTACTTACACTACCCATCTGTTCTTGCATAATGTCTACTTTTTTCCATTACAGCCCTTAACATATCAATCACAGTTAATATAAATTCTTTGTATGATAATTCTATTATCCATATTATAATAACATTCTTGCTATACCTGATTCTGATTCTGATGTTTGCTTTGTCTTTTCAAACCGTGTTTTTTGTCTTTCATTAAGTGTTGTCTTTTTGGTGAAAGCTGGACAACATTTACTGGGTAAAAGGAACTGAAATAAACAGGACTTAATATGAGGTTTTATGTTTATCTGGCTAGGGATTAGGCTGTGTTTACTGCTTGCTATAGCATTAAGTGTCAAAGGCTGATTTCCCTGTTTTTGTCTCCTCTGTTGTCTTTCGGTTCCTGAGACTTAAATAAGATCTGAGAGTAGGTCTCAATTCTTTAATGAGCCCGTGCCTCTGCTATGAACTTCACAAGTGCTTTCTGGCCATGCGTGGTGGCTCATGCCTGTTATCTCAGCACTTTGGGAGGCTGAGGTGGGAGGATAACTTGAGCTCAAAAGTTGAAGACCAGCCTGGGCAACATAGCAAGACCCTGTCTCTACAAGAAGTTTTAAAAAAAGAAAAAAAAAAGCTGGGTATGGTGGTGCATACCTGCAGTCCCAGCTACCTGGGAAGCTGAGGTGTGTTGATCACTTGAGCGCGAGAGATGAGGGCTCCCTAGTGAGCCGTAATATCACCACCTAAACACTCCAGCCTGAGTGACACAGTGAAACCCTATCTAAAACAAAACAACTGCCACCACAACAACAAAAACATAGGTGCTTTCTGCCCCTCTCCCCCTACCTACCTCCCCATCTGCAGTCTCCAGTTTCGGTGAGACAAGAAGGCTTAGGGGAAGCTGGAGTTGAGAATTTCTTTTCCACCAGCTACATTAGGCTCTGGTAAAACCCTAATTGGTTGGGCTCGGGTCAAATAGTTTCTCTTAAGGATGCTCTTTAAGAACATAATTCTGTGGGATAATTCAAAATAATTTCTTTTCCTCTCCCCCTTCCAGAAACACACAGTGATTTCTCTTACTGTGAACCAGATTGAATTCCTGGAGGTAAAACTCACAAAAGTGTAGGAACCCTTCAATAACTAGGCCACGCTGGAGTTTTTAACTCTCAGACTTGTCCACCCTGAGCCTCCAGCAATTTGTCAATGGTAGTTCAGGTTTTCCACACCAACCACTGGTCCCCAAGGACGTTTCTGCTCCAATAAGTTGTGATCCTCTGTATCTGTCTGTCTGCCTCTCCAATTTTGAGGGCAGTAATTTGCCCTGTGACCTTAATTCTCTATTGGGTATAAAATGCCCAGGAATAAATGCTTGGTGCCGTGAAGTAAAACCAGCACTCAGGCAAAAGTTTAATTCTCTCAACAAGGCAATTGACTTCTGCAGAAGGGTGCCACTTGGGTCAATCAAGATCACAAGAGCACAGAGAACAAAGGAGACCCGGGGGTTTTTGTCCTTAACGCAGTCCCTATCTCTGTGTCACTCCTCCATGGGCTGGGGTGGGACTGCACAATCTGAGCTGACCCGATTGGCTACTTGTACATATTTTCCTAAATATAGAAGGGGAGGAGGAGGGGAGGTACAGAGGTGGAGCGTGTGGGATGTGCAGTTTCGGGGGAACAATTGGTACAGGTAACAAGGGAACAGATGTGAGTTATTGATTAGAGCTGATGGGAAGTGGGTAGGCTGTTTATGGTAACTAGGGGCAAGGAAGAACAAGAAAGTTGAGTTTGAGAACAAAGGATAGGAAGTTAACAGGCTAAACCCTTTGAAGAGAAACTCAGAAAGATTTATTGTATCTTACACTCTGGTGGATCCAAGAAGAGTTGTTGATTTTTACTTTGTTCAGTTGTTTTCCTTGTGTGGATACGAGTGGTGACTTCTAAGCTTCCGTGCCTGATTAGAACCCAGGAATCAGCTCCCTTTTTTCTATCTCTCTCTCTCTTTTTTTTTTTTTTTTTAACATGGGATGTCACTCTGTCACCCAGGCTGGAGTGCAGTGTGGCACAATCTCAGCTCGCCGCAACCTCAACCTCCTGAGTTTAAGAGATCCTTCTACCTCAGCCTCCTGAGTAGCTGGCACTACAGGCATGCATCACCGTCCCCAGCTAGTGTGTGTATGTGTGTGTGTGTGTGTGTGTTGAGATGGAATCTTGCTCTGTTGCTCAGGCTGGAGTGCAGTGGTGCGATCTTGGCTCACTGCAACCTCTGCCTCCCTGGCTTAAGTGATCCTCCTGCGTCAGCCTCCCAAGTAGCTGGGACTACAGGCTTGTGCCACCATGCCCAGCTAATTTTTGTATTTTTACTAAAGACAGGGTTTCACCATGTTGGCCAGGCTGGTCTTGAGCTCCTAGGCTCAAGTGATCTGCCCCACTTCGCCTCCCCAAAGTGCTAGAACTGCAGGCATGCACTACCACACCCAGCCCTTTCTATCTCTTTTCTATTATAAGTGCCACAGTGTTTTAGAACAGCATACTGGAAACCTTGGAATAAACTCTGACTTTGCTCTGATTTTCCCATTTTTAAAATTTTTAATTAAATTTTTAATTTTTTAATTTTTTAGATTTCCTTTTTCAAATTTTGTTTTTGCTGGTTTTTCTCTTTCTTTTGGCATTGCCTCCATTATAGCATAGGCTTCCATTTCCTCCATGCCTTCCAATTGCTTCCTTTTGAAACAGAGTGCCCAAAGTTGGGGGTGAGAAGAGGCTGGAGTCTACTTTATACTCTATTAACTAAGTTAAATACCCATAAGGCTGCATCTTTCCTAGGGAGGGAGGCTTTTTTTTTCTAGTCGTCAAAAAAAATCATGTGGGCCAGCCTACCCCTGCACTCAACAGTCTACTTAATATCCTGAAATACCACTTTTGTGATTTTATTCTTTTCCTTGAGAATCTAGTGGATTTTGCCTGCCATAAAAAGGTCAAGCTGGGGTGTCACTGTCTCTGGTAAATGACTTGTTTTCCCTATCTAACAGGCTTATTTTCTATAGCTTAAACCATCAGTTTTTGGGGTCACATAAAATTTCAAATCACAGCTCTGCTACTGACTATGTAACTTTGAACAAATACTTAAGTGTTCGGGACTTCAGTTTTCTTTCTTTTCTTTTTTCTTTTTTTTTTTTTTTTTT
>NW_012115322.1:866606-874692 GCF_000951035.1 Colobus angolensis palliatus | reverse complement strand
TTTTTGAGACAGGCTGTTGCTCTGTCACCAGGACCGGAGTGCAGTCACATGATCATGGGTCACTGCAGCCTCAACCTCCTGGGCTCAAGCAGTCCTCCCACCTCAGTTTCCTGTGTATCTGGGACTACTGGCATGTGCTACCATGGCTGGTCAATTAATTTTAAACTTTCTGTTTTTTTTTTTTTTTGTGGAGATAGGTTCTCACTATGTTGCTCAGGCTGGTCTTGGAACTCTTAGGCTCGAGTGATCCTCCTGCCTTGGCCTCCCAAAATCTTGGGATTACAGGTGTGTGCCTGGCCTGATTTTTTAAGCAACACAATCAAGTATAAATGATTTCAAATCACTGAAAGCAGTATGACTCAAAGGACTTTGAAGCTATAATTTTACAGACATGTATTCAAGGTCTACAATAATCAGAGCCTTGTGTCTATTTTACCCTTCCTACAACTCAAAGGAAAGTTGAGGAAAGATCTCAGGAGATGTACAGGAGCCAGTAGCAAATATGATCTGAGGAACAAGTGTAGACTCTTGCTGAGAAGTAGCGGCAAGGGCAGCACCAAAGAAGCAAAGTAGGCATCTGTCTAGTCCAGAGGAAAGTACAGAAAGAAGACTGGTCAATAAGTCAAGAGCAAGGAGATAAAGAGCAGGCTGGCAAACTGGTATGAGACAAGACAGGGCGAGAAACTAGAGGCTTTTTCTGGAGGGATGCTGCAGGTTTATACACATAGAGAGTAAAGACAGACACTCTGGAAGATAATAGCATCAAACAGTATAGAATGAGGTTGCTGATCTCAAGAAATGGACACTATAGTTGGAGAGACAGTGTTTATACCAATGGAAAGGGAAATAACACAGAACAATAATTCAAGTGGTGTTGCAAAACCTTGTATGATTAAATACCAAATTATTAGTCAGGGAAATCTTCAAAGTAGAGAGGAGCTTTGAGCTCAGTCTTTGATGAATGAGAAGAGTTCAAAGAAGTAAAACAAATATGGGGATTAACAAAGTTAATAAAAGGAAGGGGTTCAAAATATATCTGGTATAAGATCAACTTAGTGAAATAAAGCATGAAGACAAGATTAGAAAAAAAAGAATGAAAAGGAATGAACAAAGCCTCCAAGAAATATGGGACTATGTGAAAAGACCTAACCTATGTGACAGGGAGAATGGAAGGAACCAAGTTGGAAAACACTCTTCAGGGTATTATCTAGGGGAACTTCCCCAACCTAGCAAGACAGGCTAGTATTCAAATTCAGGAAATACAGAGAACACCACAAAGATACTCGTTGAGAAGAGCAACCCCAAGACACATGATCATCAGATTCACCAAGGTTGAAATGGAGGAAGAAATGTTAAGGGCAGCCAGAGAGAAAGGTCGGGTTACCCACAAAGGGAAGCCCGTCAAACTAACAGTGGATCTCTTTGCAGAAACCCTCAAGCCAGAAGAGAGTGGGGGCCAATATTCAGCGTCTGTTTTTTGTTTTTTATTTTTTGTTTTGAGACAGAGCCTCACCCTGTCACCCAGGCTGTAGTGCAGTGGCGTAATCTCGGCTCACTGAACCTCCACCTCCTGGGTTCAAGCAATTCTTCTGCCTCAGCCTCCCGAGTAGCTGGGACTATAGGCACGCAACACCCTGCCTGGCTAATTTTTCTATTTTTAGTAGAGACAGGGTTTCACCACATTGGCCAGGCTGGTCTCGAGCTCCTGACCTTGTGATCCACCCGCCTCGGCCTCCCAAAGTGCTAGAATTACAGGCGTGAGCCACTGCGCCCTGCTGCTGAAAGTTTTATTGAACATGGGCCAACATTGCACTGGTTAGCACTTAATATTCTTCTAACCTATTTTGTGTGATTGTTGGAACTTCCCAAGAGCACAGTATCAGGATCTTTGTGGCTTTTCATTCTGTGTCCTCCCTTTCAAAAGCAATTAGCCCATTACTTAGAATACTGTAAACACTGATTTGTATCTCCCCAACATTCATATGTTGAAATCCAATTCCCAGTAAGGTAGTATTTGAAAGTGGGATTTGGGGGAGGTAATTAGGTAATGAGAGTGAAATCCTCATGAATAGAATTAGTGCCCTTATAAGAAGAGGCCAGAAACCTCTCTTGCTCTCTTTACTTCATGTTAGGACAGAATGAGAAGTCAGCAGTTTGCAGTCAAAAGAGAGTCCTCTCTAGATCCTGACCAGGCTGACACAGCAATCTGTGACTTCCAGCCTCCAGAACTGTGAGAAATAAGCTGCTGTTATTTATAAGACACCCAGTCTATGGTACTTTGTTATAGCAGCCAGACCTGACTAAAACACACTGAATAACCCCATGTTTGATTGATTACCTGTCCTTTACTTCTCTAATCCATTCCTCTTGCCTTCCAATTCCCGCTACCATTCTCTAGAAGTTGGCTGAAAGGAACAAAGAGCACCTGATCAGTTATCTAATAACATTTATTACCTTTTTATTTCCTATATTGTGTTACTTTATATCTCTCACTCCTGCATGATGAATAAGATCATTTTTTTCAGAGGCATTACACTTTTCACACTTTATTTAGTAAATATTGGTTACCTACCATGTCCAAAATACTAGCAGTAGGGGCAAGGGTTGATGAGAGGGGAGGCATGAAAATAACATAATCACTGCCCTCAATGACTCATATTCAGGTGAGGAGAAAATGATTTATAAAAGTAGTTAATGGAAGAGAATACATAGGAATAAGGGGAATTCCGTGTGGAGGCCAAGTGTAGAGTAATGGTATTTTGCTTTGTACCCATTGGAAATTATATTTTAGTGCCTAGTTGAGGGTAGTTAGCCCAATGAATTTGATGTTGGGTACCATCTAGAAAAAAGTCATTTTGGAAATCAGCTTATGAAAAAGGTAATATGAGAAAGTAAAACATGATAATAGAATTGATTGGTTAGGTGAAATTTGAAGGGAAAAAATGTACAAATTCAGGAAATTGTGTGCATACATGTGTTGTTTTAAGAAACCCAAAAACCTTCTGCTAGGCATGGTAGCCTATACCTGTAGTCCTAGCTATTCTGGAGGCTGAGGTGGGAGGATCGCCTGCAGGAGGTCAAGTCTGCAGTGAACTGTGATCATGCAACTGCACTCCAACGTGGATGACACAGCAAGACCCTGTCTCAAAAAAAAAAAAAAAAAAAAAATCCCAAACCAAAAAACTTCAAGGAAGGCTATGTTAAAAACCCATAGATCCTTAGCCAGGCATTGTGGTGCTTTCTTGTAGTCTCAGCTACAGGGGAGGATCACTTGAATCCAAGAGTTTGAGCCTAGCCTGGGCTACATAGTAAGATCCCTACCAAAAAAAAAAAAAAAGAATTCCCACAGCTCCAAAGGCCTGGCTTCACAGGACTCCTAGTGGACCTGGTTCATTCTATTCAGTAACTATTTTTACTGGCAATTCAGTTCAAGAGTACTATAACTTGTATGGATGGATCAGCTGAATTTTTACCTCATAATTTATTTGAAACTCTGTTATTACTCTTTGTTCATTTTCCTTTGTCATCATCATAACCACACTCTGCACAGTAGGTGGCAACAGTGCTTCACTCGCAGAATCAACTGAACGGCCTAGAAGTACAAAACAGAGGCAAACATTGAAACAAATTTCAGGATCCTAATTTGGCCAAAAATAAAAACATTGCCTTATAAGGTCATGTCAGTAATATGCCATTATAATAAGCCAATTATTATATATTATATATGCAAAATTGTTATATATTCTACATTCAGTGTTTAATAAAAATTCATATGTTGAATAATTCATTTTGCCAGTGAATATCAATGAACCAGGATGTGCTATCTTAAAAATTAATACTCACTTAATCTTTATTATGATAATATAATAAATTATCTCCTTTATAGTTTAATGTAAAGGTAGGTATTTATTTCTACTTAATTTCATGTGTGCTGGTCATTCAGCAAATGTTTATTATGTCTGCTATGACAAGAACTTAATTGATATCTGCACATGTGCAGAGAAAAGCAGTTATCTTGGTGGTGCACTAAAGACAGGTATAATCCAAATTGTACAACGTAAGTGGAAATTTAAAACATCACTTTAAGGCAATATATGCTATAGAGTAGTAAAATACAGTTATTCTAACATTTACCTTTTTTTTTTTTTGAGATGGAGTCTTGCTCTGTCGCTCAGGCTGGAGTGCAGTGGTACAATCTCAGCTCACTGCAACCTCCACCTCCCAAGTTCAAGTGATTCTCCTGCCTCAGCCTTTGGAGTAACTGGAATTGCAGGCATGTGCCACCACGTCCGGCTAATTTTTGTATTTTTAGTAAAGACAGGGTTTTACCATATCAGCCAGGCTGGTCTTGAACTCCTGACCTCATGATCTGCCCACCTCAGACTCCCAATGTGCTGGGATTACAGGTGTGTGAGCCACCGCGCCCGGCCTAAAGCGTCTTTTAAAATGGCTTATATACTAAATAGGCAGTTTTTAAGTTTTTTGGTGGAGACAACATCTCGCTATGTTGTCCAGGCTGGTCTGAAACCCCTGGGCTCAAGCAGTCCTCCTGCCTTGACCTCCCAAAGCGTTGGGATTACAGGTGTGAGCCACTGCATCCAGCTAATTTCAAAGAATATTAAGATCAATGTATAGATGATATATACATAATGAGTTGTTAGGAAAAAATAGAGGGCAGTGTTTTTCAACAAAGCATCCCCATGGTCTATGGTAGAGCCAAACCTTAGATGCTGAAAGCAGATGTTACATGGAATTTAAGTGCATTTCCATATTCATCTAAATATCCTGTATGCGAATCTTAATACACAACAAAATTGCTATATTAGGACTAACCTTCAGTCATAAGATTCCATATTCCATCTTCCTTATTCCATTTACTCAAAATGAGAACAGCCATTGCTTTGTAAATTCATTAGCACCTTCGTAGAATCCAGGCCTATCCCTGGTTAGAGAAATGGCAAAATGAAACTCTAAGTGTAACAAATAAATGACTTTACCACACAAATACTCAACACGTGTATTCCCTGTTCTGGCTTCAGTTAGAAAATAAAATGTTCATGATTTTTGTAGTCATAAAGGTATCTGGAGGCTTAAAAAAAGAAAAATGGACCCTGCACAATGGCTCACGCTTGTAATCCCAGCACTTTGGGAGGCTGAGATGGGAGGATCATTTGAGGCCAGGAGTTTAAGACCAGCCTGGCCAACATGGTGAAAACCTGTCTCTACTAAAAATGTAAAAATTAGCCAGGTAGGGTGATATGCGCCTGTAGTCCCATCTACTGGGGTGGCTGAGGCATAAGAATCGCTTGAACCCAGGAGGTTGTAGTGAGCCGAGATCATGGCACTGCACTCCAACCTGGCTGTCAGAGCAAGACTCTGTCTCAAAAACAAAACAGAACAAAGCAAACAAACAAGACAAATGAAAAATACATCTCTGCTTTAGCTAGTTCCCAAATGCCTTTTTAAAAAAGCCTTTTGACTACATCTAATCTAACTATAGTACAAATCAGGCTGTGATATTGGGCCAGAGCTAAGAAAAGGATAGTTTTAAAGTACTACGACATAATCTGTAGTTGATACTTATTAGTTATGACGACATGAGGTATTAATATCTGTTTCATAATAGTCTTTCCAATACCACTCATTTAGCCAAATCAAACAACCTTGAGATGGCTTTTTAGGTTTTTTTATGCAAAGATTTGCATGACATGCAAGACAATGGAAACAAAGTGCTTAGATGTTTTTCACAAATTATCTTAATGTTCTTAAGACATGCAAAGAGGGGGGAACACAAAAGAGGCTCTTTAGAGCATTTAATTTTTTTTTTTTTTTTTTTTTTGAGATAGAGTTTCGCTCTTGTCGCCTAGGCTGGAGTGCAATGGCACGATCTCAGCTCACTGGAACCTCCGCCTCCCGGGTTCAAGCAATTCTCCTGCCTCAGCCTCCTGAGTAGCTGGGATTACAGGCACCTGCCACCACGCCCAGCTAACTTTTTGTAGTTTTAGTAGAGATAGGGTTTCACCTTGTTGGCCAGGCTGGTCTTGAACTCCTGACCTCGGGTGACCCGCCTGCCTCAGCCTTCTAAAGTGCTAGGATTACAGGCGTGAGCCACTGCATCTGGCCCTTTAACTATATACTTTATTATTTATTTATTTATTTTGTGTTTTGAGATAGAGTCTCTAAATAAAACATTTAATATACATAAAATATATTAAATTTAAAAATACTTTATTTATTTATATTTTGAGACAGTCTCACTCTGTCACCCAGGCTGGAGTGCAGTGGTGTGATCTCAGCTCACTGCAGCTTTGACCTCCGGGGCTTAAATAATCCCCCACCTCAGACCCCCAAGTAGCTGGGACTATAGGCACACGCCACCATGCCTGGCTAATTTTTGTATTTTTTGTAGAGATGGGGTCTCACTATGTTGTCCATCTGGTGTTGCATTCCTGGGCTCAAGCAGTCTGCCCACCTTGACCTCCCAAAGTGCTGGGATTATAGGCATGAGCCACCACACCTGGCTACTATATACTTTATAAGATTGCTGTGAAGATTAAATGGGGTTATGAGAGCTTTTTATATAGTAAAGACTCAGTAGCACTCACTATAGTACAATAGAAGTTTTTTGCGGTGATGGATGTGTTCTTTGTTTTTGTTTTTGTTTTTGTTTTTGTTTTGAGAAGGAATCTCGCTCTGTTGCCAGGCTGGAGTGCAGTGGCATGATCTTGGCTCACTGAAACCTCTGCCTCCCGGATTCAAGCAATTCTCCTGCCTCGGCCTTCTGAGCAGCTGGCACTACAGGCGCCCGCCACCACGCCCAGCTAATTTTTTGTATTTTTAGTAGAGACGGGGTTTCACCAGGTTGGCCAGGATTGTCTCGCTCTCTTGGCCTTGTTATCCACCCGCCTCAGCCCCTCAAAGTGCTGGGATTATGGGCATGAACCACCGCGCCCAGCCGGGTATGTTTTATATTGGCATTGCTCAATACAAATACCAATAGGCACATGTGACTGTTGATCGCTTGAAATGTAACTAGTGCAACTGAGGAACTGAATTTTTAATTTTATTTCATTTTAAATGCAAATACCCACATGTGGCTGCCTAGTAGCTAGTGTAATAGAGTGCTCTATACCGTACTTGAAAATCAGTTGAAGGAGAAATAGGAGTGTTTTCCATCTCTGTTATTATGCTTTATGATATTTCACTTTCCAAAAATGCATGCTTTCTTCTTTCACCTGTCTCCATCTTTTATCTCTTTTCATTTTTCACATCTGGAAATTTAAGAATCCATTCAACAGCCCCTCTTCTCCAGAAGTATTCCTCGGTTGATCCCAATCTACATGTTTTTCACGTTTCTGAAACTTTTTTTTTTTTTTTTTGAAACGGAGGAGTCTCGCTCTGTCGCCCAGGCTGGAGTGCAGTGGCGATCTTGGCTCACTGCAAGCTCCACCTGCCGGGTTCCCGCCATTCTCCTGCCTCAGCTTCCCATGTAGCTGGGACTACAGGCGCGCGCCACCATGTCTGTCTAATTTTTCTATTTTTAGTAGGGATGGGGTTTCACCATGTTGTCCAGGCTGGTCTCAAACTCCTGCCCTCAAAGTGATCTACCCGCCTCGGCCTCCCAGAGTGCTGGGATTACAGGCGTGAGCCACCGCTCCTGGCCACATTCATGTTTTAAAACGACTCTTTTAATTCCTCCTCTTTAAAAGCAAGTATACTCAAGGATCTATAGGTATTTTTTTTCTATGTATATACTCAGTTCTTCAGTGAGTTCCTCTAATTAACAAGTTTTTTTTTTTTTCAGTCTTTTGTAATTAACATTTTTAATAGTCACCAGGAGCCAGACCCTGTGTTAGAAACAAGAAGATACAAAAATTGTTCACTGTTGCTTCATCTTAGGAAGTAATTGGGCAATTAAAAAATATTTTAGTGGCAGCCCACAAATTCTGGTGTGCAAAGAATTTGGAAACCACTTTACAAACAAACAAACAAACAAAAAACCTGGAGGCTTGGTGGCATGCACCAGCTACTTTGGAGGATGAGGCAGAAGGATTGCTTGAGCTAGGGTGGTCAAGGCGCAGTGATC
>NW_012115322.1:855270-865891 GCF_000951035.1 Colobus angolensis palliatus | reverse complement strand
ATCTAAAATTGACACCCTAACATCACAATTAAAAGAACTAGAGAAGCAAGAGCAAACAAATTCAAAAGCTAGCAGAAGACAAGAAATAACTAAGATCAGAGCAGAACTGAAGGAGATAGAGACCAAAAAAACTTTCAAAAAAAATCAATGAAGCCAAG
Source organism: Colobus angolensis palliatus (assembly GCF_000951035.1). NCBI lineage: Eukaryota > Metazoa > Chordata > Mammalia > Primates > Cercopithecidae > Colobus > Colobus angolensis. Next base: position 865,733 of record NW_012115322.1, on the reverse strand, counting down.
AGCTGTTTTTTTTTTTAAAGATTAACAAAATAGATAGACCACTAGCCAGACTAATAAAGAAGAAACGAGAGAAGAATCAAATAGACACAATAAAAAAAGATAAAGGGGATATCACCACTTTTCCCACAGAAATAGAAGCAACCATCAGAGAATACTATAAACACCTCTATCCAAATAAACTAGAAAATCTAGAAGAAATGGATAAATTCCTGGACACATACACCCTCCCAAGACTAAACCAGGAAGAAGTTGAATCCCTGAATAGATCAATAACAAGTTCTGAAATTGAGGCAGTATTTAACAGCCTACCAGCCAAAAAAAGCCCAGGACCAGACGGATTCACAGCTGAATTCTACCAGAAGTACAAAGAGGTGCTGTTACTATTCCTTCTGAAGCTGTTCCAAGCAACAGAAAAAGAGTGACTCCTCCCTAACTCATTTTACAAGGCCAGCATCATCTTGATACCAAAACCTGGCAGAGACACAACAAAAAAAGAAAATTTCAGGCCAATATCCCTGATGAACATCGATGCAAAAATCCTCAATAAAATACTGGTAAACTGAATCCAGCAGCACATCAGAAAGCTTATCCACCACAACCAAGTCAACTTCATCTCTGGGGTGCAAGGCTGGTTCAACATATGCAAATCGATAAGTGCAATCCATCACATAAACAGAACCAATGGCAAAAACCAAATGATTATCTCAATAGATGCAGAAGAGGCCTTCAACAAAATTCAACACTCCTTCATGCTAAAAACTCTCAATAAACTAGGTATTGATGGAACGTATCTCAAAATAATAAGAGCTATTTATGATAAACCCACAGCCAATATCATACTGAATGAGCAAAAGCTGGAAGCGTTCCCTTTGAAAACAAGCACAAGACAAGGATGCCCTTTCTCACCACTCCTATTCAACATAGTATTGTAAGTTCTGGCCAGGGCAATCAGGTGAGAGAAAGAAATAAAGGGTATTCTAATAAGAAGAGAGGAAGTTAAATTATCTCTGTTTGCAGATGACATGATTGTATATTTAGAAAACCCCATTGTCTCAGCCCAAAAACTCCTTAAGCTGATAAGCCACTTCAGCAGTCTCAGGATACAAAATCAATGTGCAGAAATCACAAGCATTCCTATACAGCAATAATCGACAAACAGCACCAAATCGTGAGTGAACTCTGATTCACAATTGCTACAAAGAGAATAAAATGCCTAGGAATATAATTTACAAGGGATGTGAAGGACCTTTTCAAGGAGAACTACAAACCACTGCTCAAGGAAATAAGAGAGGATGCAAGTAAATGGAAAAATATTCCATGCTCATGGCTAAGAAGAATCAATATTGTAAAAATGGCCATACTGCCCAAAGTAATTTATAGATTCAATGCTATCCTCATCAAGCTACCACTGACTTTCTTCACAGAATTAGAAAAAACTACTTTAAATTTCATATGGAACAAAAAATAACCCATATAGCCAAGACAATCCTAAGCAAAAAGACCAAAGCTGGAGGCATCACACTACCTGACCTCAAACTATGCTACAAGGCTACAGTAACCAAAACAGCATGGTACTGGTACCAAAACAGATATATAAACCAATGGAACAGAACAGAGGCCTCAGAAACAATGCCACACATCTACAATCATCTGATCTTAGACAAACCTTACAAAAACAAGCAATGGGGAAAGGATTCCCTATTTAATAAATGGTGTTGGGAAAACTGGCTAGCCATATGCAGAAAACTGAAACTGGACCCCTTCCTTACACCTTATACAAAACTTAACTCAAGATGGATTAAGGACTTAAACATAAGACCTGAAAACATAAAAACCCTAGAAGAAAACCTAGACAATACCATTCAGGACATAGACATGGGCAAAGATTTCATGATTGAAACACCAAAAGCAGTAGCAACAAAAGCCAAAATTGACAAATGGGATCTAATTAAACTAAAGAGCTTTTGCACAACAAAAGAAACTGTCATCAGAGTGAACAGGCAATGTACTGAATAGGAGAAAATTTTTGCAATCTATTCATCTGACAAAGGGCTAATATCCAGAATCTACAAAGAACTTAAACAAATTTGCAAGAAAAAAACAACCGCATCAAAAAGTGGGCAAAGGATATGAACAGATATTTCTCAGGAGAAGACATTTATGTAGCCAACAAACATACGGAAAAAAAAAGCTCATCATCACCGGTCATTAGAGAAATGCAAATCAAAACCACAATGAGATACCATCTCATGCCAGTTAGAATGTCCATCATTAAAAAGTCAGGAAACAACAGATGTTGGAGAGGATGTGGAGAAATAGGAACGCTTTTACACTGTTGGTAGGAGTGTAAATTAGTTCAACCATTGTGGAAGACAGTGTGGCAATTCCTTAAGGATCTAGAGCCAGAAATACCATTTGACCCAGCAATCCCATTACTGGGTATATACCCAAAGGATTATAAATCATTTTATAAAGACACATGCACACGTATGTTTGCTGCGGCACTGTTCACAATAGCAAAGACTTGGAACCAATCTAGATGCCCATCAATGATAGACTGGATAAATAAAATGTGGTACACTACATGAAATACTATGCAGCCACGAAAAAGGATGAGTTCGTGTCCTTTGCAGGGACATGGATGAAGCTGGAAACCATCATTCTCAGCAAACTGACACAGGAACAGAAAACCAAACACTACATGTTCTCACTCATAAGTGGGAATTGAACAATGAGAACACATGGACACAGGGAGGGGAATATCACACACTGGGGTATGTTGTGGGGTGGGGGTCTAAGGAAGGGATAGCATTAGGAGAAATACCTAATGTAGATGATGGATTGATGGGTGCAGCAAACCACCATGGGATGTGTGTACCTACGTATCAAACCTGCACATTCTGCACATGTATCCCAGAACTTAAAGTATAATTTTTTAAAAAGTGAAAAAAAAAAAAAGAAATGTATCTGGTATATTATGAGAAAGTAATTAAACCAACCTGAGGGGTGTATTAATCATGTCTTTCATTTTCTATATTTTGTGAGGCTTTGACATATTGGGGTTTTGTGGATTCAGGGAGGGACTGCCCCTCTCAGGGATAGCGAATTCCTGGAGATAGCAATCAACTTGGCTTTGAGAATGCCTTTGATATACAAACCAACCACACCCCCAGCTCCTTTCATCAGACTCCTGCAGTGTCCTCCTGACCTCAGCCTCCCTAGGGCCAGGTACTGGACAACTAGAGACCACCTCTATAGTCCAGAGCCCGCCAAAATTATTCAAGCTATCTAATCCTAAGCCTGCCCAACTCCTTATCCTGCCTTGCGCATTCCTTCCAAGGAAAACCACAATAAAGGCTTTTGTCTGTGCCTCCTCCTTGCGTCTTCTGCCACCTAACTGACCCTGGTGGCTTCCCCATGTGGCTCTGCATGGAATGGAGTGCCCCCTTGAGAGCTGTGAATAACAAATTATCTTTTCAGCCACAATTGTCTCCAGCCTGACCTGTTGACCTCAACATACCTGAATAAAAACAAAATCCCAGGTACATTTTAGAACGAGAAGTACAGAGAGTTCATACAGAGCACTGGTTCTTGAAATGCAGTCTGAGGAACCCTGGGATGCCTGAGACGCATCAGGGAGTCTGTAAGATCAAAATCATACGCAAGTATCCTCACAGAATGCAAAATAGCCAAGTGGATTTTAATGTAACAGAGCATGGAAAGACCATTGATACGGTTACAGATTCCTCGTTGCAACTAACCGTTGAGAAACTACCATTTTTTGAATATTAGTGTTGTATCATAGAAAAATATCTATAGCTAACCAAAAAGATTTAAACTACTTCTCTCCCTCTTCCAACTACTTATCTGTGAGAGGCCAGATTTTCTTCATATACTTGAACCAAAACAACATATTTGCAACATATTGAATGCAGAAGCAGATATGAGATTGCAGCTGTATTTCATTAAGCCAGATATTAAAGAGATTTGCAAATGTGAAAGTGATGCTCTTTTCATGAAATTTGTTTAATTTAGAAAACATTTATTTTTACATAAAACCTATGGTGTTCATAATATGTAATATGCTTATTTTTAAATCAATCAATCTTTTCAATGTTTCTCAGTTTTAATTTCAAATATGGTAAGTATCAGTAGATATAATCAACATAAAAGAAAGCCCTTTGGGGGCCTCAGTAATTCTTACAAACAAAGAGAAGTTCTAAGAGCAAAATTATGAGAACAGTTGATACAAAGGAATAACAACAGTCACAACTGGAAAGACTAGGAAGAGCCAAGCTGTGAAACCACTTGAATTGCAAGCTAAAAAAGGGATTTTTGTTTTAAATCATAGCAATAATGACTTTGAGCAGAGAGATAATATGATGAAAAACCTTTTTAGAACAAAAACTCTAGTATATATGTATATGTGTGTGGAATCATTTAAAAAAGTATGTGTATAAATCTGTTTACTATGTTTTGATGGAGGGAGACATGGTAAGAAACTGGAGAAGCCAAGCAGGAAACTGATGGAACTCTGTAGACACAAGGTAATTGAGGTCTTAATGAAGGGGATAGTAAGGGAATGAAAATATTAGCTAGTATTTGCTAAAATTTGTGAAGTGTTTACTATGTGTCAGGCACTTGGTGCGGATTATCTTACTGTTTTCTCAACAATCTAATAATACTTTTACAAAGCACATTTTAAAGAGAAGATACTAAAGCCCAAAGATGCTAATGGAAGATAGCAAGTAAGGGATGAAACTAAGATTTGAAGCCACACAGCCTGACTGCGGAGCCTGGGCAGAAGAATGTCCAGCATAGAGGATGAGTCATTTCAGACACCGCTGATTTTTAAATGAATCAATCTTGTCAGTGTTTCTCAGTTTTAGTTTCAATTATGGTAAATATCAACAGATGTAATCAACATAAAAGAAAGCTCTTTGGGGACCTCACTAATTCTTAGAAACAAAGATAATTCCTGAGACTAAAATTATGAAAACAGCTGATAAAAAGGAATAAGAACAGTTAAAACTGGAAAGGCAATGAAGAACCTTTTCATTGAACTTTATGTAACAGTTCATTTCTTTATGTGACAGATGCCTTCGGTGTCCTCCCTGATCCCCTTACTGGGCAGTGCACCCAACCCCAGCCGCTGTGAATACTGGCCACTCCTGGCTCACAGCTGCACAGCTGCACCCTTTGAGGGGGTGAGGGGCATTGCCCTTGGCTGACAGGATATGATTAGAAAGCCTGGAAGGCGGCTGGTGGTGGCCCATGGCCAATGAGTCACTGTGCGAGTGTATACTAGCCCAGCCCTCTTGCCTCCAGGCAGGAAAACCTGTGTGAAGTGCTCCACTTGCTCCATGCTCCAGCGCTGCCTGTACCCATGCAGGCTGAAGCTGAGCCTAGACATCTCCTGAAACCACACCTTTGACTCGCTTCTTCCCCCTCCCTCACTCCGTTACAGTGTCTCAGGAAAGCACTGTCTCAGTAAATCAATTGCACATGAATTCTTTTCTAAGCTCTGCTTCTAGGAACCCAACTAAGACACTGAAAATTTTGTTTTAAAATGTCTTTCAGAATTCCTTTTTTTGGTCTCGGTTTTTATAGCTATCTCTGAGATGGATCTATAATGTGGTCACTCATCAACATTTTTGGAATCTAGATCACTTTTGAAACTCATTAGATATGAGGTGGGGGTTTTAAATTCATTCCAAGTCGTAACTGCAGTTAGAACCTTGAGTACTTTATTTTTTTTCTTAATCAAGTCATTCTGGGCACTCTACTCTTCCCTTGGCAGAGTAGAATCACTTTGAGAACAGAAACCTCCATATTAGTCATCTTTTTATTTCCTTAGCACCTAGCATAATATTCTGAACTTTGGAGGCATATAGTAAACGTATTAAATAAAAAGAAAAAAATCTTCAGAACTTACCAAATCATTTTACCATGATTTTTTAAAAAGACATTTTTTAGACTAGTTTTAGGTTCATGGCAAAATTGAACAGGTCAGAGATTTCCCATATACCTCCTGCCATCACACACACAAACTCCCAACTATCAAAATCTCCCACCAGAGTGATACATTTTTTACAATTGATGAACTTACATTAACACATCATTATCATACAAAGTCCATAATTGATACTAGGATGCACTCTTGGTGTTGCACACTCTGTGGGTTTGGACAAATGTATAATGACATGGATCCACCATGTAGTATACTCTGTGTAGTATCATATAAAATGTTTTCATGGCTGTAAAAATCTTATGTATTCCACCTGTTCATCCCCTCCTCCACCAACCCCTGACAACCTCTGATCTTTTTGCTGCCTCCACAGTTTAGCTTTTTCCAGAATGTCATATAATTGGAATCATGCAGTATGTAGCCTTCTGAGATTGGCTGTGTCTTTTTCGTGGCTTGACAGTTCATTTCTTTCTCGTATGATCTCGATACTGAAGAAATCTTTCTGAGAACCTAATATAATTATTTCCCTTCATGTGGGTGAGACTTGCCTAGAAGAACGTGACAAAACTCAAGTAGAAAGGTCTCATCCCTTCTACCCCTCCTATTTGGGGTCTTGATATTGCAGGGCTGAGGTAAGTTTAGGAATGTGCATTTTTAGCAACACCACAGGAGATTTTAATGCATTAAAATCATTGGGCCACATTTTGAGAAACAGTTGTAAGATATGAGTTCTAAATTTCAAACAATTAATACGTCAGTATGTTCAATTCTTTGCCTTATACTTTTATTTTTTATTTATTTATTTTTTTCTTGAGACGGAGTCTTGCTCTGTCACCCAGGCTGGAGTGCAGTGGCTGGATCTCCGCTCACTGCAAGCTCCGCCTCCCAGGTTTACGCTATTCTCCTGCCTCAGCCTCCCGAGTAGCTGGGACTACAGGCGCCCACCACCTCGCCCGGCTAGTTTTTTGTATTTTTTAGTAGAGACGGGGTTTCACCGGGTTAGCCAGGATGGTCTCGATCTCCTGACCTCGTGATCCGCCCGTCTCGGCCTCCCAAAGTGCTGGGATTACAGGCTTGAGCCACCGGGCCCGGCCGCCTTATACTTTTAAACTTAACTTCCTCGTAAAGCAGCCTTTTTTGATCACCTCCTCCACCCTAACTTGTTCTGATCACCTGCTCCTGCTCTGCCCTGACTCCCACCAAAGCACTCACCCCGTCATTCTCTTTAAATTAGCCAGTCGGAATTAGTTTACCCATGTGGTCTAACCCTAGCCAATAGGGGAACAACATAGCAGCAGGGGATAAGAACCCCTTCCCCTCCCTTGTCCAAGTGTGCACTCACCATTGCTCCATCTGTAAGGGTGCACCCTTCTATAGAAGTACCTTGCCTAGGTGAGAATTAAAAAGAAAATTTTATATTCGAGTGCTATTTTTTTTTTCGGCACTGAAACTTTATATATAACACATTGTTGTAAAATATACTTAAACATGACGTGAGATACCTATTTCAAACAACACAAGAAGATTTGAGATCTAAAGGGCATAGCCTTCTCTCACTATCTCCTACCCATAACTATTATTACCAGAATTACAGGCCAATGTAAGGATCTTAAAACATTTTCAAACTTGCCAAATTTTATTGAGATTACTTTGTTAGTAAACATGGGAACAATGAAAAACATAACGTTTCTGACAAGTTGGCATTTAAATATATGTCCAACATCCTATACGATCTGTCATTAGTCACCTTATAACATGCTATTAGGACTCCTATGGACCTTGGTTATCCCACCACACATTAACCACAGTGATTTGTACAGCCTTCAGGCAATTTGCCTTCCATCCTTTTTGTTTTGTTTTTTTTTTTTTTTCAAATACAGTAATGAACACTTTTGAAGTGTCTCTGAGGTAAATGACCTCTGCCATCTAGAAAGCACTATTGAAGTGATGTCTGCTCTGGGAAATTGTTGCCACAACATTGTAAATCCATTAGTGATTGGTGACCGTGAAAAAGCAAGAGGTTCTGAACAGTCTCAAAGGGGCTAGTTCTTCATGCTGAAAATCAGCGATTTACAGGGGACTGACTGTGCTATAAGGGACATCCAAAAGGCTTATGACAGAATCATCCCCAGCTTATTCACAACCTTTCTTGCCTTAAGGAACAACCTTAAAACGACTGTGAGTAGGTTAGTCTGGCTACGGCATGGCTATAATAATAGGTAAAAGCTCTTTCACTGTCTCACCAAGAAGTATGTAATGGTGTGCCAGGGCATACTTTATTTATGTCAACTGTCAATAAATTTTAAGCATCTATTCAGCTAACATTTCTTCTTAAATATGACTTTGAAACTGAAGATATGGAAAAGTTCCTCTTTTAGCATAGTGGCATAAGCTCCTAACAGACTGAAACTCCCTCAGATAAAAACATAAAAACCAACTAACTACCTGAGAGTTCTGAAGAGTGAACAAAAGGCAGCACATTTTGGAGGGAAATTAAAACTTGGAAGATGTGACCAGCATGGGGTGAATTTCTTGTTTTCTTACAGTGTGGCTTCAAGCCTAGACTGCAGACAAAGCAGCTAAGACTGATAGAAAGTCAGCCATCTTCTGGCATGAGCAATTAGGGGACAGAACTTGGGGTATCAAGGACTTCCAGAGAATGAGACAGAAATCTCAGAAAAGCAGGGCACAGTGGGCACAGTGGCTCACACCTGTAATCCCAGCATTTTGGAAGGCTGAGGCAGGCAGATCACCTGAGGTCAGGAGTTCAAAACTAGCCTGGCCAACATGGTGAAACCCCATCTCTACTAAAAGTACAAAAATTAGCTGGGCATGATAGTGGACACCTGTGATCCCAGCTACTTGGGAGGCTGAGGCAGGAGAATCGCTCGAGCCCAGAAGGTGGAGGTTACAGTGAGCTGAGATCATGCCATTGCACTCCAGCGTGGGCGATAGAGCAAGACTCTGTCTCAAAAAAAAAAAAAAGAAAGAAAGAAAAACATAAGAGGACAGTATAAGAAGGGAAATTTATAAGGCAGTATCATTCATGAAGTGAAATGCAAAAACCCTAAACAAACTATTAGCAAATTGAATCCAGCTAAAAGAGAGGATATATCCTTTTTTAGCTCTTGGGTTAAAAGAGAAAAAAAAAAGAGAGACAAAGGATGTCTCCTCACAAAATTGGGTTTAACAAAATATAATATTTAATCTATATTTTTAACAACTTGATGGAGATATATGATTATCTTCATAAATGCAGAAAACGTATTTGCTAATAACATTTATTTATGATAAAACTCTTAGAAAACTAGGAAGAGAAGAGAACTTTCTAAATTTGACAAGGGTTATATATAAAATAAGACATCAAATGTTATTTGTGAAACAATGAAAGTACACTTTCTAGATCAGGAAAATGACAAGGTTAGCCACAGTAATTATTGCTATTCAACAATGTACTGGCCATCCTAGGCAAAGCAGAAAGGCAGAAGGAAAAGAAATCGAGATTAAAAGGAAGAAACAGAAAGTCCACTATTTTGTAGGTGATATCATTGCCCACATAAAAAACTCAAAGTAACGTATGGATTACTTATTAGAATTACTTTAAAAATTAAGCAAGGTTGCTAGCCACATCAATATTTATACATTTTTCCATGAGCAAAGTGTTAGTTGAAAAAAAAAAGTATACATTGCATTTTTGTAAACCATCAACAAAAGCTTCAAAAATAAAAAAAATTTAAAATATTTATAGCAGCATTAAACATATTAAATACTTAGGAATAAATATAGGAAGAGAGTTATAAAAATTTTTTTTGTTTTCAAGACAGAATCTTACCCTGTCACCCAGCCTGAATGCAGTGGTAAGAACACAGCACACTGCAGCCTCAAACGATCTCCCCACCTTGTCCTTCCATGTAGCTGGGACTACAGGCACACACCACCATGCCTAGCTAATTTTAAAAAATGTTTTGTAGAGAAAGAACCCCACCACGTTGGCCAGGCTGGGCTTGAACTCCTAGGCTCAAAGAGATCCTCCCACCTCAGCCTCCCAAAGTGCTGCAGGGCAAGACTCCATCTCTTAAAAATAAATAAATACATAAGTAAAAATGAAATAAAATAATACAATTTAATTTAAAGACATATTTTTAAAAGACCTTGAAGCCATGAGCCTGGCGGGGGGGGGGGGGGGGGGGGGGGAACAAATTAATGGAGAGATGCCATGTTCATGGTTGAAAGGCTCAATATTGTAAAGATGCCATTTCTCTCCAAATTGGTCTATAGGTTTTATATAATTCCAATCAATATCTCAGGGTATTTACTTTGTTAAGTTTGAACAAACTAATCCTAAACTTTATATGGAAGAGCAAAGGCCAGTAATAACCAACACCCTCTTAAAGAAAATGAGGCCGGGCGGGGTGGCTCAAGCCTGTAATCCCAGCACTTTGGGAGGCCGAGACGGGCGGATCACGAGGTCAGCAGATTGAGACCATCCTGGCTA
>NW_012115322.1:823399-854840 GCF_000951035.1 Colobus angolensis palliatus | reverse complement strand
AGCCAAGATCATGCCACTGCACTCCAACTTGGGCAACAGAGTGAGACTCGGTCTCAAAAAAAAAAAAAAAAATTATGTGGTGTTTGTGCAGTGACAGGAGAAAAAGACTAAGGGGCAGAATTGAGAGCCCAGAAAAAGACCCTTACAAATACGGATATTTGATACATGAATGAGATTATCTTGCAAATGAACAAGGAAAGAGTAGTCTTGCAACAAATGGATAAACATACAGAAAAAAAAAAATTGCACCCCTTCACACCATACACACAAGAAAGACACATTAGAGACCTAATGGAATAACAATACAATTGAGTTTTCAGAAGACAAAATTGGTTATATTTATAACATCATAATGAGGAAAGATTTCTTAAAACATAGAAGTGTAAAAAATAAGGGGAAAATGATGAATCAACTACATTTAAGTTTACGGCTTTTATTCTTCAAAGGTCACCATGAAGAGAGTGAAAAGACAAACCATAAACTGGGAGAAGATAATTGCAGCACGTATAACCAATAAAGGATTAGTCCAAAATGTATAGAGAGTCTTTGTGATTTTATTTATGTATTTATTTTAATTTTTATTTTTGAGACAGAGTTTTGTTCTGTCTCCCAGGCTGTAGTGCAATGGCACAGTCTTGGCTCACTGCAGCCTCTGCCTCCTGCTTCAAGCAATTCTCCTCCCTCAGCCTCCCAAGTAGCTGGAATTACAAGCTAATTTTTGTATTTTTAGTAGAGAGGGGGTTTCACCACGTTGGCCAGGCTGGTCTCAAACTCCTGACCTCAGTGATCTGCCCACCTTGGCGTTCCAAAGTGCTGGGATTACAGGCGTGAGGCACCGTGCCTGGCTGAATTCCTGTGATTTTAATAAGAAAAATACAAACATTCCAATAGAAAGATGGTCAAAAGAAATGACCAGAAATTTCACCAAACTGAAACAGAAATGGCCCATAAACCTATGAAAAGTGTTTAATCTTTCAGATATCATCATGGACATTTAAAATAAAAGCATTATGAAACCATTTCACAAACCAGATCGAAAAACAAAATCACTAACCAAATATATTTCCTCCCCAGATTCATTCCTTGTGATGCAACTGCTTTGATTTTCATTAAAAATTCAACATTGTCTTCAATTCCCTTCCTCATATATAGGTGGGAAGAAATTCACTTCATACAATGATTCTTGCTGCCTTCCCTGTTTATAGCTGTTCTTGACTGCTAAATGGAAAAAGTCTGGCTGGTGCACCATGATGACTTTTCTTTCTACTTCTTTTTTTTTTTTTTTTTTGACACAGAGTCTGGCTCTGTTGCCCAGGCTGGAGTGCAGTGGCACTATCTTGGCTCACTGAAGCCTCCATCTCCTGGGTTCAAGTAACTCTCCTGCCTCAGCCTCCCGGGTAGCTGGGATTACAGACATGTGCCACCATGCCCGGCTAATTTTTGTATTTTTAGTAGAGATGGGGTTTCACCACGTTGGCCAGTCTAGTCTCGAACTCCTGACCTCAGGTGATCCGCCTGCCTTGGCCTCCCAAAGTGCTGGAATTACAGGTATGAGCAACAGGGTGCCCGGCTTATTTTCTTTCCACTTTTCAACCATATCTTTGCCCTGCACTTATTTCTATGTTGGTGGCATTTTCTTATTTAAGCACTTACAGGTATATTAACAATGAGCACCTAATAAAGTTAGGTTTATTGTTTAGTTGTAATTTTTCTAATATACTGGGAGACTAACCACATTGGAAATCAAATTTCAACTAGAGCTTTGGGAAACTAACCAGACCACCTGGATCCCAGCACTTTAGGAGGCCAAGGAGGGCAGATCACTTGAGGTCAGGTGTTTGAGACCAGCCTGGCCAACATGGTGAAAGCCATTTCTACTAAGAATACAAAAAAACTAGCTGGGCATGATGGCAGGCTCTTGTATTCCCAGATACCGGGGAGGCTGAGGCAGGAGAATCACTTGAATCTGGGAGGCGGAGGTTGCAGTGAACCGAGATCACATCACTGTACTCCAGCCTGGGTGACAGAGGGAGAGTCCATCTCAAAATAAATAAATAATAAATAAATAAATAAAAGAAAGTTTCATAGAGGGACAACTTCAGGTCGCCGGCATCTTAATTTGAATTCATTTATTAAGCGATTCTCTTCCCAAACAGAAAGTATGGCAGTGTGGAGTCTAAAATGGAACTGAGGTAAAGGAGGTGTGGGTAGTAAAATGAGGGAAAGAGAATCAAGAAGCAAGTGTGGGAAGCACAGTAGAGCACAAACTTCACCATTTGCTTAGCCCTATTGTCGAGTCCTATGGTCAAGTGGTGCGTTGTATTGTCTCTCCTAATAATCGCTATGAAAATATCACAGATGAAATAAGTTTAAAGACATTTTAGTGTTAATTTTATTTGGGAAAATAGAGGTAGGTTGCCAGGATATGACTTCTTCTGGGGGGAAGATGCTGGAACCTCCTCCAGGCATTATTGTTTTGCAAACTTTTGGATAATATTTTATGCTTAGTCATGTAGCACACCAGTTTTCTCAATGAGAGCAATCCCTCGTCTTCATTAGCCAAATTCTCTTCTATGGAGAAAACGCTTCCTGATGTTACATCATAATTGTAGTGGCATATGCACATGATGATACATTAAGACTTTGAAACAGAACCTTAGGTCAGGTTGCTCAGAAGAGATTATTCCTGATAGAGCAAGGTATCATGATTTAGACTCTTAAGTCCCTGTACACCCTGGTCTTTTGTTCTGGCTCTCAAAGCAAGTTGCTTTCTTGCATATATACCAGTTTTCTGCAAATGGTAAGTGAATTGGTTTTCATTTTGCAATTTTATTTTAAAATATCAAACCTACAGCACACAGCTGGATATTAAGAATCAGACTGGGATCATATATCATCAAAAGTAATCCTGGTGTTCCATATTTATTTCATAATATACACCGATGAATCAAAGTTAAAGCATCTGTCATTTTCAAAAAAGCGTTCACATCCATTTTTATATTGCATTCAAAACAAAAAATACAAAGCTTACAATTTGACATATCCACAGCAAGTCATAATGTTGAAAACGTAAGTTTCATTATTTCATGCTAGCTTCATGACTAGTTTGGAACAAAGTCTGAATGCATTAACAGGGGAATATTTCTCAGTGTCCATACCTACCACAAGCTGATTCTGACCCTAGTTATCAGAGACGCATAATATGTTTTCAGACTTCTGGGAATATCTTATTTTCTGGATTCAGGTTCTCATGATAGATTCAGCTAAACTAACTTGTAAGTAAATAGCAAAATCACCAATGCATTTTCTATCACTGAGTATTAAGGCAATAAAGTAAGTTAAATTAAAGCTTTTCTTTTTTAACTGAAATTACATGTATTCCTTTTTCCTTAAGTATAATCCCAAGTAAGTTCAGATTCCTTCACCTTTCTCCACAGATTTTGCTTTATTTAGACTTTCAAGATGTATTACATTTGCCATTATCACTTTCTGCACTAATGTTATTGATCTGACAGTGATATATTTGTATGAAAAGGGCCCACTTTTTAACATTTAAATGTTTTTGGCAACATCTTAAGATTTAATCACATACAGTCTACCTACTTAAAGTATACAATTAAATGGTTTTTAAACCTACAGCATACAGCTGGATATATCACAGATATATGCAACTATCACCACAATCGATTTTTGAACATTTTTATCACCCTAAGAAGATCCTGTAGCCTTTAGCTTTTACCCCTCAATCTTCCCACTCCTTGCTCCCACAATAGGTAACCACTAATCTACTTTCTATCTCTATAGATTTGCCTATTCTGGATATTTCATATAAATGGAATCATATAATATGTGGTCCTTTGTGACTGACTTCTTTCGCTTGACATAATGTTTTCTTTCTTTCTCTCTCTCTCTTTTTTTTTTTTTTGTTAAGATAAGGTCTTGCTCTGTTGCCCGAGCTGGAGTGCAGTGGCACAGTCATACTTACTGCAGCCTCAACCTCCCAGGCTCATGTGATGCTCCTGCCTCAGCCTCCTGAGTAGCTGGGACCACAGGCTCATGCCACCATGCCTAACTAATTTTTAATTTTTTTTGAAGAGGGGTCCTGCTATGTTGCTCAGGCTGGTCTCAAACTCTAGGCCTGAAACAATCCTCTCCCTTGGGCTTCCCAAAGTGCTGGAATTACAGGCCTGAGCCACTATGCCCAGGCAGCATAATATTTTCAAGGTTCATCATGCTGTCATATGTATCAGTATTCTTTTTCATGGCCAAATAATATTTCATTGTGTGGATACACCATGTTTTGTTTATTCATTCATTAATTGATGGACATTTGGGTTGTTTCTACCTTTTGGCCATTAAGAAAATTGCTGCTATAAACATTCAGGTACCAGTTTTTGTGTGGACATATGTTTGTATTTCCATTCATTATATACCTAGGAGTGGAACTGCTCCACTGTAGCTTTTTAGCCAGGCTGTTTTTCAAAGTAACAGAACAATCACATTCTCACCAGCAGTGTTTGAGGGTTCTGATTTCCCTACATCCTCACCAAAACTTGTATTTATCTGTCGTTTTGATTGTCACCGTTCTAGTGAGTAGGAAGTGGTATGTCATTGTGGTTTTGCCAACTAATGATGTCGAGCATTTTTTCAAGTGTTTATTGGCCATTTGTATATCCCCTTTGGAGAATTGTCTTAAGATCCTTTGTCCATTTTTAAATTGGATTACTTATCTCTTTATTATTTAATTGTAGGAGTACTTTATATATTCTAGATACAAGCCCTTGTCCAACGTATGAATTGCTAGTATTTTCTCCCATTCCATGAGTTGTCTTTGCACTTTTTTTGAAACAGGGTTTTACTGTCATCCAGGCTGGAGTTCAGTGGCACAATCACAGCTGAGTGCAGCCTTGACCTCCTGGGCTCAAGTGATCCTCCCACCTCAGCCTCCCAAGCAGCTGGGACCACAGGCACACACCACCAAGCCCAACTAATTTTTTTTTTAAGAGAGGGGATCTCACTATGTTGCCTGGGCTGGTCTTGAACTCCTGGGCTCAAACAATTCTCCTGCCATGGCCTCCAAAAGTGCTAGGATTACAGGTATGAATCACTGCCCTTGGCTCGCTTTCTTGACAGTATCCTTTGACACACCAACGTATTTAATTTTGACGAAGCTCAATTTATCTATATTTATTTTTCTTGCTCATGCCTTTAGTGTCGTATTTAAGAAAATATTGCAGAATCCAAGGTCATGAAGATTTATTCCTATCTTCTCCTCTAAGATTAGAAGATTTTAGCTATTAGGCCAGGCATGGTGGCTCATGCGTGTAATCCCAGCACTTTGGGAGGCCAAGGTGGGCAGATCACCTGAGGTCGGGAGTTCAAGACCAGCCTGACCAACATGGTGAAATGCTATCTCTACTAAAAATACAAAATTAGCCAAGTGTGGTGGTGCATGCCTGTAATCCCAGCTACTCAGGAGGCTGAGGCAGGAGAATTGCTTGAACCCAGGAGGTGGAGGTTGTGGTGAGTGGAGATCGTGCCATTGCACTCCAGCCTGGGCAACAAGAGCAAAACTCCATCTCAAAAAAAGAGAAGATTTTAGCTCTTACATTTTATAATTTTAACATTAATGCTTAGGTGTTTGATCCATTTTGAGTAAGTTGTATATAGTATGAGTTAGGAGTCCAAAATAATTCTTTTGCCGTGGCTATGCAGTTGTCTCATTGCTATTTGTTGAAAAGACTATTTTTCTCCATTAAGTTGTTTTGGGATCCTTGCAGGCAGTTAATAACTATAAATGTGAGGGTTTAGAGTAAATTCTCAATTCTATTCCATTTATCTCTATGTCTGTCCTTATGCCAGCATCACACTTTTTTTTTTTTTTTTTTGAGACAGCGTCTTACTCTGCCACCCAGGCTGGATTGCCGTGGTATAATCTCAGCTCACTGCAACCTCCACCTCCTGGGTTCAAGCAATTCTCCCACCTCAGCCTCCTGAGTAGCTAGGACTACAGGTGCACGCCACCATGCCCACCTAATTTTTGTATTTTTTGGTAGAAAGGGGGGTTCACCATGTTGGCCAGGCTGAAGTGATCCAGCTGCCTCAGACTCCCAAAGTGTTGGGATTACAGGTGTGAGCCACCATGGCTGGCTGCACACTGTCTTGATTACCATTGCTTTGTAGTAAATTTTGAAATTGGGAAGTTCCCCAACTTCGTTCTTTTTAAAAGATTGTTCCACCTATTCTGGGTCCCTTGAGTTTCCATATAAATTTTAGGGTCAGTTTGTTAAGTTACTCTGAGAGTAATTGCATTAAATCTGTAGATTGGTTTGGAGATTATTGCCATTTTTCTTAGTCCTATTTAGTGTTGCTATCACTGAATACTGGGTAACTTGAAAAGAGGTTTATTTGGCATATGATTCTGGTGGATGGAAAGTTCAAGATTTGGCAACTGCATCTGGTGAGGGCCTCATGCTGCTTCAACTCATGGCAGAAAACAGAAGGGGCATAGGTATGTGCAAAGAGATCACATGGCAAGAGATGAAGCAAGAGAGAAACTGAGGAAGCTGGACTCTTTATAACAACCTGCTCTCCTAGGAACCAGTCCATTCCTGGGAGAGTGAGAATTCACTCATTCTTATGGGAGGGCATTAATCTATTCATGAAGGATCTTCCCCTGTGACCCAAACACCTCTACTAGGTCCTGCCTGCCAACACTGCCACATTGGAAATCAAATTTAAACTTGAGTTTTGTCAAGATTGCCACATCCAAACCATAGCATCATCTTAACAATATTAAATCTCCTGATCCATGAATATGAGTTGTCTTTCCACTTACTTAAATCTTCTTTAATTAATTTCAACAGTTTTGTAGGTTTCAGAATTTAAGTTTTTCACTTCTTTCATTAAATTCATTCCTAAGTATGTTATTCTTTTCAATGCTATTATGATGGGATTATTTTCTTAATTTCATTTTCAGATTGCTTACTACAAGTTAAAAGAAATACAATTGATTTTTGTATGTTGATTTTACATCCTGCAAACTTGCTAAACTCATTTATTAGGTCCAATAGTTTTTTAGTGAAATTTTTAGGACTTTCTATGTACAATATCTTGTTATCTGAGAACAGATTTAGTTTTACTTCTTTTCCAATCTGCCCTGACTAGAATCTCTAGTACAATGTTGAATAAAAGTGGCAAGAGTGGATATCCTTGTCTTGTTGCTAATCTTATGGTAAAATCATCTAGTCTTTTACCATTAAATACCATGCTAGCTGTGGATATTTCCTTTAGTGTTTTTTGTTTTTTGTTTTTTGTTTTTGAGGCAGAGTCTTGCTCTGTGGCCCAGGTTGGAGTAGCGTGGCACCATCCCAGCTCACTGCAACCTCTGCCTCCCAGTTTCAAGCTATTCTTATGCCTCAGCCTCCCAAGTAGCTGGGATTACAGGGTGGGGGCCACCACACCTGGCTAATTTTTTTGTATTTTTAGTAGAGATGGGGTTTCGCCATGTTGGCCAGGATAGTCTTGAACTCCTGACCTCATGTGATCCACCTGCCTCGGCCTCCTAAAGTGCTGGGATTACAGGCATGAGCCGTTGCCCCCAGCCAGCTGTATTGTATATGTATATGTATATGTATATGTGTGTGTTTATGTATATGTATAAGTATATGTATAGTGCATGTATTGATGCTCTTCTTGAGGTTAAGGAAGTTCCCTTTGGCTTGGTGCAGTGGCTGACGCCTGTAATCGTAGCACTTTGGGAGGCCAAGGTAAAAAGACTGCTTGAGCCCAAGGAGTTTGAGACCAATCTGGGCAACAAAGTGAGACCTTGTCTCTACAAATAATACAAAAATTAGCCAGGCATGATGGCATGTGCCTGTGGTCCCAGCTACTCAGGAGGCTGAGGCAGGAGGACTGCTTGAACCCGAGCAGTCAAGACCGCAGTGAGTTATGACTATGCCACTGCACTCCAACTTGGGTGACACAGTGAGACCCCATCTCAAAAAAAAAGGTTTTCTTCTATTCCCAGTTCATTAGGTTGTTTTTTTTTTTAATCATTAAATGGTGTTGAATTTGATAAATATTATTCTGCATTTATTGAGATGGTATTTTTTTCCTCTTTATTCTATTTATATGGTATATTACATTGACCAATTTTCATATATTGAACCAACTTTGTATTCCTGGGATAAATTCCACTTGGTCATGGTATATAATCCTTTTTATATGCTGCTAAATAGAGTTTTCTAGTTTTTACTGAAGATTTTTTTCTCTATATTTATAAGGGATATTGGAAAGTATATTATAGTATTATATGCATAGGCCCAATGACATATTTTATACATACACTTTACATATACATATACAATTTAATACGTATTTATGCATTTTACATATGTATATGGGCACAACTATATAATTGCTTTTAAATCTGTTAGGTGAAGAATTTAGAAGAAAAGAACATGTTTAATGTTTTGTGATTTTTCTCTTTGAATTTCCTACTGATAATTCAGAAAAATATTCAGATATATTTTCTTTTAGATTATGATTTAATTATTTCCACCTTTTTAATTTTAAAGAGACAGGGTCTCACTCTGTTGCCCAGGCTGGAGTGCAGTAGCACAATCCTAGCTCATGGCAGCCTCAAATTCCTGGGCTCAATTGATTCTCCCCTCAGCCTCCTAAAGTGCTAGGATTACAGGTATGAGTCACCATGCCTGGCCAATTATTTCCACCATTAACTCTGATCCCCAGAATTCATGTTAATGTTTTGTCAGAAGTAATGAATTTTTTTTTTCAAATTGCTAAGCAACTATCCCAGATAATTCTTCCTTTTCCCTCTTTCATCATGTAATAAAGTATTATATGTAAAAAGGTGTATATCTCCATCATATTGTTGGTGGTACATATCTGATGTTTTCTTCCTTATTTCCTTTAAGGAACTGCTCCTTCGTTTTCCACCAAATTCTGGTGTAGCTGCCAATCATTTTGCCACCACCAGGACAGGATGTAGGGATGCACATATGATAGTTTGGTCCAAGTATAGGACACAAGCAAGGCTAAGAACACTTCTCTGGGATTAAATGTATACTTTTTCAGAAAAAAAAGAGTTCTCTCTGAGATTGTTAACTTGAACAGTGTCATTCTTATTTCCTGTAAAACAGTAGCTATATTGGAGGTTTAATCAGATTGAGGTTCTATATTTTTTAGCTAGGCTTCTTCTGTTAGTTCATGATGAATGTAAATGGTGATATATTAGTTTCATCATTCCTTTGTCATATATTAGCCTGAATATTTCTTTAAAGAGAAACTTCCTTTCATCGATTGTGGCATAATTACAATGTGCAAATCAAGAATCTATTTAGGCTTTAATTTTATGAGGCAAACACGTAGGTAGAGTCTATCCATTGCTAGAGGACAATTTTAGCCTAAAGGATGCCTGTCAAACATATAGATAGACACTGCAGAATACCCAGTTTCACAGTGATCATGAGAACTGACATTCTACTTCCAATTTGTTCATTCTAGAGCAGAATCAAAGTCCCTGATTGGTCCTCTGTTGGCTTACATTCGTGAATAATTGGGAGTTTCCAGAAAAAAGTATTAGATTGAGGATAAGATAGTGGTTAGCAATCTCCAAAACTTCTGATTTATCTTTAGCTGACTTCATCTAAAATGCCTAACTACCAGATCAACTTCTACATCCAGTAATTAGGAACCAAGTAATTTGGACCAGCTCTTCTGAAGACAACCTGAAAGGCTGCACAAATGCCCAAACCAAAGCATACTTTAAAAATTTTGCTTGAAGACATCAAAGATCAAATAAAATAAGACTTTTATGGTAATATTTGAGAGAAGTGGAAAATCCAGAAAGGTAAGCTTGTCTCTTTTTTTTGAGACGGAGTCTCACTCTGTTGCCCAGGCTGGAGTGCCATGGCATGATCTCGGCTCCCTGCAACCTCCACCTCCCGGGTTCACACCATTCTCCTGCCTCAGCCTCCCGAGTAGCTGGGACTATAGGCGCCCGTCACCATGCCCAGCTAATTTTTTGTATTTTTAGTAGAGACGGGGTTTCACCATGTTAGCCAGGATGGTCTCGATCTCCTGACCTCGTGATCCACCCACCTCAGCCTCCCAAAATGCTAGGATTACAGTCATGGGACACCGCGCCCGACCAGCTTGTCTCTTTTTACAGTGACTTTTCCCCCAGGGACATTTGCTAATTAGAGAAGAGAAACCAATAGTCTGATCAGTACTTTTAATAACCTCATGGAGTTAGGATAGTAACAGTTGAAGTCTAAGACCTGCAAGTAGCAGAGTAGCTATGGTAAACCACTTCTATGAACCCCAAAGGGCTGAGCCGTGGAAACACTGGTGAACAGGAAATAGATTACTTGTCACAGGAACCAGTTTTACATAGTCTCAGTCCCCAGAATTTGATTGTTTATTCATAATTGCTAGTGTCTCACAGCTTGCCTGAAGGTACATAAATACACTATACGGTAAGGTGATTTGTGTTTTTTGTTTGTTTGTGTTTTTTTGAGACAGAGTCATGCTATGTTGCCCATGCTGGAGTGCAGTGGTACAATCTTGGCTCACTGCAACCTCCACCTCCTAGGTTCAAGTGATTCTCCTGCCTTAGCCTCACAAGTAGCTGGGATCACTCACGTGCCTCCATGCCCAGCTAATTTCTGCATTTTTAGTAGAGATGGGGTTTTGCCATGTTGGCCAGGCTGGTCTCCAACTCCTGACCTCAAGTGATTTGCCTGCCTCACCTCCCAAAGTGCTGGGATTACAGGCGTGAGCCACCGCGCCCAGCCACAGTATGGTAATATTATCCTAGCCATCAAATTATTTTTATAACCGTTTTCAGATACAATGTCCAGTATACAATAAAAAATAACCAGGTACCCAAGGAGACATGAAAATACAATTGAGAACCAGCAGAAACAATAAACAACAGAAACAGACTCTCAAGGTTTATTAAAGTTATCAGAAATAGACTTTTTTATTTTTTATATTTTGAGACAGAGTCTTGCTTGGTTCACTGGAACATCCACCTCCCAGGCTCAAGTGATTCTTGTGCATCAGCTCCCCAAATAACTGGGATTACAGGTGTGCACCACCATGCCTGGCTAATTTTCATATTTTTAGTAGAGTTGGGGTTTTGCCATGTTGGCCAGGCTGATCTCAAACTCCTGGCGTCAAGTGATCTGCCTGCCTCGGCCTCCCGAAGTGCTGGGATTACAGTCATGAGCCACAATGCCCTGCAAGAAGTAGACTTTAGAATAAGCATGTTTACCATGTTCAAGAAGGTAAAAAGACACGATTGGTAGCTTTAGGAGCTATAGAAAATAAAAAAAATTGAAAATCTTACCAAATATAATCCTATAAGTGAAAAGTGAATAATTAAAACTTAGATTAGATGTATTATGTAAAAAAAAACTATTGAGAATGAAGCACAAAAAGACAAAAGGATGGAAAATATAGGGCAAATGGTTAAAAGTGATAAAGGATAAGATAGGTATAGATGAAGTCCCAGAAGAAGAGGAAAGAGACTGAGGGTTAGTATCTGAATAGATAATAGCTGAGAATTGTCCACAAACTGATGAAAAATAAGTTAAAAATTCAAGAATCTCTAAAAGCTCTAAGCAGGATAAACAACAACAACAACAAAAATCTACCCTTAGGCTCATCACAGTAAAATTTATAAACATATAAGTAGAAAATATTAAAAATCAAGTGGGATGAGGAGAAGCAGCCAGAGGGGGAAAAAACAGATTACCTTCAAAGGAGAAATAATTACACTAAGAGCCAACAACTAACCTCCCAACAGAGACAGTGGAAGCCAGAAGACAGTGGTAATGAAGGTAGTTAAAAAAATAATAATGACCAAGTAGAAATCTGTATGCAGTCAAAGTATTCTTCAATAGTGAAGGGGAAATAAAGACATTTTCAGACAAATAAAAACTGGGAGAATTAGTAACCTGCACATCTACATTTAAGGGAATACCACAGAGGTTTTTTTTATTGTTGTTGTTTTAAGAGAGGGTCTCACTGTGTCTTCCAGGCTGGAGTGTAGTGGTGTGATCATAGCTCACTGCAGCTTCCAGCTCCTGGGCTCAAGTGATCCTCCTGCCTCAGCTTCCTTTGTAGCTGGGACTACAGGCACTCACCACCGAGCCTGACTGATTTTTAAAGTTTTTATAGAGATAGAATCTTACCATGTTGCCCAGGCTGATCTCAGACCCCTGGCCCCAAGTGATTCTCCTGCCTTGGCCTCCCAAACTGCTGGAATTACCAAAGGCATGAGACACTGTGCCTGTCCCAGGATATTCTTTAGGTAGAAAAAGAATGATCCTAATTTGAGTGAAAGCAGTAAAATTAAAACATTGGGATAAATCTAAATGAGTATTTACTGCATAAACAGTAATAATAATGACATTCAGTCTTTAAAATATGGAAAAATACAGAACAATAATATATTAAGAGAAAGATAAATATTGTTAAAGTGTTCAAAGCTTCTAACACTTTCTGGAAAAAGGGTGAACATATTAATAAACATCAGATTTTGTTAAATCACAGATGCCTGTTATAACAATTATGGTAACCACTAAAAACATAATAAAATAGCAAATACTTTTTTAGTTAATCATGGGTCAAGAATAGGGAGATTAGGTTTATCTAATAACTAGAAATATGATTAAGCAAGATAAATTTTAATGAAAAATACATATTTCAGAAGACACGAACTCATTTTAGGTAATCAAAATCTTGAATAACTGGCACTTATTTAGCATTCTACTTTTCATTTATGGCTATTTCACCTTTTCATTATAATTTCTGAGAAGCCAATTGTTTCCCAAAAGATTTGTTTAAAAATATCTAACTTCATGCATTTTATTCGCAACCAAAAATAAAATGGAATTAAACATGTGCAAAGTAACTGAATGCCAAGTAACCAGTTATGCAGCCAACTCATTTACACGGAATTAGTAATTTGTTCAAATAGTCTGCAATTTATGTTAATTAAAGAAAGATTATTTTATGTTATACATTTACATAATGACATAAATGTCTCATTCTTCTCTGTAAATGTTATTATTATCTTAAGTTTTCATTTTTTCCACTATTAGCCTCTTAGAGTAATCTATATAATGTCATTTTCATTATACACTTGCTGGCATTGTAGTTGGGAGAACGTTCAACTTAAAAATTAAATAAGTACTAAAAACACATAGGATTCCCTTGGCTTCAACAATATGTGTGATACTCTGCATAAAATTACAGTCATCCTTCGATATTCATGGGGAATGGGTTCCAGGACCTCCCACAGATACCAAAATCTGCTGATGCTCAAGTCCCTTATGTAAAATGGTGTTGTATTTGGAATAACCTATGCACATCCTCTCATATACTTTAAATCATCTCTAGATTACTTATAATACCTAATTCAATGTAAACACCATGTAAATGGTTGTTATACCATGTTGTTTAGGAAATAATGACAAGAAATAAAGTCCATATATGGTCAGCACAGATGCAATTAAAATAAAAATTTCCATCCACAGTTGGTTGAATTCACACATTCAGAACCCAGAAACATGGAGGGCAGACTGTATATATTAAAGATTGGACAACCACTGTGATATATTTAGTTTTAAACTATAAATAGCTCTTATACTTTCTAAAGTTTTATAGCTTTTTAATGTAATTCTGTTTTTATAAAATCTTCTTAATCAATTTTTTTTTTTTTTTCGGACAGGGCCTCACTTTGTCACCCAGGCTGGAATGCAGTGGCGCAATCTCAGCTCACTGCAACCTCTGCCTCCTGGACTTAAGCGATCCTCCTACCTCAGCCTCCTGAGTAGCTGGGAGTACAAGGGGGCGCCACTGTCCCCAGCTAATTTTTTGTATTTTTAGTACAGACAGGGTTTCACCATGTTGCCCAGGCTGAAATAGTAATCTTAATAGTAAAATATTTGTGAAGTATGTTGCATTCTTTTTTCCCTATATTACAGAGAGTAAACATTGACTTGTGTATTAATTAGTGTTTTCCAAAGAAACAGAACCAACAGGATATATATATAGATTGAAAGGTAGATATACATGTTGAGTATCCCTTACTTGAAATGCTTGGGAACACAAGTGTCTCAGATTTTTTCTGATTTTGGAACATTTGTGTGTATGTGTGTATGTGTGTGTGTGTGTGTGTGTGTGTGTGTGTGTATATATATATATAATGTGATATCTTTGGTATGAAACCCAAGTCTGAACATAAAATTCATTTATGTTTCATAAAGACCTTATACACATCACCTAAAGGTAATTTTCTAAAATATTTTAAATAATTTTGTGCAAGATTTTGACTGCATTTTGACTGTGACTTGTCACATAAGGTCAGGTGTGAATTTTCCACTTGTGGTGTCATGTGAACACTCAGAAAGTGTCAGATTTTGGAACATTTTGGATTTTGGACTTTCAGGTTAGGGATGCTCAACCTGTATTAGAGGAGATTTATTTGGGGAATTGACTCATGCAATTATGGAGGCAGAGAAGCCCCACAATCTGCCGTCTGCAAGCTGGAGAACCAGGAAAGCCAGTGGTGTAATTCCATCTGAGTTTAAATGAGAACCAGGAGCTCCGAGAGAATATGGATGTCCCAGCTCAAGAAGAGAGAGCAAATGTGTCCTTCCTCCACATTTGTGTTCCGCTTGGCCCTAGGTGGTTTGGATAATACCTCACCACACCGGGCAAGGCAGATCTTCCTTATTCAGTCTATGGATTCAAATTCTGGAAACACCTTCACAGACACATCCAGAAATAAATAATAATGTTGTTTATTTGAGACAGAGTCCCACTGTGTCGCCCAGACTGGAGTGGAGTGGCGCAATCCCAGCTCACTGCAATCTCTGCTTCCCAGGTTCAAGCGATTCTCTTGCCTCAGCCTCCCCAGTAGCTGGGATTACAGGCGCATGCCACTATGCCCGACTAATTTTTTTGTATTTTTAGTAGAGAGGGGGTTTCGCCATGTTGTCCAGGCTGGTCTCAAACTCCTGACCTTAAGTGATCCGCCTGCCTCGGCCTCCTAAAGTGCTGGGATTACAGGCAGGAGCCACTGTTTCTGGCCGCAGAAATAATGTTTTATCAGCTATCTGGATATCACTTAACCCAGTCAAGTTGACACATAACACAGCTTGGTTATTTTCATTTATTCTGAATCTGTGTCTAGCCAGTTAATTTTATGCATAAAGTTGGAGCCCTCAATCATTAGCTAGGATGATCTGAGGGAAATGGGACATTTTACTGATAGTCTACACTGCATACATTCACCAAATAATTGTCAACTCTCTGAAATAAGTAGACCTAAATTTCAGTTTGATTTTGGCCACTGACTTGCTTTTGTCAACTCAATTTACTTCTCCAGACTTTTTAGTTTTCCTCTTTGCAAATTGTCCTTGCCTATAATGAGTAATTTGGTCTCTTGTTGAAAAGGATTTCAGCAAATCCGAAGTATTATCACTATTCTTCATTGGAATACTCGTATCTAAAAGTTTTGGCTGAAAAGGAGCCTGTTTCCCTGAGCATATTAAGAGCCTCCCCACAAATTGAGGCCTCAACATAAAGCATATGCACAGCCCAGCAGCCTCTCAAAATAGTTGAGCGAGCCTGTGAAGTTTGTCATCATATTGTTCATTGTTTCCTGAGCGTGTCTGTAAGAGGCTGCTTTTCCAGCGTTCCCTGCTAACATTTCTTTCTGCTGTCATGGCATCTTTCCACCCAACATTTTGTTGTTTATTGTGAGTCAGAAAAGCATCTACAATACAGAATTTAGTTTATCCCACTAGAAACTTCAGGCCAAGAGCTGAAGTGCCAAGGAAATTCTGGAATGAGCAAAGCCTAGACATGAGTAGCTGCTAAATGACATAAATGTATATTTTATTATGTCCAAAGACTTAGGTGACTTCTACCTGCGCAATCAAGGAGTGAGGCTCTGTACAAGAGTGAAACTTGCAGAACCAGGAAGTACACTAAATGCTAAAAATAGATTAATTCAAATAACACCACTAAATTAGGAATATATGTAAATCACTAAAATTTGAGTTTTACAGTCACTGTCAAAAGAATTTTTAATAGTAAAAGATGTTGACTTTTTCTCAATGAAAAAGAGAGGACCAGGTCAATAAAGGTCACTGCAACAGCACTGTAAATAAAATAAATAAATAAAAAAGCACCATAGGCATTAGGTCTAGGAAAAGGTCAAATCTGTCCTATGAGTGTGTAGGGGATGAAAAAAAAAAAACGAAGAATTCCAAAAGTGAGACTTTCAAAAGTGCCAGGATAAGAAATATTGTATATACATTTGAAGGATTAGGTCACAAAAGTGTTCTAATAGTGAGAATGGAGAAGAAAAAAGGGTTTGAGGAAATAGAAAACAGAATCAATGAACAGTGTATAAAAAGAGAAAGGCTGGGTACCGTAGTTCATACCTGTAATCCCAGCACTTTGGGAGGCCAAGGTGGGAGGATCATTTGAGCCCAGGAGTTTGAGACCAGCCTGGGAAACATAGTGAGACTTTGTCTGTACAATTTTTTTTTTTTTTTTTTTTTATTAGCCAGGCATGGTGGCACGTGCCTGTAGTCCTAGCTACTTGGAAAGCTGAGGTGGGAGGATTACTTGAGCCGGAGGCTGCAGTGACCATGATCACGCTACTGCATTCCAGCCTAGGCAATAGAGTTAGATCTTGTCTCAAATTAAATAAATAAGTAAATAATAAAAAGAGAAAGATATGAAGACAGAAAGGACAAAAAAGAGATTTAAACACACATAAGTATACTGACGAGAACTGTACATTCTTAGTGATTTTGCAGTGCTTTGGCTGCTGTGATTTACAAGATGCCTTGAACAATGATCATATCCTGGAATTTCACCTTCTATAATGTCTGTTTATGGAAGAAGGAGTTTGCTAAGTAAGCATGCAGGGTCCGCTTGGAGCATACTAACAAAGATATCATGATTTCTCAAAGTTAAAGTCCTTGAAAGATTAAGCCATAGCCGGGAGACACTTCTGTCTGCCAGAAACAAAGATGATGGGCTCTCCTGCTGGGATTAGTATCCTAATGATCAGAGAACTATTGTTTCTTTCTGCTCCTGGGCATCAAATATGCTGACCCCCCTCAACTTCAAATAGCCTCCCACCAATACTGAGAGCATTCTCTGGCCCGTATTTGCCTTCTCTAAAACCGAAGGCACTTGGCTGTCATCCAGTTCTTAGTATTACAGTCCTTGGCACATTTCCATCAGCACTGAACTTTAAAACACACAGGCACACACACATACACAGGCAATTCAAAAGTTCAGTTCACAAATTTTTTGCATTAAAAAAAGAGAAGAAGTCCTCTAGTATTTCTTTTAATGATCTCTTACCACTGAGGTATCTTATAGGAAAAGCCTTCTTATGATGGATTTTTAAAAAATGGAAATTCTAAAGTAGTATCTTTGTGAGAGATCAAAAAACAACTCACTTTCAAGCAAACTGTGTTACTACAGAATTTGAGACTATAAGCACTACTGTCAGCCAAATTTCTTCTGAAATAGACCTTTATCTTAAAATTCTATAAAATTTAAAATAATTTTAATAAATTTATACAAGGGGTACATGTACTTATTTGCCTTGGCTTTAAATGGGACCTACCTCCATCTTTCTTCTTTCAAGCTAAATAACCTCCTTAATGAAAAAGAGATAGGATTCTAGATATTTGTCTCTTGGGAATAGAATTGCAACCACAGTTGGGATATTTGTATTTTATACTTTTGATACTTTATTTACCACCCACTTTGTTTTTCCTCCTCTTAATACAGCTGTGTTCCCTCCACACCCAAATATGGCCTGAGTCCTGATTCACAAGAATAAACTAACTTCATTACGGCTGTTGTCTGGCCAACTCTTTCCTCCTCCACCAGGCTTTTTCCTTTCCAGGGACCTTGGGTCATGGCTGAAGCAGTGAGGAATAGTAAAAAGAGTGCTGGAAATCCGGAGCCTCAGATTTTAGTCTACTGATGAGACTGGCTGTGTTTTCTAATTAAGCTTGGTCACATCTGTGGGCCTCAGCTTTCTCAGCCATAGAATCATGAGGTTAGACCACTTATTATCTAATATGTCTTCCCTTTCTAAATTCAGTGATTTTAATACAGCTTTCTAGTTCCACTGTTTCTAGAAGAGGGGGGAATAGTCAAAAAATCTGAAAGATGCCTTTCTGAACAGAGAACATGTAGCAAGAGGCCTCTTTAATTAATTCATTATTCAACAAATGTTTGTTGAACACCGACTGTCCCCCTGGCACTATGCTAACTAGGCATTGGGTGTTAATTGCACTTACTGTTGTTCATTCTCAAACTGTTATTTTTATTGAGGTAAAATTAATATAACATAAAATTACCATTTTGAAGTAAACAATTCAGTGCATTTTGTACATTCACAATGTTGTACATGCCCACCTCTATCTGTTTTAGTTTTTAATATGAAAAATTTTTTTTTTGAGATGGAGTCTTACTCTGTTGCCCAGGCTGGAGTGTAATGGCATAGTCTTGGCTCACTGCAACCTCCACCTCCGGGGTTCAAGTGATTCTCCTGCCTCAGCCTCCCTAGTAGTTGGGATTGCAGCTGACTGACACCATGCCTGGCTAATCTTTGTATTTTTAGTAGAGACAGAGTTTCACCATATTGGCCAGGCTGGTCTCGAACTGCTGACCTTGTGATCTGCCCACCTCAGCCTCCCAAAGTGCCAGGATTACAGGCGTGAGCCACCACACCCAGCCAATATTTTCTTTTTTCTTGCGATGGGGTCTCACTCTATCACCCAGGCTGGAGTGCAGTGGTGTGATCTCAGCTCACTGCAACCTTTGCCTCTTGGGCTCAAATGATCCTGTACCTCAGCCTCCTGAATAGCTGGAACTACGGCATATGCCATCATGTTTGGCTAACTGGCTAACACCACCTCTATCTGGTTCCAAAACATTTTCACCACTCTAAAAGGAA
This sequence comes from Colobus angolensis palliatus, assembly GCF_000951035.1. Taxonomy (NCBI): domain Eukaryota; kingdom Metazoa; phylum Chordata; class Mammalia; order Primates; family Cercopithecidae; genus Colobus; species Colobus angolensis. The sequence goes on along the minus strand of NW_012115322.1, from coordinate 835,801 downwards.
ATCCCATACTTGCTAAGCTATCAATTCCCATTCTCCCCTCTCTGTGCCCCTGCTAACCACAAATATGCTTTCTGTCTCTGTGGGTTTACCTGTTATGGATATTTCATGTAGATGGATCCATATGATATGTGACCTTTTTTGTCTTTCTTCTTTCACTTAGCACAGTGTTTTGAGAGTCATCCATATTGTAGCATGTTTCAGTAACTTTTTTCCTTTTTATGGCTGAATAATATTCCATGATATGTCTATATTACAATGTTTATCCATTCTTCTATTGATAAGACATCTGGCTGTTTCCACTTTTTTGCTATTGTGAATAGTGCTGCTGTGAACTTGTGTGTACATCAAACTGTTTTTAATATCTAGTCAAATATGGCTCAAATATAGTTTATGGCCAGAACGCTTATACTTTTGGAAGCAGTTAACTATCTTCCTGAGCTGGATTCAATCAAGACCACTACACTGTTGTCTAATCTCTGACTTCGCTTATGTCTTTGTTTCTAGTTTTATTACTCAATAAATTCAGAAAGCATATAGAGTATCTCCTAATCCTTGCTGTGTTCCTGTAACCATATAAGTATAAAACTAAAATCTGACAAAAGTCTTTATAGTCAATGCCACATTCAGTCACATAAGGAACCATTAACATCAGAAAGAGAAAAGACCATGTTTTACAAAATGTTTCCAACTGATCAATTACTTACTGGGAAGAAAAGTAGGGTGAAAATGCCAGGCTACTCAGATCAGTTAGGGTAGCAAAGATGTAAATATTTTTCTTCTTTGAATTTCAATGGTGGGGATCATTTCTCTTCTTCAGTATGTAATAATATAATAAGAACTGTTTCTTCCACATTATTTTTGTTGTCATGTCCAGCAGCCCTTTTGCAAAATCACTCTAAAGGTTGGTGTAATTTTCAGATAAAGCTTCATGCCAATTCCTGCAGCTCAATATCTAAGACATCTGTGATTCTATTCCAGTTTCTTTGCTTATCAGTCGTAAATTATCTGTGTACTACTTCCATTCTTAGGTTCATTGACTCAATGTACATTTGTGAGAACTACAGTGGTTGGCCAAAACCAGTCGTCACATTAACACACACATACACACACACACACACACACACACATTCAGTGTTCTCTTTCCTATTATCTTCATCAATCTAAAGATTTTGGCTTCATGTGGTTTGCTACTTTAGAACAATTTCTTTTAAATAAGTAAGTTCTAACTTGGACTAGGTGCACACTTAAAAATGATAAAGAGAAATTTTTCAAACTGACAAAGAGGATTGCCTTTATGAGTCACTAAGACCTTTCTACTTTTCTAAAATAATAGACTCCATTATTTCTAGTGTAGTACAATTCGCTGCTCTGGGTAGTGTTAATTCTTTTTTCTTTTTAAAAATTATTATTATTATTATTTGAGACAGAGTCTTGCTCTGTTGCCCATGCTGGAGTGCAGCGGTGCGATCTCAGCTCACTACAACCTCCTCCTTCTGGGTTCAAATGATTCTCGTGCCTCAGCCTCCTGAGTAGCTGGGATTACAGGTGCATGCCATCATCCCCAGCTAATTTCTGTATTTTTAGTAGAGACAGGGTTTCACCATGTTTCCCAGGCTGGTTTCGAACTCCAGAGCTCAAGCGATCTGCTCGCCATGGCCTCCCAAAGTGTTGGGATTACAGGCATGAGCCACCATGCCCAGCCTAGTGTTAATTCTTTCAGTCCAGTCATAAATGAGTGCTTTTTACTTACACAAAGTGCTGCAGCTGTGTCTCTTTCACTCAGTGGGGAAGAACAGTTAAGTTAGTTCTTTGAATTGAGTTCAATTAAGACTTTAGCTCAGATAGACAGAAATGGAATGATCATCTATGTATTAAATAGAATCCGAAACCACTTAAGTTTATGGTAAATTGCTAGCATACAGAGGTTTATATGGTATTTGTGCTTGTGAGAAGCCATGTGGTAATGTAATTTTGAAATATTGAATCATCTTAAATATACTAGAGGATCTCAATAACTGGAGAAATGTCATCCTGATATCTCTTATAAAGCAAAGAATCATCAAGAAATGTTAATTATTTCTTATTTGATCTGTTTTGCAAAGTTGAATTTTCACACTGTGTTTGTTTCAAAAGTGAAGTACTAATATCTTAAGTAAAACACATATGAGTTAGATGTCTTAAGACCTTACTGCTCTAAGTGTGGTCTGAGGACCAGCTTCATCATGACATGTTTGTTAGAAACGCAGGACCTCAGGCACTCCCCCACACCCCCGCTCTGCCCATGCCAGAGCCACTGAATCAGAATCTGCATTAAGAAATATCAGGTGAGGCTGGGCCGGGTGGCTTGTGCCTGTAATCCCAGCACTTTGGGAGGCCCAGGGGGGTGGATCACTTGAGCCCAGGAGTTTGACACCAGCTTGGCCAACATAGTGAAACCCTGTCTCTACAAAACGTACAAAAATTACCTGGGTGTGGTGGTGGGCACCTGTACTTCCAGCTACTCAGGATGCTAGGCAGGAGAATTGCTTGAACCTGGGAGACAGAGGTTGCAGTGAGTCGACATCATGCCACAGCACTCCAGCCTGGGTGACAGAGTGAGACTCTGTCTCAAGAAAAAAAAGAAAAAGGAAAAAGGTGAAAGTTTGGGGGCATACCTGCGGATGGTAATAAAAAAGACAATATAGTTCTATAATACTTTACCCTTTCAGATTGTTTTCCCTTGCTTGGGTCTTATGGTGATGAGGTAATGAGGCTAGGGAAGACAGAAAGAGGCAGGAAGAGCCTCTGAGAGGGGAGGACTTGAGCCTGGCCAAGGAGACACAGTGAAAATTTGAAGAAACTTTTCCTTGGGATTCTGTCCAGGAGAGTTCTTTGGGGTGTTTGCCCAGCTTGGGGGCAACTGTGAACCTAAGTCTGCATCCACAAAGGAAAGTGCTGTCCATCTTCATATTTAAGCTACCACTCTCTTATTTGACTTAGGACAGTGAAATTCCTTAAGAGAATATCTGTCTTTTCAAACAGAGGAATGAATATTTCAAAGTCTTTTAGTCCCCTTTTACTGTTTCTTCCTGGGTTACCCTAGAGAAAGGCTTTCTAAAAAAAAAAAAAAGGAATTTTAAATACTGGAATGGGTCACAAGGAAGGTTGTGAAATCAACATAACTGAAATATTTAAAAATAAAATGGCATCCAAGGCCTTTGAGATGGTTAGATAGACACTGTCTAAAATCAGAATGATAGACCAAAACAGTGTTTAAGTACCTCTGCCCAGTAACTCACATAGACAAATGCAATGCTTATGTTTAAAATGAGGCTTTAGTTTTGAGTTCCTAAACATTCTACAATTTCACAAGTGTCTCAAATTTTGTACTCGAATTAGTAGTTTGGTTTGCAAGAGCTACAGTGTAAGAACACTTTTTTTTTTTTTTTTTTTTTTTTTTGAGACGGAGTCTCGCTCTGAGTGCAGTGGCCGGATCTCAGCTCACTGCAAGCTCCGCCTCCCGGGTTCACGCCATTCTCCGGCCTCAGCCTCCCGAGTAGCTGGGACTACAGGCGCCTGCCACCTCGCCTGGCTAGTTTTTTGTATTTTTTAGTAGAGACGGGGTTTCACCATGTTAGCCAGGATGGTCTCGATCTCCTGACCTCGTGATCCACCCGTCTCGGCCTCCCAAAGTGCTGGGATTACAGGCTTGAGCCACCGCGCCCGGCCAAGAACACTTAATAAAACAAGTATATTTGTACATTCAAGACGATTCTTATTAAAAATCAAGATTTCCTTTTGGGTCTTTTAAAAAATCCAATTACTCTTTGTGTGGTTTTTATGTGTTTTAGGATTATAAATATAATTTATTTCTAAAGTATGAGTGTCATATGACAGAGAAGGATGGAATCTTAATGAATTATACATTCATTAAGATGAATATTCTTAAACTTAAATAAGATAAGACTTAAACTTAAATTAAATAAGAAAAAATATTCTTAAACTTCTTTACCCTGAAAGTTCTTTCTTACATTCATTTGTTTCAGGTTGTAGATGCTTTAATTTACCTATGGAAAGAGACTCAAGTTAATAAGTTACTCTTAAATTACAAAGTATGCAAATTTAGCAGACTTTGATCAAGGTTGTTTTATACATTTTATAAACTTGATCCACTTATGAGACTAAAAGCAACTTATTATGGAAAACATATTTTTTACGTATGTTAAATGCCTTCCGATAATTTTAAGAATGTTCTGTAATTCATTCAATCTGGTGGAGGTTTTTTTTGTTTGCTTTTTTGAGGTGAGTTCTTGCTATGTTACCCATGCTGGTCTCAAATACCTGGGTTCAACCCATCCTCCCATCTTAACTTCCCAAGTAACAGGGGCTGCAGGAGTGCACCATTGAGGCAAGCTTTGTCCTGATTTTTTGAATCAAATTAATTAAAATTGCAAACAGCAATATACAATTAGTGACTTATTGCTATTTATTAAAATTAAATGTAAGGTGATTAAGTGTTAAAAGAAAATTCTTAGGCCAGTCACGGTGGCTCATGCCTGCATCCCAGCGCTTTGGGAGGCCAAGGTGGGTGGATCACCTGAGGTCAGGAGTTCGAGACCAGCTTGGCCAATATGGTGAAACCCCATCTCCCTACTAAAAATACAAAAATTAGCCAGGCGTGGTGCCAGGCACCTGTAATCCCAGCTACTCAGGAGGCTGGGGCAGGAGAATCACTTGAACCTGAGAAGCGGAAGTTGCAGTGAGCCAAGATCGAGCCATTGCACTCCAGCCTGGGTGATAAAAAAAAAAAAAAAGACTTCTTAAGATATCTTGTTTGTCATATCTCCTAAAATTTTATAGTGTGTATTTGATAACATATTTAGAAAATGGTAAGAACTTTAGTGGCTAAAAATATTAAAATAGATGAGATGATTCTGTTTTTGTATGAGTAAGCAAATGTTGAGAATTCTGTTTGATAATAATATATATACTAACCAATTTATAATTTCATATATAACTATGTAGATATATATGTATAAAGATTTTTTAAAAACAGTCTCGCGCCGGGCGCGGTGGCTCAAGCCTGTAATCCCAGCACTTTGGGAGGCCGAGACGGGCGGATCATGAGGTCAGGAGATCGAGACCATCCTGGGTAATACAGTGAAACCCTTTTTTTTCTTAAAAATACAAAAAACTAGCCGGGCGAGGCGGCGGGCGCCTGTAGTCCCAGCTACTCCAGAGGCTGAGGCAGGAGAATGGCGTGAACCCGGGAGGCGGAGCTTGCAGTGAGCTGAGATCCGGCCACTGCACTCCAGCGTGGGCGACAGAGCGAGACTCCGTCTCAAAAAAAAAAAAACAGTCTCAGTTTGCACTTGATGTTGAGATACTACAGTCCCCAACAGGGAAGAGTAAATATTATTTATATATATATATATGTACAAAATGTCAATATATAGTATATATTTGTATGTGTATTTGTCCTCCCCAAAACACACAGATATACACACCACGAATCTGCCAAAGTGAAGTAAAATTAATAGGCCCATGAATCCTGGACTACTTTTCAACAATACTTGCTTTAAAATAGAACTTATTCATCAATTAAAAAAGTAAAACAAAACTATTAATCCAAGAAGTGCTCAGTGAGCATAAATCCCTGTTAACTATGTACAAAATGTGGGAATTCAAATTAGATGTAAAGGTATTGCTCAAGGAAGGCTACCACTTTGAGTAGGTCTAGCATTTTGACTTAAAATAATAAAATAATTATTTTGTGTATCAAAAGAGTTCCAATTAGCGAATGTGCCAGTTGGACTTTCTTGGCCTGTTGTGACATTATCCATTTCCCTGACTTATTTCTGAAAGGAGTTATTTTATTCATTCAGCTCTTATATTGGGCTAGGTTCTTATACACTGTTTTTGCTCCATAAAATAAAAGGGAGATTTAGCACATGACTAGTCTTTGTTTTTTAATTTAAGGCACAAAGAAATTTAGTGTCTATAATCTCACCATTTAGATTTCACTGCTCTCTGTCCTCCTCCCATCATAGCAGTTTTCTCAAGAAGAACCCACTGTTAAAAAATTTGGTGCATACAAATTCTTTTCCATTTTCTCCATTTACACAGCTAATCAATCTATATATACAGGTTTTACGAAAATGGATCAGCTGTCCATACTGATCTGTGACATGCTTTTCTCCCTTATACATCTGAACATCTTTCTATATCATCATACATAGATTTCCTCATTTTCAATGACTGCATTTCGTCCCACTATGTGGCTGTATTGCAATTTATGCAGGCATCCTCCACTGATATTTAAATAGTTTTAGGTAGATTTATTTTTTTCTTTTTCCTTTTTCTTTTTCTTTTTTTCAGACACGGTCTTGCCTTGTCACCCAAGCTGGAGTGCAGTGGCATGATCACAGGTCACTACAGTCTCAACTTCCCAGGCTCAAGCGATTCTCCCACCTCAGCCTCCTTAGTAGGTGGGACTACAGGCATGCACTACCATGCCCAGTTAATGTTGTGTTTTTTATAGAGCCTGGGTTTCACCATATTGCCCAGTTGGTCTGGAATTCCTGGGCTTAAGCAATCCTTCCTCCTCAGCCTTCCAAAATGCTGAGATTACAGTTGGGAGCCACCTTACCTGGCGTTTTTTTTGTTTTTTTTTCTTTCACACTGCTGACAACACTGCTTCAGGGAGCCTTATGTGGCTTTATGTGTTTGTGGTAATATTTATGTAGGACAGATTCCTCCAGAGACAAGTTCTTGCTAAGGTCACCATGACCAGCATGTTAAAGCCAATGGGACATTTCTTATCCTTAACACATACTTGACCATCCTCTCTGTTCCTTGGAATCCTCTGCTTTTCCTCATACCATTTTTGCTGCTGCTTCTCAGTCTACTTTGCTCCCACCTCTTCCACAATGCATCTTCCTCTAATTTTGTCTCTGCACTCTTCTCTTTGCATATTATATTCTGTCTCTAGACAACCTCATCAATGCCTGAGGCTTCAGTTACCATGTAAACTAGAATGGCACATATATTTATATCTTCATCTTAAACTGATATGCTTTGGTTGTGTTCCCATCCAAATCTCATCTTGAATTGTAGCTCCCATAATCTGCATGTGCCATGAGAGGGACCTCATGGGAAGTAATTGAATTGTTGGTGGGGGCGGGGGTTCCCATGCTGTTCTCATGATAGTGAATAAGTCTCACAAGATCTGATGGTTTTATAAAGGGCAGTTCTCCTACACATGCTGTTTTGCCCACCGCCACACAAAGATATGCCTTTGCTTCTCCTTCGCCTTCTGCCATGATTGTGAGGCCTTCTCAGCCATGTAGAACTGTGAGTCTTTTTCTTTATAAATTACCCAGTCTCAGGTATGCTTTATTAGCAGCATGAGAACAGACTAATCCATACACCAAGACTCTGGATTCCACAACCATGAAGAGTGAAACACATCTGTTAACTTTTAATATTACTTTTGATTTATTTTTCCATTCCATACCCCTCTTCATGACCCCTGACCCATAAATCCTCCTGCCACAAACTCATTATATCTAAAACTAAACTCATAATTCCATCAAACCCAGTCCTCCCCAGTATTTCTATCTTAGTGAGTGGTAGTGCCATTCAAACAGTTGTACAAGCAGAAATAAATACCCTTATAAAATTCATCACCCAGCATAGTTTTACCCCCTAAATATTTCTTTAGTCCATCCACTTTCCCCATCTCCACTGCTACCCCACTAAGTCATGCTGTTACCATCACTCACCATTGTAATATCTCCCTAGTTGAGCTCTGTCACTCACTCTTATCTACCCTAATAGAGTTTCCATCTATAGCCGGATGACTTTCCCACCCTACCTTCTGCTTTTCAGCCATACCAGCCTTCTTTCAATTCCTTCAGTGTCCTCCCATGCTCCCTCCATCTGCAGAACATCATTGTTTACTTCAAGGTTCAAGTAATAGCAATGAAAATACAGGCAAGGCTTCTGCTCTGAATGGTGCTTACATTCTAGTGGAGCAGGAGAAGAGATACAAAAGGCAAACACAAAAATAAATATGCAAGACGAGTATCAGATAGTGATCACTGTAAATTACTATACTGAGTGTTTGGGTGAGGGAGAAAGGACAAGATGGAGGAAGGTGAACAAGAAGGCACAATCCATGTTGATTCCGGGTTCTTCCTCACCAACTTTCCCGCACGCAGGAAAATGCAGCCGGTGCGGGGGAAGATGTAGATCAACAGAGCATGCGCCAGGTGATGTCAATCCAAAGAGATTGAAACTTACCCGGCCACGCCTATGGAGATGCCCCTATCACGCCCTTATCCCGCCCACTGCCCTCCCCCTTCTAGTACCAATGCATAAAAGTCAGCTGCCGGCAGAAACCGGGGTGACTTCTTCGGCCCCCACATTCGTGGACCGGGGAACCTCACAGGAGAGTGCCAGCACGACTTCCCTGGCCCCCACCCCCCCACACCTGAGGACCAGAGAACCTCGCCTGAGAGTGTGTGCATATTTGCAATAAAGGGCTGCTGCTTTCTTATGTACTTTGGCCTCATGTTTAATTACTTAGCTCTCCTAAATTAAGTTACATTAAATTAAATTAAGACAGGTGGTGCGGAAACCCGGGAGGAGACCCCTCCTCAGGGCCCCCCAAGGTCCGAGGAGCCTCCTCCTTCCATGCCGCGGACGGACCAGGACCTAGACATCACTTTCCACACCTCCAAGCCTCCTAGAGGTGAGTACCTCTTGCCTCCCTCTCATACTCCTTGGCCAGAAGTCCTGCGCAGGCCCAAGGCTTTTTGGTCACAAAGTGACCCACAAGAGAGTTCCCAAAGGTAGAGACGTCTGCCCAAAGGAACTCCATTCCGTTCCGTGTGAGACCCATCCAGGACGGAGACCTCTGCCTGGAGGTAATCTCCATTCCAGCTCCAGGAGCCTTCCCTGGTCTCTAGTGGCTCCAAAGGATGCTTTGTAGCCAGATAGAGTCCGGTTTCCGCCTATAGGCGAGAGAAAGGCAATGGGAAATCCCCAATCCAAAATACCAAGAGACACCCCTTTAGGGTGTCTTCTGTCCAATCTCAAAACTTTACAATTAGAACAAGATCTTAAACGAAAGCGACTGATTTTCCTCTCCACTGTGGCGTGGCCACAATATAAATTAGACAACCAGTCTCAATGGCCACCAGAAGGAACCCTTGACTATAATATTTTACTTGATTTGTCTAATTTCTGCCAAAGGCTAGGAAAGTGGTCAGAAATCAGTTATGTCCAAGGCTTTTAGGACTTGCGCTCTTGCCCGGACCTGTGTGCCCAATGTTCAATGGCCCAGGTCTTGTTAGCAAAAACCCGGCCCTCGGCCCCCACCTCAGCAACTGAGGAGGATTCCACCTCCATTTCAGATGGGGCCTACGGCGGACGACCTCCCTCCCGACCTTCCAAACCCTCCCCTCCCTATGGACCTCCCGACGCCCCTCCCTCAGCCACTCCCCTTACCCCTCCCTATGCACTTCCCACCGCCCCTCTCAACACTCCTCCCTCAGCAGCCACTCCTCTCACCTCTCCCACGTCCAACACCACTAAGGTCTTGCCCATTTGGACAAACTTGGACCTAGATATTCATAAATGTACCCTAATAGACCCTCACTCTTGAATAAGGTGGTGTTCTTGCCAAGAAATAGTACATTCTCTTTTAAGAAGGGACCTGGGAGACATTGGGGAAACGGTTCTGTTTTTAGCATCTTAGCCCATGAATACAAAGCCATGGGGCCATGGGTGATGACAGTAGGAGATGTCAACAAAGGTAGTCATTGCTGGGGACTTGGGCATAAGGCATGCACAATCATGGTTGTACTTACGGTCATAAGAAATAGAGATCTCAGATGCTGGACAAAGAACCCACAGCTGCAACAGTAGTAATTGAGTCTCTAGAACCCTAGGCTGATAATGAACCTAATAATATTAAGTCCTAACAGATTGGGGGCAGGGAAGAAGTAGAGGGGGGCAGGATTTTTTTTTTTAATTTGCTTAAGAACTGAGACAAGGCCTAAGCAAATTGTGGACCTACAGAAAGCTGAGGGATGAAAGCAGGGAGAAATAAGGTGGAGTCTAACAATGGCCAAGCCTGGAGATTCATCACAGTCCGCCCCAATGTTTTCTATCACCTCCACCTTCACTGTGGACTGGAACAATTTGATAATTAATTTTTGTAGGATGTAACAGTTTCTTGTGCTGAAGTATGTATACGAATAAATGATCTCCTTAGGAACATTCAGTCCTAGAATTCTGAAATGGGGTGAATGCTGAAAAGGGGTAAAATTGGACCCTCAAGTACTGAGGGTGTATGAAGTTTGGTTAGTCCTTTCATTTCCCTGTTGTCTGGGGAGTATTTCAGTGTACAGTTTCTAGTGCATTGTCCAGGCTGTTTTCAATGCTTCATTTAATACAGATTTCTTTTTCCTGGCAGAATATACCTTACTATTAAATAAGTCTCACTACTAGGAAGTCAGATAGGCTCCCTACATTTTCCCATTTTGTTTCACCTCATTACTTGTAACTCATGATAGTAAATAATTCCTCTCCCAGCATGGCACTTTGAAATAAGCACTGTTAAAATATCATATTTTAACAAAGCTGGGTAAGATTTTCTGTTTTGTTCCAGTCCCATATTTTACATACAATCTCTCCTGGTTCCAATTATTACAACCAATTTAAGTCAGCATAACATACTTCAGCCCTCACAATCTGTTCTACCTAGATCAATGTTTGTAAATGTCTCACCTTTAGAATATAATAAAAAGCCCTTTGAACATCTTTGGAATTATTGATGTTGCAAATGAGGAGAAACATCATATTTAACATGTTTTTATGCATGTTCAGAAATGGGAGAGTTCTAGTGAATTTTGACTCTTTAAGAAAACGCTAACAACAATAACAACAGTGGCAACAACAAAAAAAAATTTTTAGACATGCTCCCCAGAAAATTAATTGGCTTGGCTTTTTTGTTTTTTGAGTGCAGTGGTACAATCTCAGCTCACTGCAGGGTTCAAGCGATTCTTGTGCCTCGGCCTTCTGAGTAGCTGGCACTACAGGCATGTGCCACCATGCCCAGCTAATTTTGATATTTTTAGTAGAGACAGAGTTTCACCATGTTGTCCATGCTGGTCTCAAATTCCTGACCTCAAGTGATCTGCCCGCCTTGGCCTCCCAAAGTGCTTGGATTACAGGCATGAGCCACCACACCCGGCCAGCTGTCCTGCTTTTGTTGATGAAGACAAATATAATCTTCCTATTAGGCTTTCTATTCAAATGGAGCCAGTGTAATTTTCAGTGTATCTTAGTAGCAGCAAGAATACTTCACATATAGCTAATTTTTAAAGAGGGAATGATAAATAATATTTTCCTACAAGGAAAAAAAATCAGATCTCTAAATATGAGAACTCATTGTCAAGGCAAAAAAGCTAGCCAATTGCTGAACAAAAGCTGGCTGCTGTATAGGCAGTTTAGTTGGCAGTCCTATCACTACCTGCTGTGTGTATTTGTGTCCAGATGGCCAAAATGCCAAGCAAATCCTTAAAGCACAGGTGGTGTTGAGATGCTGATTATGCATGGGAGATAGTGGGTGAGCACCCACCTTCCACAGCAGGTAGGCTCTCTAAGTGAACCCTGGCAATCCATAGAGTCATTGCTATCCATGTGTGGGTGATGATAGATGATGCTGAGTTAGGGGATCCTTGGGTAAGGAACAAGGCAACTGAGTGAAGAAACATTGTCCTTTCCTGATCTGAGATAATGTTTCTCAAGATGTGGTCTATGGACTACCTGAATTGTTATAAACTGGGTGCCTATTAAGATTGCTAGGTGAGTCCAGTCCTATTTCTGACTTAATCAGTTTTTACAGATACAGTTCATGAGTCTGCATTTCTTAGCAAGATGCTTTTTTTTTTTTTTAAACAGGGTCTCACTCTGTCACCCAGGTTGGAGTGCAGTGTGATCTTGGCTTACTGCAGCCTGGACCTCCCGGGCTCAAGTGATTCTCCTGCCTCAGCTCCTGGAGTAGCTAGGACTGCAGGCACATGCCCCCATGCTTGGCTAATTTTTAAATTTTTGTAGAGTGGGGGGGTTTCACCATGTTGTCCAGGCTGCTCTCGAACTCTTGGACTCAAGCCGTCCACCCACCTCGGCCTCCCTAAGTGCTAGGATTACAGGCGTGAGACACCATGCCTGGCCAAGATACATTTTTTTTTTTTTTGAGATGGAGTCTCACACTGTCCCCTGGACTGGAGTGCAGTGGTGCCATCTCCACTCACTGCAACTTCTGCCTCTCAGGTTCAAGTGATTCTCCTGCCTCAGCCTTCGGAGTAGCTGGGATTACAGGCGACTGCCACCACACCCAGCTAAGTTTTT
>NW_012115322.1:810364-819644 GCF_000951035.1 Colobus angolensis palliatus | reverse complement strand
AGAGACTACAGAGAACAGCTAGTCCCTTCCAGTATTTGAGCACACAGGGAGAATGTGCCATCTATGGGAAGGTGAATCCCCACCAGAACCCAACCATGCTGACACTCTGATCTTGGCCTTCCCAGCCTCCAGAACTCTGAGTTCTATTGTTTATAAGCTATCTAGTCTGTGATATTTTATTACAGCAGCTCAAACAGACTAAGACACCTAGCTATAGAAATTCTGGGATATTATTATAAACAATTTCATATCCTATGTTATGAAGCCTGTTCTAATTATTTGCCACTGTAGATAACTACCTAAACAATCAATGACTTAAAAAATACTTTATTCTTGTATCTTCAATTTTGTGGATTTTAGGGATTCAGCTGGGAAGTTCTAACTTGGAGTCTCTTATCCAGTTCTTATTAGATGTTGGCTGAGGCTGGAGTCATCCAGAACACAATTGGCAGTACAAGAGAGATTCTTCACTCATGTCTTGTACCTGGGCTGAGATGGCTTGAATATCTGGGGATGGCCTGGGCATATCTCTCCATGTGGCCTCTCCATGTGACTAGCTTGGGTTTTCTTATAGCATGGAAATCTCAGAGTAGTCAGAGTCCATATATAGTAGCTGTCTTTCCCTGGAGTGAACATTCCAAGAGACCAACGTGAAAACTGCAAGGCTTCTTCTGACCCTGCATTGGAAACAATGCACAATCACTTTCACTGCATTCTGTTGATCCTATGATAACTAATGGAATTTAAGAGAAGGGACTACAAAGGGGAATGAATACTGGGAGGCATGGTTCATTAGGAAACTGCTGTGGTTTGAATATGTCCCCCGAAGTTTATGTGTTAGAAATTTAATCCCCAGTGCAGCAGTGTTGAAAGGTGGAACTTTTAAGAGGTGATTATGTCGTGAAGGCTCTGCCCTATGAATGGATTAATGTCATTATCACAAAGGTGGGTTCATTATTGAGGGGAGTGGGCTCCTGATATAAGGGTAAGTTGGGGTCAATCTCTGCTCTTGCTAGTGCTCACACTTCTGCCTTTTGTCGTTTGCCCTGGGATGACTCTTGCCAGATGCTGGTGACGTGCTCTTAAACTTCCCAGCCTCTAGAACTGTGAGCCAAATAAACCTGTATTTATAAATTACCCAGCCTGTGATATTCTGTTACAGCCTCAGTAAAAAGACTAAGATAGAGACATTTTTAGAGAATAGCTACCACACAGTCTAGACCTATAACTGTTTTCCCTCAGGTCACCCCAGCTGAAGGGAAAAGACAAGGATATGACTAAGACCTCTAATGCTAATAGAAGTAGCTTTCCAAGTTCTATCCCATCCTTTGGCTGGTTTCCAGAATATGTTCCAAGTTTTTCTGCTTCAAATGTTAATGCTGTTTTCTGCCATCTGGTAACTTTATTTAGCAACTGTTTCTTCTATTATCTCAGAATATGACCTTAATATTATTACTGAGGTCTGACCTTGCTATTTGAATGATGTCAGTCTTACTGCTTCTCCTTGAGGTATGACAGTCCTCTGATTTACTTGGAGGAGTCTTTCCTTCTGTAACAGTGTTGCAGATTTTTTATTTGATTCCCAAAAGTGTAGTTTAATTTCCTCAAAAATCTTAGGATAATTTTATCTGTATTTTATTCAATTCCTCCAGATCAAAGGGAATTTGGTGGCATCACTCAAAGACACATTCAGATTTACCTTTCAATTCCCCAACTTGAATGAGCAGCCTCTGTTTCCTGGGGATTCCTCTCTTGACTCTCTATGTATACTTCGCTGCTTAACTCCAAGATCTCTTTTTTTTTTTCAGAGACAGAGTCTTGCTCAGTCACCCAGGCTGGAGTGTAGTGGCGTGATCTCGGGTCACTGCAACCTCTGCCTCCCAGGTTCCCACCATTCTCCTGCCTCAGCCTCCCGAGTAGCTGGGACTACAGGCACCCGCCACTACACCTGGCTAATTTTTTTTTGTATTTTTAGTAGAGACGGGGTTTCACCATGTTAGGCAGGATGGCCTCAATCTCCTGACCTCGTGATCTGCCCGTCTCAGCCTCCCAAAGTGCTGGGATTACAGGTGTAAGCCACTGCACCCGGCAACTCAAGATCTCTTTAAAGAGGTGCAATGACTGAGAATTATTGGGGGCCTAGGAGGCAGCAAATGTGCAACTTTGTTGATCCTAACTCATCATTTGTGATGCTGGGCATTTTAGGGGTCTAAACTAAGATTGCTGAGTTTGAGTCACGTAAAAATGAAGGCACAGAGATAAGAAGATGAGGATGGAAAAGTTAACTTCATTACTCATTTACACCCATAGTTTTAGATTTGTGGCTGAAAGAGATTGTAAACAACCTTCTGGCTTTTTCCCCAGAAATTGAACTTCTTACTGCAGAAAACTTCCCGCTAAGGTTATCACCTCTTGGAAAACAAACTGGAATGACAGAGTCATGTGTCCAGGTGGCTCCTCAAAAGATCCTAGAAGAGGTGAGCCAAGCCCGGCCAAACATGTCCTTCTTCAAAATTCACCCAATCAGACAAGTGATTTATCTCATGGGGTAGAGTAAGTGAGGAGTAGAAGGAGGCTGACAGCGATCCTCTTCTACTCATCCCTCCATGGAAAACATGAGGAGAGGTGAATACATGTTTTTCTCTGTTGAGTCCTAGGACATCTCTCTGCCCAGGGATGTTAGAGAAGCAGCACACAGCACTCTGAAATTCCCAACATCGTGCCTCTCGTTGCCAGGAGGGCTGTTGGCCTCTGGCGGCATGCCAGAGATCCTGAATTAGGCATGCCGTAAGTATGCTTACCTACCCCTGAATCTTTTTTTATGCTGTTTCAAAAATACCATTGTAATTACCAAATAAAACCACATCTACATAAGCTAGGTAGAAAGACAAGGATAAACACAGCTTTGAATTTAGGGACATGATCTAGAGTCTGATGAGACCCTTCACTATGACCTAGTAATTCACAATTTTCTTCCCATCATGTTTCATTTGAAGAACTATTTGTTATTGTATAGTACAAATGAAGTAGGAGTAAGTTTCATATGTTTTTATCTAGATATATGAATAGGTGCGTGCATGAATATGTATGTAAATTGCCTGTTCATGGCAGAACATGCATATGTAAATGTGATGCCTGTGTTTCCCTGACATAAATATTTCACTGGTTTCTGTTATGTGGTTTGAGACTGGAGGTTTGGACCCCTGTGCATTGCCTTTGAGCTACTCCTCACATGTAATTTGCACATTAAACATGTATACGTGCTTCTTTATAGCTCTATAATTGTCACATCTACATAATATATGTGCTGAATAGACAAAGCGCTTCTTTTCCTTTTGAATTAAAATTTCAAAAATACTAATCCATCTCTAGAAGCAAAAACACTGATCAAAGCATGCAATAAGATACTCATTAACATCGACAAATGAAAAACCTGTTGTAATTATGGTGAGCAATAAGTTCTGGTGGTGGGCACAGAGAACTATGCAACGGGCTTTACAAGTCATAACTCCACCTCAGCACTGTCTGACAAGCAGCCAGACCCTACCCTGGGTCTACTGTAGTTACCCAACATCCCAGGAATGTTGTGCCAATTAGTTTCTGAGAAACATTTTTAAAAGATCATGTGAGTAGATAAGGAGCAAAACATAAGATCTTTACCATTCCATTGTATTTTATGTTTAATAAACACTTACATAGTGCCGATCAGATATTGTTCTAGGAACTTGAAATAGATGAGCTCATCTAGCCCTCATAGCTAATCTGTGAATTAGAAACTACTATTATTCCCATATTGTCGGTTGGGGTTGGGGGTATTGAGGCATAGCGAAGTTAAGCAGATTGTCTAAGGTCAGCCAGCTGAGACTTGAATGCAGACAAGGCAGGTGCTAAAGGTCAGGCAAACAGTCACTCCATCTCCCTCCCTCCCTCCAGCCTGAGCATGTAATACCCAATAGCATTCTAGTCCTAGTGATCCTACTGCTTTCTTAACCCTCTTTGGGCCTTCCAGTCTCCCTCTTTAAAACAAGGTTGATTTGTAGCTATTTACTGAACCCATTCCAGTAGTAGGATGACAACAAATGAAATGGACCTTGAGTTTCTCAAAGTTTTTACCCTGATTCAATATACAATTTTAATTGCAAGTATTTTTGAATATCTTAAGATAAACCTATCAGTCGGTTGAAAATGTATAAACAAATTCTAACTTTGTTATGCTATTTCAGTTGTTGCAAGTAAGATTTGAGGCAAATTGAATGAGTTGATGGATGTAACATGAAAAGGCTTTGATAGTTTCCAACTGTGAAGCTCCAACCTCCTGAGTATTTAATCTTGCAAACTGCTTCCTCAATGTTCTAGCAGATGCCTTCTTAGTAGTCTAGTTCCTGAAATGAATCCATCTTCTCAGTTGTGTTCCTGGGTCCAGACCTTAAACCCTTGCCACAATTATGAACACTAATTGGTAGGCTCAGCAGAGAGGCTAAGGGTTGAATAGGCACCAAGAACAAAAGTAGGTTCTCTCCTTAGAACTGTGTGAATGAAAAGGGTGGGAAAGGTCAGCTTGCTGCTGCCTGCACTGAGTCCACTCTGGAAGAGAGGACTTCAGTCTGGCACATCTCCCAGTAAGGAAAATAGAAAAGAAAACCCACAAGGCAAAATTTTCTCTTTGGATTTTGTCAGATGATACAGATCTAACAGAAAAGCACACAAAAAAGAAACAAATCTACCCCATAGTTTTTGGGCCAAAATGAGATTATATTTAGACAATGGCCCTGGATGCTACAAATTGTCTGAGGAGCCTTTGCCCTGTGACTTTGCTTTACTGAGAGCTTACTGTTGAACCCAGCCAGCAACTCACTCCAGGATCCTAGGGTGGTCGGGCAGGCATGGGTCTAGGGCATTCTGTGCCCACTGTGCCAAGGATGCAAGCACAGGAAGGCAGGAGCAGGATTCTCAGATTTGAATAAACAGAAGGGAGGCTCTCAATGATTTCAATGGGAAAAACATCACACACAGCTTTTCTTTTGAAGTGGCAGTGACATTATGAAATGAACAGTTTTTCCTCTCAGGACAAAATGGGAGCAATTTCCCTGGGGCATTTTTGCTCAGGTTTTTGACCAACAGGAATGCATGGTCTGGATTCAGGTGAAAGTAGAAAAGTACTTAAATATCTAATGGATTCCAAGACTACACCTTTAGCTGGTCATGATTAGTTAAAAATCCATATAGTTTGATTTCTGAAAATTTCCAAATAAAAATCATGAATGGATTTTTCCTCTATCCAGAAGAGTTCTAGATATCAAGAAGTTTGTTATGTGTGGCCCATGGCAAAATATTTTAAAACAGCTCAAAGCCTTTCATCAAATGACCAAATTAAATGATCATATTGAGCACAGGGTCATTTAACTCAATCATGATATTCAGATACACAGAAAATACTGCGAAGACAACATCTCATATCTGGAGATTATAACCAGAGAAACTCACTAGTTTGTGACTGTTTGATTTTTGTTTGGTTTTTTGAGATGGAGTCTCTCTCTGTCACCCAGGGTGGAGTGCAGTGGCACGGTCTTGACTCACTGCAACCTCCACCTCCTGGGTTCAAGTGATTCTTCTGCCTCAGCCTCCCAAATAGCTGGAACTACAGGCTAATTTTTTGTATTTTTTTAGTAGAGATGGGGTTTCACAATGTTGACCAGGCTGGTCTCGAACTCCTGACTGCAAATGATCCACCTGCTTCAGTCTCCCAAATTGCCGAGATTACAGGTGTGAGTCACCACCCTCGCTGATTGTTTAAATCAAGTTCATCAAACACTTGAAACAAACATGACTCAAAGCGCCATCAGGCGTTGGAGTAACTTTGAATAGGACCATGAACTCAAAGAGCATTCATGAATACTTTTTGATAATAAAATTGGAATTTCCTGGGTTAATGATATATGCAGCAAAAGAATTGCCGAATCTTTTCTAAGTCTAGGCTGGCATTTTCTAAACCTGGACCCCCATTTTCCTTTGTAATTTATTTGGCTAGTCTTTATGCCTGGGTGAGTTTATCAGCTCTTTCCACCCAGATTCTCTATCCTTACACCAACTGAGAAACTCAAGAAAGGAGAGTTGAACCTTGGTTTAACTCTTAATGGCCTGGTATGTTGAATCACTGCCACTGCTGAACACAGAGAATTCGCAGCCAGGTGTGGTGGCTCATGCCTATAATCCCAGCACGTTGAGAGACTGAGGCGAGAGGATTATTGCTTGAGCCCAGGAATTCAAGCTCACAGTGAGCTGTAATCGTATCACTCACTCCATCCTGAGCAAAAGAGCAAGAGGGAGATCCTGTCAAGAAGGGGAAAGAAAGAAAGGGAAAAAGGGAGAAAGAGAAAGAGAGAGAAAGAAGGAAAGAAGGGAGCGAGGGAGAGGAGAGAGGGAAGGAAGGGAAAAGAGAGAGGGAGAAAGAAAGAAGGATCTCTGGCAAACTAAGGTCTTTCACAAATATTACAACTTTGGGGTTCTTATGTTTTATCATTTTGCACTATATTATACAGAAATACTACAATCATATTGTAGTAGATATCATTTAATTGATCTGTATGAATGCCTATAATGTAGGACATAATTAGCAACACAAGGAGTATACTTTAGTTGTTCATTTAGTTCTGAATATAAAGTTTACATAAATATAGCACAAAGGAATTTTCTGGAAGTGTTGGCAGCTAAGCAGCTAGACTAGTGTTGGCTTTTTTGCCTCCGAAACTATCTCTTCCTATAAGAATTCCATAGCATACCACAGACATCCCCAGAACCTTTATTCAAAGGTTCTGTCAAAACTGTCATTAAAACTCTAATAAATAAATTTGAATAAAAGGGAGACATGTTTCTGAAGCCGAGTAGTGATACTAACATCCTAAAAAAAAAATGTTGATTCTAGCAAATGTGCTTCACCTTTCAAAATGATAAAATCTAGAAAGCTTTCATTTCTCTTGAAGATCACAACAATTTGGCTTTCGGACATATCATGGAGAGTGTATTTTCCAAAGGCACAAAAATAAATGTTTTAGTGAGTGCTGGCACATTATTTGAAGTAAGCTAGCGGTGTTTTCCTTTTCTGGAGAAAACAGCCCGAACCACATGCCATCTCTGAGGAACTCATCCTTCTGAGGCTCTGCTGCAGAAACTCTTGTTTTTTTTTTTGAGACGGAGTCTCGCTCTGTCACCCAGGCTGGAGTGCAATGGTGCGCTCTCAGCTCACTGCAATCTCCGTCTCCTGGGTGCGAGCAATTCTCCTGCCTCAGCCTCCCAAGTAGCTGGAATTACAGGCATGCGCCACCATGCCCAGCTAATTTTTGTATTTTTAGTAGAGATGGGATTTCTCCATGTTGGTCAGGCTGGTCTCGAACTCCCGCCCTCAGGTGATCCACCCGCCTCGGCCTCCCAAAGTGCTGGGATTACAGGTGTGAGCCACTGCACCTGGCCAATTTTTTTGGATTTTTAGAGACAGTGTTTCGCTATGTTGGCCAGGCTGGTCTCAAACTCCTGACCGCGTGATCTGCCTGCCTGGTCCTCACAAAGTGCTGGGATAACAGGCCTGAGCCACTGCACGTGGCCCAAGATACATTTTTAAAGAAGCTCTCAGGCTGATTCTTCCGAGCACTATATTTAAGAACCATTGATTTGACATTAATTGGATAACACATGCAGACACATTGCTTATGAAATTTAAAGAAAGCACAAAGGCCCATCTGTCCATTGGCACAGGATACCTAACTAGGTGCGTCACAACATAGCTTTCTCTGGCTCCTGGTGATCTTTCCCAAATAGTAAATTCCCTCAATATTTACATATACAGAATGCAACCTATGGCAGCTACACAATTGGATTTTCTAAGACAGCTCCAACTTAATGTCAATTCATTCTTTTCAATTAGAGAAAAATATTTTAATATTAAATCATGTATTTGGAAAATCTCATTTACCCCTGCTCTTTCCGTATCATTCAAGTATTAATAGTATTAAGAACACTCTATAAGGCTGAGTGCAGTGGCTCAGGCCTGTAATCCCAGCACTTTGGAAGAACAAGGGTGGGGCATTGCTTGAGGCCAGGAGTTTGAAACCAGCCTGGGCACCATAGTGAGACTTTGTCTCTGCTAAAAAAAAAAAAATTAAAAATAAATAAATAAATTAAAAAAAAAAATTAGTAGGATGTGGTGACTCATACCTGTAGTCCCAGCTACTTGGGAGGCTGAGGTGGGGGGAAGATGAAGATCACTTGAGCCCAGGAGATTGAGGCTGTAGTGAGCCATGATCACACTGCTGTACTCCAGCCTGGGCAACAGAATAAGAACCTGTCAAAAATAAAACAAAACAAAACAAAAAACCCACTCTGTTTCTATATGGACTCTTCTCTAGATTGAGGTGACACACCAGCAATTAGTGGAATTCCTGGTTTTCAGCTTTTAAGAAGTCGTTATAAATACATAATAGAAACAATAGTCTAAAAGCCAAAGCATTTTTTAGTTGCATGAAAGAGAATCAGAGAAAAAGAAGTGTTGTTTTGTGGATTGTCTTTAATTCAAAAACCAAATTTTGAATATCAAGAGTCAAGCTTAGTAAGTAACAGTGACAAGATTCAAACCCAGATCTGTAATTGCAAAGGCTAAGCTCTTGAACCTAACAGCCTGCCTGCATCTCTCTTTTGGTTGCTTTTTGTCACAGTGTGGTCTGTGCTAAGGTATGTCAGACTCTTACTACTTTTTGCAGGGTTTTTTTTTTTTCTTTTTTCAATTTCCGTTTGTTTCAATTTCCAGGTTTTCCTAAAATATCTCTCACAAATCACTTACCTTCCCAGTAATTACCTCTATTTGCCTATCAATAATGAGGGCCCTGTGTTTTCTGGCCAACAACATTTTCATTCTGTTTATATTGCTGATGGAACTGGTGTTTGTTTTTGTTCCTTCTGGAGGGAAAAGTAAGTTCATGATTGAAATATAAGCTGAAAATTGATCACTCATTGGGTAAAATATGGATACCACTTTACTGCAATCCCATTTGGAATCTTCCTAGGTGTTCCATAGACCTAGTGCTATGGTCTGAATGTTGGTGTTCCCCTAAAATTCATTCGTTGACATCCCAGCCCCCAAAGTGATGGTATTAGGAGGTAGGGACCTCTGGGAGATGATTACATTGTGAAAGCACAGCCTTCTTGATTGGGTTAGGGCTCTTATAAAAGAGACTACAGGCCGGGCGCGGTGGCTCAAGCCTGTAATCCCAGCACTTTGGGAGGCCGAGAC
>NW_012115322.1:796858-806696 GCF_000951035.1 Colobus angolensis palliatus | reverse complement strand
GAGCAATTCTCCTGCCTCAGCCTCCCAAGTAGCTGGAATTACAGGCATGCGCCACCATGCCCAGCTAATTTTTGTATTTTTAGTAGAGACTGGGTTTCACCATATTGGTCAGGCTGGTCTCAAACTCCTGAGCTCAGGCAATGTGCCCACGTTGGCCTCCCAAAGTGCTAGGATTACAGGTGTGAGCCACCCTGCCTGGCAACAGAAACTCTTTAATTGTTCAAGTCTCCTTCCTTCGCTATGGTACTACTGTCTGGGGCAAACAGATCAGATGAGTGAGCAAGAGTCCTAGCCCTCTGGCTACAGTTGTGGGGTGTGGCATCTGTATCAGTCCCACTGATATTGCATCCTCCTTCTAGATAAACAACAAGCATCACCATTTACAAAAAGTATATATTACTTCGAGGGCTGCTGAGATTCACTCCTCTGAGAAATACCAGCCTGTTGATCTTGCTCAGGACTCCCTTACTGTAAAACCCATCCTCCCAACCCCCCCAGCCCATCCCCCGCACAGTGTATTCTAGGAAATTGCAGTCAGTAGGTTAACTAGGAGGCTGTTCAGACTGAATGACCCAGAGTCCCAGAAAGACATTAAAGATCTAGATTTATGCTGTCCAATAGAAATGCAAGTCACATATGCACAGTGGTCTCCCCTTATCCACAGTTTCTGTGACTTCAGTTACCCACAGGCAACTGTAGCCTGAAAATATTAAATGGTAAATTTCAGAAACAATTCATAAATTTTAAGTTGTGCACTGTTTGGAGTAGCAATGAAATCTCATGCTGTCCTGCTCTGTCCTACCCAGAATATGAATTATTATCCCTTTGTTCAGTGTCTCCAAGCTGTCCACACTCCCAGCCTGTTAGTCACTTGGTAGTCATCTCAGTTATGATGCTGGCAGTCCTGGTATCCAGTGCTTGTGTTCAAGAAACCCTTAATTTACTTAATAATGGCCCTAAAGCTCAAGAGGAGTGATGCTGGTAATTCAGATAAGCCCAAGAGAATTCACAAAGGGCTTCCTTTCCTGAAAAAGTGAAAGTTCTTGACTTAAGAAAAAAAAATTGGCTGGGCACGGTGGCTCACACCTGTAATCCCAGCAATTTGGGAGGCTGAGGCGTGTGGATCACCTGAGATCAGGAGTTCAAGACCAGCCTGGCCAACATGGTAAAACCCCATCTCTACTAAAAATACAAAAATTAGCCGGGTGTGGTGGCGAGCACCTGTAATCCCAGCTACTCAGGAGGCTGAGGCAGGACAATTGCTGGAACCGGGGAGGCAGAGGTTGCAGTGAGCCAAGATCATGCCATTGCATTCCAGCTTGGGCAATAAGAGTGAAACTCCATCTCAAAAATAAATAAAAGAAAATAAAAGAAAAAATATCAGCCAGCACAGTGGCTTATGCCTGTAATCCCAGCACTTTGGGAGGCCAAGGTGGGTGTATCACTTGAGGTCAGGAGTTTGAGACCAGCCTGGTCAACATAGGAAACCCCGTCTCTAATAAAAATACAAAAATTAGCCGGGTGTGATGGCAGGCGCTTGTAATCTCAGCTACTTGGGAGGCTGAGCAGGAGGATCACTTGAACCCGGGAAGTGGAGGTTGCAGTGAGCCGAGATTGTGCCACTGCACTCCAGCCTGGGCGACAGAGCTAGACTCCGTCTCAAAAAAAAAAAAAAAAAAAGATATAAAATTCATTAAATTTGTGGGTGGAGGACAGGAATAGTAACATGTTCCGATTGATGGCACTCAGGTTTGGTACTATGTATGGTTTCCGGCAGTCACTGTGGGTCTTGGAATGTATTTCCTTAGATAAGGGGGACTATTATAATTTAAATTTTTCTAGTAACCTTGTTTAAAGATTTTTAAAACAACAGGTAAAGTTAATTTTAATAGGTCATTCTTAACCTAATATAGTCAAAATAATCTATGGATCTCAATCAAATGTCACCAATTGTCCCACCAATTAATTTTTTCTGCTCCAAGATCTAGACTACCAGACTAGAGTTTCCTTTAGTCTGGAACCATTTATCGGTCTTTGATTTTCCTGACTCTGACATTGCTTAAGAGTCTGGCTCAATTATTTTGTAGATCTCTCTTAATTTGAGTTTGTGTGATGTTTTCTCATGATTAGATTGAAGTTGTGTATTTTGGGCTGAAAAACTGCAGAAGTGCTGTTGTGTCTTTCTTGGAGTAACTGATTTGTGGAGAGATACTTTGAGATATTGTAGGCAAATAGCTTAGTATACTTTTGTCCTCTAATTTTAGCATCTGTTGATGAGTCTTGCCTGAAACAATTATTACTGCAGTGCTTGCCAAATGATCATTTTCTATTTTTACCATTCCTTCTACATTTATTAGTTAAAATTCTGTTGTGAGGTAGAACTTTTGCTTCTTCCTCATTTGTTTATTAATAATAGTATGAACTCAAATTCTTACTTTATTCAATGGATTATAAATCATTCCTAAGATTATGTATTTTGTTGCTCAAATCGTCCCAGATTAGCCATTTGGAGCCCCTTAAAGTTGGTTCATGTGTCCCTTCAAGATGCCCTTATCTAAGAGCACTTCCTTAGTTTTTGGCACTACATGTTATTCTAGGCTCATCTTGTATTTTCTTTGCCCAGACCTGAATCAGCCATTGATAAAGAACACCAGTCCCTTTTGATAGAGAATGGCATTTAGAAGACAGCCATTGAACATTAGGTGTGCTCATTACCATGAAATATTACTTTTCCCAGAACCTTTCTGTGAAAAGATCCAGACAGCATATGTACATATGTATGCATGTATGTATATGCACACACACACTCATATTTATATCCATATTTATTTATATTTCTATGTAAGTGGAAAATCATGAATTCACAATGCCTTCAATTCCAATCAACACCATAGGGTTCACTAGTTTTCTCCTTTTCCATATCTATAGCTCTCTTCAACAATAAGAAACTTGGATCCCATTATTTGTAATATGTTACTTTTTTTTTTTTTTTTTTGAGATGGAGGCTTGCTGTGTCGCCCGGCTGAAGTATAGTGGCATGATCTTGGCTCACTGAAACCTCCACCTCCTGGGTTCAAGTGATTCTCCTGCCTCAACCTCCTGAGTAGCTGAAATTACCGGTGCTCACCACTATGCCTAGCTAATTTTTGTGTTTTTAGTTGAAATGGGGTTTCACCATGTTGGCCAGGCAGGTCTTGAACTCCTGACCTCAAGTGATCATCTGCCTCAGCCTCCCAAAGTACTGGGATTACAGGTGTGAGCCATCGTGCCTGGTTTGTAATATATTAGGTCTTTGATCATTGCCCTGAAGGTGATCATCCTCTCACAGGCCATCACCACCCCCTTCTTTGCATGGATGCCCTCTGCGCTCAATACACTTGGGATGTGACACACTGTCAGTGTTGTCCTGTGACCAGGATGCCCCCCGACATCCTACTTAGGCTCTGACACTTTGTACCTGGCTGCCACTCTCCTCTCTTATCCCTTATCTAAGCCCATAGCCACGTGGAGGAGAGTAGATAATTAAACATAGTCAGGGTTCAGTTAGCAAGGAAGAAGAGGAAAGTAGATTTTGGATAGGCAGCCAACAGTGCCTACTGCAAACATCCATTACCGTTTTGGTATCAGTAACGACTATCTTTTGGGCAACTATGCAACTGGTCAAACTGTCCTTGTGGCTTGAGTGAGGTCAGATGAATCTTTGGCTCCAATGAGGGCCAGTTAAACATATTTCAAGCCCTTGACACTGTGGCTGGTTCAAGAATGGGCATAGGACCGAAGTCAGGCCAATGAGACCCTTGCCTAAAATTGCTAAAAGGATTACATAGAAATTGAATCTTTTTCTACTAGTATTACCAAATCCGGGGCTGCTAATAATCCTCTTGTCACCACATCAGAAAATGAAGCCAACGTAAAGGAAAGCAGACCTGTGACTTCGAGAAAAAGACAGTTTCCATGCATCATCATGTAAGCATCTTGATCCAGCCATGCCTGAAGCTAGATATACTCTTTGGCTTTAGTTATATGAACCAATAACTTCTTCTTTTTGCTTAACCCAATTTGAAATGTATTTCTGCCTCTTTTAATCAAAAGAATAACTGATAGAGCTGGACCTTAGATGGCTTTTATATTCTTGGGGAGGCTTAGATGCTGTTATTCTTAGCCTAATATAGTGGGATGAGGCAAAGATAATAACTATGGACTTTAAGTGAGAACTTCATGAAAAAGTTGAAGGGTCAGTAAGGGTTAAAAAACATTTTCTTGGACCCTGATACATTTTTACATCTCATGCCAGGCTTGCTTAACTAGTCTGCTTCCTTTCCATATCTGAAAAAATGGTGACAACAACACTGAAACTTTCAAACTACTCCTCCCAAAGATCAGGCAAGGAATTCTTAGCACATGTTTTAAAGCAACTTCAATTCCTCAAGAGATGCAACTAAGTGTGTTCTTTATTGTATTTTCCTATGCTGCACTTCTATTCATCCCCTAGCTCGCAGCCAAGATAAAGAACTGTTATTAAACACTTGAACATATGGCATATATCACTTTTTGAAAAATAAACTTATTCAAGAAAGAGTTTTGGAGGCCACATGTGGGCATCTCAAGATAGTGATCCAAAAGGAAGTCAGAAGCCTCAAATGAACAAAATGGGTGTTTCAGTCCAACAATGATTTGGTTCTCTAGGCTTGTTTTAGTCATCTGTTTGGTACCGGGGCGGAGGTCACTCTTCCAGTTGTTCACTGCAGCATCTTGCAAAGAAAAGCGTTAGCAAAGAAAAGTGAGGCAAACAGAAACAGTCAGCAGGACTTAACCAGCAACTGTGTGTGACCAGAAAAGTGGGACATGAAGCAGCTTTTCTCACAGCTGTGCATGTCACATTGTCTCTTTAAACCTAAAAACTTGGAATTTCAGGAGTTTTCTTTCTGTTGTTTATTCTTTTTTCCTTTCAAATGACAGATTTCTCCTTTCCTTTGCCCCTTATGATTTCCAGTCCCCACTCTCTGTCAGCCCTACCCTTGGTTTGAGGATGTGGTGCTGTGATCCAGCCATGTGGCAGAACTACACGGTTGCTACTAAACTGCCACTCACTCTCCAGGGGAAAAGACTGAGCTATAATCCTGTAATCTTTTCTTCAAACAATGACTCCATTTCACTTGAAGTAGTCAAAAATGAATGGCTTTTGTCATTTGGAATCTAAGCACATGTGGATGATTTTTAAGTAAAAAAAAAACAAAACAAAACTAACTGTAAAGATGGCAACAGTATTTTTCTGTGTTGAGGATAAATGTGATCTCATTATACTAAAAACATGTTGGAACGCTCTACTCATTCTTATTTCCTTCTTCTGATGAAGCTGCAAAGAAGACTGAGCTTACTCTTGCCTCACGTTGATCAGATAAGGTAGATATTATAGGAGCTGGGATATAGGTGGAATAGCTCTAGCTATATAGCATTTTTTAAGATCTGACAAACAGAAGGAAACTAAAGCTTCAGTATATGGCTGTATAAGATGATTGGCAATTCATTTTTCATTATCATAAAAATAATACGTTTAGTAAATAAATTTAGATTCTTTAAAAAGACAGCCTGTCAAAACTTTTTTCTGTAAACTACAGAAACTAAAGCCCAATAGCGCAAGCCTAGGGAAACTCACCCTACCCTGGATAAAAGAGAAACTTCATGGCTCAACATTCTACGTGAATTTCACACTTATAAAGTGACCTGTCAAAGGTGTAAATTGACTTTATACCTCCAGTGAGATCTTTGGTCTTTTAGGAAAAAGAAAAGGATCACCTGGTTTCTTTCCTCCATAAGTTCTTGTATAGCCAGTTACCAAACCTGACAGACACTACTTCCTAAGCAATTGTAGTGTTTGTTTCCTGTTTTACCTCCCCATCTGTTCAAAGTCCTATAATTTCTCACCTGAATGACTGCAAAAGTTACTTAACTAATTTCCTTGCCCAGATCTTCCACCCTGCCATAAGATGCTTAAATTTTATAAGTGTCTCCAAGGTGCTTCCAGCATACTGCAGAACTCAGTCTTTGAATCTGTCCCTGCTACTCCCTCCTGCCTCAACTCGGTCACTCTTCCCACTTGATGCTCCAAGATGCCGTATCACTTGGGGAATTCTCTTACTGTCTCATGTGGGTCTTTGTCTCATTTGAACCTTTGTATATGCTGTTACCTCCTCCAGTAACCCCTCTGCCAATTTGTAGCTGGTTAAATAACTGCTGCTGGAATTTCAAAACTTAGCTCAGATACCAGACATCTTTTGTGACTTCCCATCTGCATCCAAACAAGGAACATTTGCCTGTTTGCCTGCTATGTTGTCCCTATGAACATTGAGAAGGCCAGTTTCCTTTCTTCCCTCCTTCCTTCCTCCCTCCCTTCCTTCCTTCCTTCCTTCCTTCCTTCCTTCCTTCCTCTCTCTCTCTCTTTCTTTTTTTTGTTTGTTTTTTGCTTTGAGACGGTCTAAGTCTGTCATCCAGGCTGAAGTGCAGTGGCATCATTACAGCTCACTGCAGTCTCGACCTCCTGGGTTCAAGTGATCCTCCTACCTCAACTTCCCTAGTAGCTGACACTACACGGGAGAGCCACCACACTCTGCTAATTTTGTGTATGTGTGTGTGTGTGTGTGTGTAAATGAGTTCTCCCTATGTTGTCCAGGCTGGTCTTGAACTCATGGGCTCAAGAGATCCACCTACCTCAGAGCTGGAATTACAGACGTGGGCCACCGCGCCCAGCCACAGCCAGTTATTTAACCTCTCTAAACCTTAGTTTCTTCAAAATAAGAGAAATAATATTCCCTACTTTCAATGTTGCTATATTGGGATCAAGAGAAATCACTTAGGTAAGCACTGGCACATGGAAGGAGCTCAACAAACAGCACTTTTGAAAGAAATAAAAGCCAATGCATTTCTGTCCATTGTTCACTATTATCAACAGTGCCATTTTTCTTACCTGAGAAGCCTTCCCTGCTCATGGTTTGGCTTCATCTTCACTGCTACCTAATGCTTCATTTGGCTGTTACTCCATATTAATTCTTCCTTTTTTTTTTTTGAGACAGGGTCCCTCTCTGTCACCCAGGCTGGAAAGCAGTGGCATGCTCTCAGTTCACTGCATCCTCTACCTCCTGGGCTCAAGCAATCCTACTGCCTCAGCCTCCTAAGCAGCTGGGACTACTGGCCTGCGGCACCACACCTGGCTAATTGTTGTATTTTTTGTAGATACGGGTTTCGCCATGTTGCCCAGGCTGGTCTTGAACTCCTGGGCTCAAGCAATCCCCTGGCCTGGGCCTCCAAAAATGCTGGGATTACAGTCATGAACCACCACACCCAGACTGATTCTTCCCTTCTAATAATTTGCTATGCCACATCGTGGGCAATTGGACTCAATAAATATCTAATTCTCACCCTAAACAAGACTGTAGTCAAAACTTTGAGATATAACAACAAATATGACACAGACTCTGTCTTAAATAATTTCCAGTCTAGTTAGTAATATAAAAGAGTACACAAATTCTATTATATGATGTATAAAAGCAGCCGAAGTTAATCTATGGTGCTATGTCAGAATAATGATGACCTTTTAAAGTAATGACAAAGAGGAAAATTAAAGGAAGCCTCTGGAGGACTGTGTGACTGATCTTCATGGTTGTAATATAGATGTGTTCAATTTATTTTTTAAAAATCAAGCTATTGACTTATGATTTGTACACTTTTTTCTGTGTACATTATATCAATAAAAATCTTTACCAACAAAAATCAAAAGAGACCAGGCATGGTGGCTCATGCCTGTAATTCCAGCACTTTGGGAGGCCGAGGCTGGAGAATTGCTTGAGCCTAGAATCTAGAGAACAGCCTGGGCAACACAGTGAGACTCCATCTCTACAAAATGAAAAATAAAAAAATTAGTCAGGCATGGTGGCCTGTGCCTGTAGTCCTAGCTACTTGGGAGGCTGAGGTAGGAGGATCCACTTGAGCCCAGGAGGTTGAGGCTGCAGTGAACTGTGAATGCACCACTGCACTACTCCAGCCTGGGCAATAGAACAAGACCCCATCTGAAAGAAAAGAAAAGAAAAGAAAAGAAAAGAATAGAATTAGCTCTTTAGTGAAAAATAAAAGATGAGCAGGAGAGGAGGGGCCAAGATGGCCAAACAGGAACAGCTCTGGTCTGCAGCTCCCAGCGAGACCAACGCAGAAGTTCAACTCAATCAGACATCATTAGAACTCGCTTGTAAAAGTCAAATACCTGTCCACACCTTTCAACTCCAGAGAAGATATATCCAAGCTTTCTGAACATGCACAGTGCTCCTCCTTTCAGATGCCCTGCTTCTCTCAAAATGGACACTGAACAGGATCTTCAGAGAATTCCTCCTAGAGGTATCTCCCATCAATTCTCACTGCAGTTTAGTGGGAAGCAACATATGGCAAAACACACTTTATAATTTTTCAGCCTGCCCTTCCTGCAAGATTTCACATAACACTTCAGACTTTAGGAGCTGCTCTGAGTTGGGAAGTTCAAAACAATAAGAAACTGGTTTGGAATCTGAATGGCAAAAATGTCTGAGGTTTATGGAAATCCAAAGAAACAGGCAATTACATTGGTCTTCTAAAGACCTCTAAACCTTGAATGTGGTTGATAGAAGCTACACAAAGGCAAAATGTTTCCATTTCTATGTTTATATATAGCATAACTATCCCTTGTATTTATATTTGCTTATATATTTGGAAAACAATAAATAACAAACCGTCTCGATAAAAAACAGGCAACCTACAGAATAGGAGAAAATATTTGCAAACTATGCACCTGACAAAGGTCAGATATCCAGCATCTGTAAGGAACACAAACAAATTTATAAGAAAAAACAGCCCCATTAAAAAGTGGGCAAAAGACATGACACTTTTCAAAAGAAGACATATATGCGACCAACAAGCATATAAAAAAATGCTCGACATCACTAATCAGAGAAATGTAAATCAAAACCACAATGAGATACCATCTCACTCCAGTCAAAATTGCTTTTATTAAAACGTCAAACTATAACTGATGCTGGCAAGGTTGGAGGTAAAAGAGAATGCTTATACACTGCTGGTGGTAATGCAAATTAGTTCAACCAAAGCAGCATGGCAATAGCTCAAAGAACTAAAAACAAGACTAACATTCAACCCAGCAATTCCATTGTTGGGTATATACCCAAAGGAATATAAATCATTCTGCCATGAAGGCAGGTGCACATGTATGCTCACTGCAGCACTATTCACAATAGCAAAGACATTGATTCAACTGAAATGGCTGTCAACAATAGACTGGATTTTTTAAAAAGTGGTACATATGTACTGCAGAATACTATGCAGCCATGAAAAAGAATGAGAACATGTTCTTTGCAGCAACATAGATGGAGGTGAAGGCCATTATCCTTAGCAAACTAACATGGGAACAGAAAACCAATTACTGCACGTTCTCACTTATAAGTGGGAGCTAAATGATAAGAACTTATGAACACAAAGAAGGAAACAACAGATACTGGAGGCTACTTCAGGGGAGAGGGTGGGAGGAGGGAAAGAATCAGGAAGAATACTTATTGGGTACTATGCTTATTACTGGGTGATAAAATAATCTGTATATCAAATCCCCATGACATGAGTTTATCTGCCTAACAAACTTTGCACGTGGACCTCTGAACCTTAAGTAAAGGTTAAAAGAAATAAACTATTAAAAAATAAACTGGGCACAGTGGCTCACGTCTGTAATCCCAGCACTTTGGGAGGCTGAGGCGGGTGGATCACCTGAGGTCAGGAGTTCAAAACCAGCCTGGCCAACATGGTGAAATCC